>NC_137462.1:158937291-159311629 GCF_964235325.1 Thermobia domestica
TGTTCGCAGGGGCTTGATGGACAGGTGTATTCTTCTGAAGGAACAGAATTCCTTTCTTTTCATTTTCCGCAGCGTTGAACTTTGAATTTTTCTTTCAGTTTTGAAAGTAATGTATAGATTCTGGATTAAATATCTGACCATTGAGGAGGTAGTCTACCACTCCATACTTATACCAGAAAAATGTTCCAAACAGTTTCTCAACCTACTTCTGTGTCTTGAACTTTTTGGGGCGATGGAGAAATGAGTGCTACTACTCCATTGACTGTTGTTCCGATTCAGGATCATAGTGGTACAACCATATTTCATCTATGGTTACTATTCGTCAGCGAAATTGATCAGCATTACAGTCAAATTGGAAGAAGACTTCTCTTAATGCCGTTACCCTTTTATTCTCCTGACATATATTTTGGGAACCCATTATGCCGAGAACTTGCACATACCCAAGCCATTCTGAATTATGCTACCGACGAGTACCAAAGAAATGCCCAGAATCTCTGACACAAGTTTTGCTGAAAAGGTAAAAACTGAGAAAGCGGGGTGCAGACCTCAGACTATAATAAATATATCGTGAGTTTACTATACACTTTAAAAACTATATAAATAATAGCTTAAATTATTTTTGTCACACAAAAACTGGGAGTGGCCTAGGCCCTCCGGCCCCGGGCTATATCCACCACTGGGTGAAATGCTGCAATTTTCAAGAATAATGTCACAAATTGCATCCATGATTCCAGGAAGAGTCACTGCTTTTAATCATCCTGGATGTAAAGCATAATTTGTTGAGAAATTGCTACGTTTATACTAAGCCACTTACTTCTTCACCACTGTATATAACGGAGGAGAGTCCCGTGATGTTTCACTGATTTCCTAATTAATTTACTTCGGTGACTTTCCTTGGTGGAACAAAAATGTTATAACAGTAAGGATCTGGATGTTCGTGAAATTATCTGTTTGGGCACACATAATCACTTCAGAGGCCTGAGAAACAATAAGAATTTCATTATTAATATGAAAATTTATATTTGTACATACAGAGATATGTTTCTCTAAACTACGGTTTCATTTTTCTACCTAGTACCTACACTCCTTCTGGATTGGACTACGACATTTTCAGCAGCTCCTCGTAAATTCTCTCTCTGGCTATATATATATATATATATATATATATATATATATATATATATATATATATATAGAGAGAGAGAGAGAGAGAGAGAGAGAGAGAGACGTAGCATATAGACGAATGTGTTACTTCTAGCATACGCGAAAGTAATTCAATTTATGTTTAGGCTTCAAAAGTTTTATTGAAAAATATTTCATGTGTAGACGTTACTTATTTGTTAGTTACAAATTTTATTTGAAATAAGTTTAATTTATAATCATATAGATCTAACATAAAAACAGCAACGAAATACACAATGTAATGTAAAATAAGTCAAACGTAATAAATATGTCATTTTTGGTATGGCAAATAGCCCCCCCCCCCCCGAAAATGTATCTGCCTCTCCTTTGCCCACCTAAGAACTTAAAGCTGGCGTCGTCACTGTAACAATATAGTATGGAGTTCTTGCATACTATTCATTGTTGGCAGAAAAATTTCTTCTTTTACTTTTTTCTTTTCTCCACATCAAAGGATTTCACCGAAAAGTTTACAGAAATAAAATTAAGCTTTTCATTGTTTGCATTGTTATGTTCTCAATGATTTTGCATTGTAAATATTGGCTTTAAAGATATTAACACAGTATGTTAAACTTTCAGTTAAAGAGAATTTTCCAAGAATTGTGCTATATATTTTAAATTATGCTTTATGCTTTATTTTCTAAAATTATGCTTTTAAAACTAGTTCCCCAATGTGAGTGCATTTTGGTGTTCACCCAGTGTCGTAACCATAGTGCTCTCAAACGGGTCGGGTTGACCCGACCCGACCCGTGACCCGACCCGACCCGACTCGGATCGGGTCAGTTCGGGTCGGGTTATCGGGTCGGGTCGGGTCGGGTCAACTCGAGTCGGGTTGTCGGGTCGGGTCAGTCGGGTCAACTCGGGTCGGGTTGTCGGGTCGGGTTATTCGGGTCGGGTTGTCGGGTCGGGTCAATCGGGTCAGCTCGGGTCGGGTTGTCGGGTCGGGTTATTCGGGTCGGGTTGTCGGGTCGGGTCAATCGGGTCAGCTCGGATCGGGTTGTCGGGTCGGGTTATTCGGGTCGGGTTGTCGGGTCGGGTCAATCGGGTCAGGTCGGGTCGGGTTATCGGGTCGGGTTATTCGGGTCGGGTTGTCGGGTCGGGTCAACCGGGTCAGCTCGGGTCGGGTTATCGGGTCAGGCCAATCAGATCGGATCACGGTTCGGGTCAGTCGGGTCGGGTCGGGTCAGTCAATTCGGGTCACGGGTCGGGTCGGGTCGGTCTTCAACCCGACCCGACCCGACCCGTTGAGAGCACTATTCGTATTTTACCTTCTACCAAATAATGATTTTTTTCTGCTAATTTTCTAACCATTGCTTTTCCTCGTCTTAACTATCGTATTATTAATTATTTCTTCTCTTCCCCAGAATTTCCCAATTGATTTTACGTTTCAAGTGGTTATTTTTCTAAGTTCTTTACTGCGTCTACATTTCAGATTTGACGCTACATTAATGTAAACATTAATAAAATTTATCTGTATACATGTAAAATTCCAGTATTCCTGGTACACGCGCTTACGTGTAGACGTTCTAACAATTCATTATTGAACAGCTTGTAACGTCTCCTGCGTTATAAATTTACAAGTCTCGATGATTTGCTACTTGAGATGTTTTTGTGCGCACGTTCTCACCCTGTAACGTCGCCAGTGGAAGAAACAGTATAATATACACACCTGGTTTTGTGTAACTCCACAAATGGAACACCAAAGGCAACAGATCAAGGGATTGTGGTGGCTCGTTGACGAGATCGTCTCTTATTATCCAGGGTCGTGACAGTGTTTCATTGTAGTTCTATTAAAATTATGCGAATATTCTTCTCTATTATTCAAATATCCAAATATCTGTTTTGCGTATTCGAATAATTATGAGTTAATTATAATTATAATTATGAATTCAAGTGAGAGTGAGCACAGTTGAAGATGTGAACCCAAGCCTTTGGTGAGCGCGAGTTTTATGAGGTATATGGACACGAGGTTCAAGCTACGTTGAGGATAGCAAGCTCGAACGTTTGAGAGAGCAAATGTCTTGAGCTAGCGCGAACCTCAATTTAGATCAGTGAGGTGAGTTCCTTTGAGGATAGTGACTCTTAGCCCGAATAAACCTCGATTACAAAATGGCTATCTCTGGAAGAACGTACGTATATGAGGTAAGCAAATCCTTTTTCTAGCCCTTGTTCGAAGATGTTAAAATCCTGATTATTTAGTGCAGTGATATTCAACCTGGGATACGCGATGACTTCTTAGAAGGAACGCAAAACTATATGTATAAGACTTTATACTTTAGAAATATTTATTCCATGTTAACATTCTATACATTAAAATGCTTGTGTCAATCTTTCGACAATGAGATTTCGGAAACTACAAGCTCTAGAAACTTGTCGTTTTCGCTAATCGATTCCAAATTTTGTGACACTTGCTATTTGTTATTATTATTATTATTATTATTATTATTATTATTATTATTATTATTATTATTATTATTATTATTTGCCATTTCCATTATTTTTCTATTTAACATCTTAGGGATCATTTTAGCCCATACATTTGTCACTAGGATGTTGGTAAAGTTGATATCCTTGTGTTAGGCAACCAGTAGAATTAGTACATTTAGAGAATTGATGGACATTGTAGGCGCTTTGCTTTAATCTGAATGGTAAACTTACTGCATGGTAGCAACTCCAAAGGCCTGTAAAGCTGCAGTGAGGTGTAATCGCATATAGATTTTTAGAAACATTATAGATATTTACCATTTGTCATAATCTATTATTTCTCCAAGTTTGCCACAAACCAACCGCAACATTTATATATTCAGATGTTTATATGTTCGTCTGCAGCAATTAATTCACTGCATTTGTGAGTCCTCCCCAGAGTGCGAATTACGGAAAGGGATGGTGGGGAAAATCCCCCTCTGGAAAGCTTTTATCCCTGGCTGGAAGGCAGAAAAAGTTCCCAGGGTGGATGCTATTTTCACCTCCTACCCTCAGTTATATTTCTTACATCATTCAAATTATTCAATTCAATGTGCTAATTGTAAATCCAGGAAATATGCTGAACTGTGGTTAAAAGAAGGACGTCAATAGTACTCTTGATAATCCGAGTACTATTATCCCCCTGGAAAAACCACCTAATTTGCAGCCTGGTCCTCCCGTTCTACTTGTGTCTGTAAAGGAATATGTACAGATATAGTGATTAAATGGAAAGGAAATTCATGCTCATATTAGAACGATGCGTTGTGCAGACAGTGCAAGTTGAGGTAGTCATCATCATCATCATCATAGGTATTCTGCCTTTATTGGCAGGCCACTTGCCGCAGCTGAGAAGCTTCCATGCTCCACGGTCTTCCGCTAACCTTTTCGTCTTCGCGTATGATCTTTCTGTTTTAATATCATCCATTAATTGTAGTCTCCTTCGCCCCCTCCCTCTCTTTCCCGCCACCATACTCTCTAGGACGTCCCTCATGATACAATCTCTTCTTAGGCAATGTCCCAACCAGTTTCTCTTCCTCTTCCTAATAATATCTAAAAGTGTTCTTTTCTCACCCACCATTTCTAACACTCTCTCATTCGTTTTCCGCTCGACCCAACTAATTCTTTCCATTCTTCTCCACACCCACATTTCGAAGGCTTCCAGTCGATTTTCGTCACCCTTACGCAATGTCCACGTTTCCGCCCCATACAGCACAACACTCCACACGAAGCATTTTAGGAGTCTTTTTCTCAACTCTTTGTTCAAGGTCCCACAAAACAGACTTTTCTTTCTTTTAAAGGCTTCTTTCGCCATTCCTATCCTTGCTTTTATTTCACGTTCGCATTTCATGTCATTACTAAGAACACTACCCAGGTATCGGAAACTATTCACTTGTTCTATTTTCTCCCCTCCTACTTTTATATTTGACACAGTCCCCTTTGTTCCAATCACCATGGCTTTTGTCTTTCTAACATTTATTTTCATCCCATATTCTTCAAAGCCCCTTCTCATTTTTTTCTAACATTTTATTGATTTTCTTTTCAGATTCTGCAACAAGGGCCATATCGTCTGCAAATCTTATGCATCTAATCATTCTAACTCCTACCGAAATGCCATCATCATCATGTAGGCTCTTTTTCACTATCTCTTCTAGATAGACATTAAATAGTGTTGGCGAGAGGCAGCATCCTTGTCGAACTCCCCTTCCAATTGCACTCTCTTCCGTCAGTTCTTCCCCTATCCTAACACTTACTTGCTGGTTCATGTATAAGTTTCTTATGAGTCTTCTATCTTTCCATTCCAACCCTATCTTTGTTAGAACTCCCAACAACAATTCCCAATTCACGCGGTCAAAAGCCTTTTTTAGATCAATAAATACAACATACACCTCTTTCCCTTTTTCTATAAATCTTTCACCGATCACCCTTAATAATCCAATAGCATCTCTTGTGCCCTTGCCTCTTCTGAACCCGAACTGCTCCTCCTCAACATCTTTATTTGTTCTTCCATATAACCTTCTGTTCAGTATTCGGAGCAGAATTTTAGCTGCATGAGATATAAGACTAATAGTTCTATAATCCTCACCTCTCTTTGGGTTCGATTTCTTAGCCATCGGTATCATGATCGTTTTCAGAAAGTCTCTTGGCCATTCTCCTATTGTTCTATTAAAATTTATAGCATGACTTATTTTTAATGAAACTGGGCTATGTATTTAATAAGTAATAAACTCTATAGATTATTTTTAATTTAGTTACCTTTAATTTGAAGTAAGGATAGATTAAATGTGAGGGTACAGGCTTGAATGGAAAAGCATCGATAGGAGTACGCGTAAATGAGAAGTTGAATATCACTGGTTTAATGTTTATTAACTGTATTTCTTGCAATATATATAACATAATTTAATTTTTAAAGCCGACGAGACGATTTACTGCTTTTCTTCTTGTGGTATAAAATTTTACCACAATCTGTAAAATTAACAATGAACATGATTGCAGTTCTAATATTTTTTTCTTTTTAAGCAGGAGAGAACTCTTGAAAAGTAACAAAAAACCAAATAGGAGGAAGAATGATCATAAAAAAAGAAAGAAAGAAAGCAGAACGACGAACGGGAGAAAATCGCATCAGAGACTAGCAAAACACACAGATACTCACGCTCACACACACACATTTAATCACATACACATTGAGGCACTTTTTTAGCTTGTGGAAATTGGCAGAAAAGTGTGGAAAGAGAGAGAAATAAAAAAAGAAGAAGAGAAAAGGGAACGACGCATGATGTTTTCGTAGTGGTTAGACCGCAAAAACCAAATCGTTTGGTTACATAAGGGACGGAATGGGGAGAAGGCAAGGGAACGAAGACGGAGGGGATGAGTGAAGAAAGGGAACGATTAAGAATACTTCCCTCCCCTCTACTCTCTCGCTCCTCCCTCTTAATTGTTCGCTTAATGGGAAGGAATTGATTCTAGATTAGATTGAAAGACGGTCGATGCCACTGCTTCTTCATCTTTTGGAATACGTACACCATAAGAAATCATTTCAACAATGTTAGTTTTTAGTCGTTTCACCAGAAAAAGGGAGGAAAGAAAGAGAAGCTGTAGTAAAGAGAGTGAAATGAAGAAAATAGAAGGGAAGTTAACTCAAAAAGAAAAACTAAATGGAAGAAGATCAAGCAATAAATCAAGATGGAAAACTTGTTGTCTTTTTTTTTTCTTTTTCTTCCCTTAACAAGCTCAAGTTATTCGGAAGCTGCAGGCAATTGCTTGTAATTTGAATTTTAATAATGGGTTCAGATTCGATTTGTGAGGATGATGAAATTTGTTCAAAAGAGAGAAATCGTCGTAGCACAAAGATTTGAAACGATTTAAATACATAGGGCTATCTGATTTAAGAGCTCGGTTTCAATGGAAGCTTACGATATTGCCTTATAGAGTTTATTCCAACTTGATTTTAATTGAGAGACAGTGATACTACTTAAATATGATTACTAAAAGAAGTAAATCGCAAAAATCTTTTCCTACCGCAAGAAATATTTATATTTAAAAACAAAAAGACTCCAGCAATGAAGATCAAAAAGTGATATCGGAAGTCACCATATATTTTTCACCTTGGCATGGGAAACGGTTTTATTAATTATATTCGAATGACAGACATTCTCATCTAATTAATTATATATGCTCTGTTTATGTGTTTTCGTCTAAACACAGGTTCTACCCGATTTACCCATGTAGCGAAGGGAGGCAGCTAAGTTCATATAGGAGGGTAGGGTGGTTCAGTTCTTTTTTCCGTGTGATTTAAAATATATACAAAATACGAAAGATTCAGAACTAGAATTTGTGATAATTATAGTGCACTTTGAGCAGTCTTGTAGCATCATAAACAGCCTGCTCGTTCTTTTGTGCTTATGTTCGCATGTTCAAATCCTGACGGGAATACAAAACCTCGAGTAAAATTCCGTGTTGTTGTTTACAGTTAACTTTGGTAGTAGATTCTGTCTTTCATAACCTCGGTTTTCTACAAGAAGATACAGTGAAACCTGCCTTCAACGGAACATTTATTAAACGAAAACTTGTCTTAAACGGAAATATTTCACGGTCCTTTGAATATAGGATCGAAAGACGTGTTAAATTTCCTTCATTAAGCGGAAACTGTGTTACCCGGACAATGGAAATCAAAATATGCCTTTTAACTTAAAAATTCATGTTCCGGATTGCACTATGTAGAAAATTTTTAGACATGCGTTGAGAGCTAAGATATATATAAAGACTACGTTGTCAGTGAAACAGATAGTGATGTGCAAACCGAAACAGACATAATAAATGTATGTAGATGCCTTAATTGGGAATTATACGGAAAATCTGAAAGGAGAAGAGGAGAAAAAGGAAGAAGAGGAATATAGCATTCAGCTGGAAGAAGATTGTACGGTAATGACTTATCAAGATGCTGGTGAAAGTTTAAAGGAACTGCAACAATTTGTCTTACATCAAAATGACAATGATATGTTGAATGCGGTTTCTCAGGTTAAAGTGTTTGTGGAAAGTGGAACAGCCATGCAGTAATGTGTACAGAAAAAATATCCTTGACTATGGGGAAAATAAAGTTAACGTGTGTACAGTATTTTTTTTTTCTGTTCACCGTAAGTTTTGCGCGTATTAACTCGTAGGAGTAAATAATGTAAATTGACTAAGGTATATACAGTATATTATTTTATCTTGGTCCCATTATATACACGCATTGTTTTGAGTAGGTCTACCTTCGTTAACCGAAAATCTATCTTTAACGAAAATTTTTGCGAGTCCCGTTCGATGCCGCTAAAGGCAGGTTTTACTGTATACCAAATTTGCAATCGCATAAATCACATGAATCAAGTAATTAGGATCTCACTATTGCAGATGGCTTGATGAATTTTAAACCTACCAAAGTTAATTTTTCTGCAATATAAGGTGTAGTGTCAAGCCATTTAAAGCCGATAATGATCTTCTGGTATAGAATGAAATATATGTATGAAATATATACGAAATGAGTGTTTTACTTGGGAATTATATTTAAGACCTTGTTTTAGAAGATTAAAAAAAATAAAAATAAAAATACACATGTAAGCGAACATACAAAGAACTTGTGACCTCCTGTCTTCTAACGTCACGACTAGCACTGCCGGTCTTCTAAACAATTACTGCGTTTGAAGTAAGAAGCTTGCAGTTTGTCAGTCAGTGTTCAGTCTTCACAAACGTACAATTAAAAATAATTAGGAAAGTGTTATTTATAATCTCTTAATTGTGATTTTATCGCTACTTGTGTCACTTGTTTTGAACAAAATAAATGTGTCTCTTCCTGTTTACATTAGACGACGCTTCAAACAATTTCATGAAAGTATTCGTTCATTGGAATAATGTATTGTGTGCCCTTTAGTGTCTTTTTTCATGTTTAGTACCTTAATTTAAAATTCTGCGTGTATTTTTTTGGTTACATTTGCCTTTCTCAGAACATAAAATCGTCGTGGAGATTCTTTAAATAAATGGTTTCATGTGTTTTCGTAGATCGGTTGTAGAGTTTTCAGTGTAACACTAGATATCATTATATCGTACGTGTATGGGTATTTAGAAACACTTTCTTAAGATTATGTCATACTTTCGGGCAAGAAGTAGTATTTCTTTTACATAATAACAATTATTTCCGGTACCATTTTTAAAAGTTCTGACTCCTTGATAGTACTGGAAGACATTTTTTTTTTTTTTTTTTACATCAATACAATCGTCGGAGAAATATAAATTAACTTGTACAAGTGATTTAGAGCTTGTATACTGAAGCGCTAATTATGATACACAATTTTTACATACATGGTAACCCTAATCCTAATTTCAACCTGCCCGCGTACTCAAGCTCTTAAATTTCTAGTTTGTCTAACTAACCTTTGTAAATTATACAGGAAAGGAAATAGGCACATTAACCATATTCTATTGTCTTATTGACTCCTAGGCTTGCCAACCTTCCAGTATTTTACCAGACAGTTCTGTTGTTGTTGTTGTTTTTTTTTTTTACCTCCTTCTTCAGTGTCCGGTACGACCTTAAAACCGGACGTTAAATGTCCGGTAATTTTTCCTCTTGCTAGTCATATTCTCTGTTCTATTCATATTACTTTTTAATTCCGTGGATAGTAGATTTAGTTGAATTTGGATTCTAAAATGAACTGCATTTGACATCTGGCTGATCACGGCCAAAACACAACTCCATTCCACAACTAATTTGTTGTTCCGTCGCAGTGATGTTATCGTTTGCAAGATGTATGTGATGCCAATTTGGCTTTTTTGGGGTGGGATGGGGGACTAAATCAAGCATAGCATATTTGGAGAGGCATTTACTGCTAAGTCAACAAGATTGCTAAAGGTCAACACTAGTACATTTTCAAGAGGAAAGCTAGCCTACCTTCATCCTCAGCTACATCTTCCAATTAAGTAATGCATCGAGATTAAATAATGATCGTACTCGGAATCACTGAATTTTATGTGAAGCAACCACTCCAGGTTGTTTGACAAGCGATGTCGTCACAATCTTAAAGAGTATGCGTACTCCAGGAGTGTGTCCGCTATTTTCAAAAGTTGGCGACCCTAGTGATTCCGCGTAGCTGCGTTAGGGTAAGTAGGCTAGAACCTGTCTTCAGCCAGAACATCCATACACACGTATGCGATCGTGTTCATCAGAAAAGAGCTCACAAGACACCATTCTAATAATTACGTAATCTAGATAAGCATTCAAAATTTAAGAAAAATGAAATATATGAATTTAATGTCCCACATTTGTGGCCTTTTGACTAAAGGAAACAGATGGTTAATGAAAGTAATTGATTATGGAGGAATTAGTAGGACGTGAATGTGAACGGGGGAAGATCGATAAAAACTCATGGGCACAATGATGTCTACCAGAAACTCTCACACAGTCTGGGATCGAATCATGGACCTCTTGCATCAGAGGCGAGCGCCTAGTATCACAGAGCCGTATTGTCCTCATACAAACTTTCCAAAGTACATTTACCTGTCACACTATTCATCCCTCTTAGCGAAATACTTCTTTCTGATAAATGCCTGAACTTCTATTAAAACATTAAAAAAAAATGTAAGCCTATAATGAGTTAAGTATAGCATTAATATTCAGTCTCTGTCACTTGAGGAATACAATGATGTATGACTACGTAGTTATTGCAGACATGTTTCTAATAAATTTATAGTTCTCATTAAAAATTACTGAGGTAAATTGAACTTGAGAAATTGATGAAATATGCAACACTGATGGCTATTTTTTATCTTTCGTAGAAAATAAAACATGACATTGTAGTGTAAGAAAAGAAGTTTCTTCTTCCACAAGAAATTTAGAGAGAGAGAGAGAGAGAGAAGGAACAAGATTCAGAAAACAAATTGAATTTTGGATTTGCTTCCTGTTGCAATATGCGTGTTGTGTTTTTGATTTATGCCTCTCATCAACGTGGAGCATAAAGCATATTCCAATATAAAACTTTTTCTTTCTTTCTTTCGTCTGTATACTTACACGGACGCCTAGTTGTTAAAATTGCAATAAAGAACGCTTTCATACTCGGCAATCAAATTTAACTTGACAGAAAATTTTGACTCATAAATCAACATAAAGCTTACAAGCACGTACATGTTAAAAAAAAAAAAAAAAAAAAAAGTGCTTTAAGATATTGGTGAAAGGAAAGTTATAATCTTTGTACTACAAAACCACATATCAATAAAATCTGCGACTGTATTTGCATGAAATACATATATGCGTTAACACAATCTTGGAGAGGTTGAAAATTATCTACTTTGCAGTAGAACGTATTCATTATGGATATTTAACCTTTTATGTATATTATTTACACGGTGAAAAGATTTGGCCGGTTGATCACAAAATTTGTTGAAATTTTGTGTCCCTTTTCAGATTCGAGGCTATATGAGACGTCGTGGGTCTAGAATTTAATGTGGAATCCAAACCACAATAATGTGTTCAAATTTCAATGTTTGCCCACCGGGAATCGCACCGGGGATCCTGTATTCAAAGGCGTGCGCGGGAACCATTATATCGTCCGGAAGGGCTATTTGATGTTTATTATTATTATTATTATTATTATTATTATTATTATTATTATTATTATTATTATTATTATTATTATTATTAAAATATTGTAATTTAAGAGCACTCGAGGATATATATTGCAAGTAACTCGTAATATTGTGTAGTGTGTGTGTGTTTACCGATACTTCAACCTTATTAGGTAAGACGCCTCTGTTAGTGGTTGGTAGCTTAGAACTAATCAATAATATAATTACAGATCTTATTTGAGCACATTATTTATCTCTATGTCTATTAAACATTAAACATAATAGCGTATATAACTCTTCACATAATCTATAGTAAACTTCACCTTCAAATTTAGATATACTGTGTAGTAATTGCCACTTACATTCGTCCACTAGCTAATATAAACCCAAATAATTCCCAATCTACATTAATAACACACCACCATAGAATATATTGTAACTATACTTAGTTACTTTTATACAAAGTTTTGTACTCGAATTCGTTAAGGAACCCTCTCGTATCTATGTGGTTAGCGTACGCGCTTTTTGCACGAGAAACTCGGGTTTGATTCCCGGATGGAGCTCATATTACTGGGATCCACATACTTTTAAGCTGTAGGTTCACGTCCCATATAAGCTCGGTGCTGAGCAGGATCCTAAATTCCAAGTACTCATTAATAATCTATGACAACTCAATTTTATATTTGGTCTAGGAATTAATTCGTGCGGTTTTTAATAAAAATTGAAGCTTTATTTCAAAAACAAAGTAAATGAATACGTTAACAAAAATATTGTCCATCGCTAGCCACTACTTTCTCCCATCTTTCAGGCAATTTACGGATTCCGTGTCGAAAGAATTCCTCATCTTTTGACGCAATCTAATCAAAGATCCATTTTTCGATATTTTCTGAAGAAGTGAACCGCTGTCCAATCAAATCGTTATTCATGCAATCGATCAAGTAGTAGTCAGACGGAGCAGTGTCTGGTGAATATGGCGGGTGGAGTAACACTTTCCATCCGACATTTTCCAAATAGGTTTTGACCGGTTTTGCGACATGTGGTCGAGCGTTATCATCTTGATAAATAAGTTTATTATGCCTGTTATTCCATTCTGCTCGTTTTCAGGCCAGAGCTTGCTTCAAACGCATTAATTGTAGTCGATAGCGGTGTCCATTAATAGTTTCACCAAGTTTCAGAAGTTCATAGTACACCACACGTTTCAAATCCCACCATATATACAGCATAACCTTTGCACAATGAATATCTCGTTTCGGTTGTGAAGGACCTGGTTCACCTTGCTTCACCCAGGCCTTTTTTCGTTTAGGATTCTCGTAATGAATCCACTTCTCATCACCAGTTACAATTCGATGCAAAAATCCCTTCCTTTTCTGTCTTTGAAGCAGCAATTCGCAAACGGTTTTTCTTCTTTCAACGTCTTTCTTTTCAATTCATGTGAAACCCAATAAGACATCTTTTGAATCATTCCTATGGCTTTGAGACGTTTGGAAACTGTTGTTTGCTCAACTCCAAATGCTTCTGCAAGTTCGTCCTGCGTTTGACACGAATCCTGATCAAGCAATGCTCTCAATTCTTCATCTTCAAATTCTTTTGGCTTCCAAATTGCTTTTGGTCTTCCAAGCTGAAATCACCACGTTTAAACCGTGCAAACCACTTCTGACACGTTCGCTCAGCTAGAGCATGGTCACCAAACACTTCCACTAAAATATGATGACTTGCGGTAGCACTTTTCTTCATGTTAAAGCAATGAAGAATAACTCCCCGCAAAAACACTTTATCAGGCACAAAATGCGCCATTTTCAGTTGAAGAAAAAATGTTGTTGATTCCGCTTCAAGCAACTGACATATACTAAACAAGATGCTCAATGACAGTAGTTTTCAACGCATGTTTGGATCAACGAAACTATGGGACAATAAGCTAGTTACGCCATCTTTTGTAAAACCGCACGAATTAATTCCTAGACCAAATAGTTTTCTTACTCGAACTCTTTAACAGGATATGAAAACTCCTAAATTCTTCCAACCGACACATTATTATTATTATTATTATTATTATTATTAATAATAATAATAATAATAATAATAATAATAATAATAATAATAATAATAATAATAATAATAAATAAGTAATTTGCCATACTCTCGAGCTTTATGACATACTTTACATCTTAGTGTCTGGTCTGGGATAAGTAGACAGGATTTTGCCCTTAAAATCCTTTTATCTGACCCTAAATTTATACTGTTGGTCTTTAATTACTTTTAGCGTCGCCAGGCGCGTCATTTGGGGAGGATAGGGGGCAATTGCCCTCTGAGTTTGAGAAGCACGTGCATTTTAATAAATTGTATACTAATATACTAATGAAAAATGTTAAACTCTTATGCCGGTGAACAATCTTGTCCCCTTCCCCTCGTAAACTCTCAAATGATGCTACCAGGACCGGATTTAAGGGAGGATGCACGTGCATACCCCATTCGTTGTAAATATACACTACCTAAAGTGAGAAACTAGCAGTGAAAATAGCAGCACTTCCGAAAATTTCTGCTGCCATGTTTCGGTTTGGCCTTAAAACAGGGGGAAGTTTTGCAAAATCGATAGTTTGTCAATCTCCTAAAAGTTGAAAGAAAAGGATTCACCGAGAACAGACACTTAGCATTTCCAGGGCATTTCCTCATTCACACCACAGATGCCTAAAGGCATTTAAAAAATTCCAATTCAATTCAAATGTGCTAGTAGTTATTGGTGCACGTCCCCTCAGAAAATCCTGGATCCGACCCTGGATGCTACTGAATTCTTTTCACAGAAAGATCGCTAAGAGCAATTAGCCACGAAAGATTTCTAAGAGTATTGCATGTGTATAGTTAATTTATTTAAAAAAAAAAAAAAAAAAAAATTACTATCTAAGTATTTGAAACACACAACGCATGGAAATGAACTTTAACTAATACCTAGAAAGAGTTGTTCCATTGTATACATTGAGACATGCCTCCAGAGTGGCGTACATGTTACGGAATACGCACGAGAGTTTGCCAGATGAAATAGTACCAATAGTATGGCTGATGCTAAGTGATCTACAGTTTCCGTGTTGTTCTCGTATAGTTCTGCTTTGAGTTTACTCTCAAGACGGAAGCATACAGAAACGTATCAGGAGACAATACCAGGTGTCCATCTGCTGATGATCCTGTTATGTGAAAAGAAAACCTGTTGAACTAATTCAAGAATCACTGATACTGTATAGACTGTTTACCATTCTGTTGAAATTAGATTTCCATTAATTTGCTTGGGTGAGTTATTTTCAGACATTGAATTTTCTTTTCCACTAACGTCGGTAGTTGACTGTTCCATTAAAAAAAAAATATGGGTATGATTTGGCGAGCTGAACTACGTATCCAATCTTAGCATAGGGGGCCGCGGTGGCTCAGTGGTAGAGCGTTCAGCTCTGGTGATCGGGGTCCCGGGTTCGATCCCAGTCCCCGCCAAGTGAACTTTGTGGTGGACAAACACCGTGTGCGTGAGTTTCCTCGGGGTTCTCCCGTTTCCTCCCACTTTCTTCATTTCACCATTTCTTTCATTACTCATCATCACCATCTCCTTTAGCCTCACCGGCATAACCGTGAGATGTAAAACTCAAAGATTTCATTTTCCAATCTTAGCATAATTAATGGAAATTTTCTACATAATGTATAATTTTCCCCTAAAAGTGACTTATATTTTGCGAATATGCAAACCTGATAACCGGTACCGTGGTTTATGTGACATAAACAGGTATCCGGACTCTGCGATTTTTGGAGCAACATCGTGCAACTAGTGTGTAATTGTTTCCTTGTATGGATGCAATTGCAAATCTTGTTCCGATTTTCACCGCTGTTGAATAAAAAAAAACACGAAGTTTTTGTGGAAATTTGTGTGATGAGTTCCACACACTTCAGTAACAGTTTCTATTACCGTGAACAGGTTAGATTTGGCATTCTACACAAACCCTGTCGCATGGCATTTTGCTATTAACTTTTACACGAAATTTTTGCGTAGTGTTTTACCAATGTATTCCAAACCATAAATTCAGTTACAAACAACTTCCTGTTTCCTTTCAAGGATTTATATTTGGCGCAGTATTTTTTTCCCGACAGAAATTCCCTATTCCACTATTGCTTATTGTTACTTGCACAGTTCTTACCCACTACGACCCCTCTGCTAACTCGGTATATTGTCCACGCAGCATATGCATCTTCTTTCGTGCAACATATAAAAATTCAGAACGTTGGTGATGATTATAGTCATACTTTACGTAATAAACATTTACATGTAAACTCATCCTAAATATCACCCTCCAGTTATTTTGAAAAATGCCCTATGTAAGGAATACTGTGGAAGGTAACACTCTTGACAAGGGCGAGAAAAAAACGGACCTTTGTGATCTTATTAAAAACAAAAGCTTGAGATAATTTCAAAAGTAGTTCTTCCCCATTCTTAACTTCAGAATTTCTGGTGATCGGAATTCTGATGGGTACCTCCATGTTTTTGGAGTGAATGAATGAAACTTTGTATGATCTGTCAGGAAAGTAAATGTACACCTATTTTTCGAGTCTGGCATTCCTGCGCTCCATCCGTGGAGAGTATGAGAATTAAATCAATCAAATGTTTACTGAGGGGCAAAAAGAAAAGCTTAATCTGAATAAGACATTGCAGAGGGGCACAAGCTGTGAATACAAATAGTGCATTGCGTAAATAAAGGACGACACCGAAACAGAAAGCCAGAAACAGCTGTTAAACTTACAAAAAAAGAGTAAAAATTGTCGAAGTGGGAACATAAAACACAAATACAACAAATACGCCGACAACTAAACGATTACCATGCCATGATCTTGGTGTAGTGGTTAAGGTGCTGGCTTACAAATGAAAAGGACGCAAGTTCGAATCTTAAGCGAGGACATTTTAAAAATTTTTGTTAATAATACATACAACTCATGAGAGATGGTAAAAGAGGTCGTATTTAGTTTTTCGTAGCAATTATTATTGGTAATGTTTAGTACTGATAATACTTTTTGTCTTTGCGTATTGCTTTTATTCTTTTCTTCATTTCGAAAGAGAAGAATATCCGAACAAATGCCACCAAAATTCCTCATATTTTGAATGTAAACGCCATTTGCAATTAGTAGAGAATATAAAAATTGAACGTTCCGAAGTAGCTGCAAAAAGTAAAAGGAAAAACATGGAAGTCGACCATACTCATGGTTATTAAAAATACAATTTCTACATGCCTTACACCTCCCGACCACGTTTCTACGTTAGCAAGTAAGAGGTTTGTGTTTAGGTTAGGTTGGTCAATACGTTTTGCAAAGGGGCCCGGTTTAGCTCTGACGCACCACAGGTGCGAGAAGGGAGAAAAACACTTTTTCTCTCTCCCTCTGTGTGTCTACTTATCTATCTATTTGTATATATATATATAACGCTATTTGTGAATGCCATAACCACCCTAATAATAATAATAATAATAATAATAATAATAATAATAATAATAAACATTTTCATCGGTCGTGCGCGGAAAGTGAGAATTAAATCAATCACATGTCAAGTCAATGTAAGAAGAAAAGCCTAAACTGAATAAGACATTGAAGCGGGTCACAAGCTGGGAATAAGAATAGTGCACGGTGTAAATAAAGGACGACACCGAAAGAGAAATCCAGAAACAGCAGGTAAAAGGAGAAAAAAGAGTAGACATTGTTGAAGTGGAAACATAAAATACAAACACGAATAGGGATGAGCACAAGTCGAGCCAAAATTCAATTCAACTCGAGTACAATTTGAGTCGAGTCAAAGGTAATTTTCTTGAATTGAGTTCCGAGCCAAGTCGCTGTTTTCGAGGTCTAGTTTCGAGTTGAGTTGAGTTTGATAATGGCTCTCTCATTCGTTCAGCTCGTTTTAACTCGTTTTGAAATATTGGCCTGATCAGACTGGAAAGCAAAAGCCATGAGAAATGTAAGCAGTAATGTGGAATACTTTTAGTGTTGCTCACGACAGAGGTGCGTCTCATCTCGTAATTTTAGTGCATCTCGTGGGGCAATTTTAGTGTATCTCGTCTCGTCTAGATAACGAGAAGACAAGAGTTTATTATTATTATCATTATTATTACGAGACAGCCTCAAATGTCGTAATCACCAATATAATTATATACTGTAGTTCTTAAAATCAAGGCTGAGATCTGCACGGTCGAATTCTTGAGCCCAAGCAGAAGACCAACTCGGGTAGTGATATCAACCGGCTCGGCTCGTATCAACTGAGCGAACAGCTCGAGTCGGCTCGGTTGGGATGAGCCGATGACCCGAGCCGGCTTAGTTGGAACAAGCCATCGACTCAGCTCAATTGAGCCGATGGCTCGAGCTTTCTCGGTTGGGATGGGTCACCTACTCGGCTCATGTGAACCGGTTCGAGCCAGCTAAGTTGAAACTAGTTCATCAGCACGTTTCGACTCAGCTCAACTAAGCCGATGGCTCAAATCGGCTCGGTGTGGTGAGCTGTTGGCTCGGCTCACTTCTCGATTCGGTTCGATATTGAATGAGCTGTAAGCCGAGCCGCTCGAGCCGTTGAGAAGCCCAAACCCGGCCTCAGCCTTGTTTTGAATATGTTTGGATGAAGCCTATAACTTTTAACAATTTTTTGCTCGAGCCCGAATACTTGCCCCTTCGGAACTCAAACCCAGAACGTGACCGATGTCCTTGCCTCCTTAAGACTTCCAGACGACCGAGATCGACAGTCAATTAGCTTTTACTATTCAGATACAAACCGTATATCTTTTAAAGATTATACATGGAGTTGATATAATAATAATAATAATAATAATAATAATAATAATAATAATAATAATAATAATAATAATAATAATAATAATAAAGTAGTAGTAGTAGTAGTAGTAGTTTTAAACTTGCCCTGAAATTTGGCAAAACTTACTTAAAATTAGAGATTTCGGGGAAAGGGTTCCGTACCTTCAAGACACACCTCTGCAACTACCAACATTTTAAACTAGAACCTTTTATTGAAGTTGCATGTAGAAAGTATGTTTTGAGGAAAATAACTGTAATAAATATAACTGAATATCACGCGACAGTAAGGCATATAATAAACTAATTTTTAGAATATGCAGAGGTAAATATAAAAGCTTTGCTACAAAAATACCTACACAGAGCATAATTCAATGAGCTCTGAAATACAATGTAACGAAATAGCCTATGAGATTCAGTCTACAGAGCAATTGTTACTTAAAGAATGGACATACACTATTTCGAGAATCGAGACAAGACGGGAAATGTTTACGATACTTTTCGTCTCGTCTCGATTCTCATCTCCAAAGAGAGACGAAAATTTTGATTTAGCCCTGACCCGTCTCGAATGTAAAATGTTAATTCTCATGTTATTTTATTTGTTTTAGAAACGAGATGACAAACTCCTCTTCTCGTGAGCAACATTAAACCAAACCGAAATATTCTTTCCAAATGTCACGTTTCTCCTTGTAACGGTATGACCTGAGCGATAATTTAGCTTCTAGATTTTAATCTTCTACGAGATAATAATAATAATTATTATTACTATTATTATTCCTGAAGATTTGATAGTTCAAGTATTGAAACATCCGAGTATTCAAATATCTGAATATAATAAAACGTATGTTATCGCCGATCAATCGCCATCAAAAATTCTAAAGTAAGAAAAAAAATTGCAACGTGCATTCGCAGAAGCACCTTGACGACTGAACCGCGATCGCTACGCGGTAAACGATCCGTCTTTAGTCTGGTTACGTTAGGTTTCTTTGTCTCCGCTTGCAAACTTGTATGTTATATTTTTCGATTCAAAATGTCTTTCGTATTTCTTTTATGAAGTCGGCAAAGTTTATATTAATAACTTGAGTTTTTCTTAAACCACTGGTTCACAAGTTCGTTCTTTCTCCACACGAAACTACAAATATGACAGATTGAATTCTCATACTCCCCATTTCTTTCAAAGCAGTCGCCATTACCTGGTCAAAGACTTATTTCCACCACGATTCATATTAACCAAAATAAATTCATTTTTCGGAAGCGGAACTTTCACTTTCCGGATTTCGCAAAATTATGGAATTCAGTTATACTCCGGAATTCAGAAGAATTTCGGAACTCGGAAAGAATCCTGAATTGTGAAAAACTCCGACTTTCCGAAAAAATCCGGATTTTCCGAATTCCGGAATGTTAACGAAATCAGAAATTTCTAAATTCCGGATTTTTCCGAATTCCGAAATTATTACAAAATTGGAATTTTCCGAATTCCGGAATTTGTCCGGCTTTAATTTCGGGAGTCCGAAAACTAATAATTCCGGAACGGGCTATCCCTAGTTTATACACAACCTTTCAGCACACTAAGCTAGTAGCTGTCTACAAACAAACAAGTAATGCAAAGCATGTTGTATACTGCAATACGTCATGTATTAAAATCCGACACCATGACCCTTTTATTACATTATATGAAGAGCATGTAGGTCTAAATACCTCATGTATTACATATAATGTAGGTTTTACTCTTCCACCAAAGAAGAAACATGTGATCATAGTATACAACCCACAGAAGTGATAGCTGGCAATACAGTGGTCGTAATCCCTAACGACACAGGAAGTGAGCGTTACCATCGCCGCTGGTCTAGAGGCCAGCACGTGAGCCTTGGGTGTATGGAGTCTCGGGTTCGATTCTCGGCGGGAGAGCATCTATCATTTTTAACTGTTCTCGATGTTTCAGTGTTCGTGTCCCTGTCGTTATAAGTTATTAGAAAAAGCAAGTTAAACGAGTGAAGCAAGTAAAATTAGCAATAAGTAAGTTACTGAAACGCGTTCGGTGAGTCAGTTAAAAAAAAGTGGACAAAGCACTGGCTTTTCGCGCCGTTCATGCGAGTTCGAATCAATCTCGGCTTGATATTTTATCCATTTGAGAGAAAGTATTGTTTCTTTTCGCTACAGGATGGATTTTCTCTTTGGTTTCATGTCAAACATGCTCACGTAATGAAAAGACGCTGTAGATAATAATAATAATAATAATAATAATAATAATATGAAATATTAGTAGCTAACTCGTGTGTGTATTTCGACAATATAATTTTATATTATTATGTGGAAATAAGTAAGGCTGGCTGGCGCCCGCCTCCCTAATTTTTTCGATGCGCCTTATGGGTCCACGGTGTCCAACGTTGGTCCCATCCCAGTATCACCTCCTGTTTTCTCGATATAAGCTATCGACATTTTGCGTAAAGAGGGCTCTGCCGTGGCCCCATGAGTACCCATGACAATGACTCTTCGTTCATTTTGCATTGAAATCGCTTATTTTTCTGAGTACTATGGGTACATACTGTCCAACGTTGGTCCCGTCGCTCTACAGTTTCCCGTTCTCTCGATATAAATTGCTAATATTTTGTTTGTAAGGGAGATATGGCGTTACAATCATTACGTTTGAAGAAGAACTGAGGAAGATATTGCCTTGCCACAAACAACACCTATTATTATTATTATTATTATTATTATTATTATTATTATTATTATTATTATTATTATTATTATTATTATTATTATTATTGTTTTACTTACCACTAATGTTGCCTACCTTTATTTGCAATGCAATGTGTTACTAAAAAGCAAATCAAATAACACTCCTCGCCATTCAGGCTCCCGAACTCGAAATACATGATTTACAGTTCTCTGTGTTAGAGGAATGCACATTTATTATATTATTCTTTCAAATAACACGTTACACAAGTTAATTCACTTTCAATGTGTAATTTCATATCATCAGTAACAATCATCTTGTTCCAATAGGAAGATAACCCCCTCCTGCAAAAAAAAAAAAAAAAAAAAAAAAAAAACCTGACCGTAGCGAAAGGGCGTGAACCTTCTTTAGGCGATTAATCGGGTCCAATATTTCAATAAGTTTCTGCACACAAATATTTCAGTAAAAGAGGAAAATTTATTCAAACTTTCTGAATACCTATTTATAGGCGAAATTTGGTTCCCTTGGAACTTTTTAAGAGTTTGAAGGGCCACCATTTTGAACATTTTCATCTGATTATTCTGGTTAACGAACTCATCAAGATATTTCAACAATTAATGTTTGTGCCAAGTTTCGTCTCAATCCGCTGAAAATTAGGGTGGTTATGGCATTCACAAATAGCGTTATATATATATACAAATAGATAGATAAGTAGACACACAGAGGGAGAGAGAAAAAGTGTTTTTCTCCCTTCTCGCACCTGTGGTGCGTCAGAGCTAAACCGGGCCCCTTTGCAAAACGTATTGACCAACCTAACCTAAACACAAACCTCTTACTTGCTAACGTAGAAACGTGGTCGGGAGGTGTAAGGCAAGTAGAAATTGTATTTTTAATAACCATGAGTATGGTCGACTTCCATGTTTTTCCTTTTACTTTTTGCAGCTACTTCGGAACGTTCAATTTTTATTCTCTACTAATTGCAAATGGCGTTTACATTCAAAATATGAGGAATTTTGGTGGCATTTGTTTGATATTCTTCTCTTTCGAAATGAAGAAAAGAACAAAAGCAATACGCAAAGACAAAAAGTGTTATCAGTACAAAACATTACCAATAATAATTGCTACGAAAAACTAAATACGACCTCTTTTACCATCTCTCATGAGTTGTATGTATTATTAACAAAAATTTTTAAAAATGTCCTTGCTGAGGATTCGAACTTGCGTCCTTTGCATTTGTAAGCCAGCACCTTAACCACTACACCAAGAACATGGCATGGTGATCGTTTAGTTGTCGGTGTATTTGTTGTGTTTGTGTTTTATGTTCCCACTTCGACAATTTTTACTCTTTTTTTGTAAGTTTAACAGCTGTTTCTGGCTTTCTCTTTCGGTGTCGTCCTTTATTTATACAATGCACTATTCGTATTCACAGCTTGTGCCCCTCTGCAATGTCTTATTCAGATTAAGCTTTTCTTTTTGCCCCTCAGTAAACATTTGATTGATTTAATTCTCATACTCTCCACGGATGGAGCGCAGGAATGCCAGACTCGAAAAATAGGTGTACATTTATTTTCCTGACAGATCATACAACTTTGTGCTAAATCTCTTTATTCTTTTGCTCACTCTAGGAAAAATTGCTTATGCTCACTCACTCATACATGCCTTCGGAGCGGGAAACCGTAGCTTGATTTCCGATAGAAGTTCACGTTGTTCGAGTCCTACATTAAACTGTAGGACCACGTCTGATATTGCCTTGGTGCTGAAAGGCTCGTTAACCTCGAAATGAACAAAATATAAAACCACGAATCAAGCGTGGAGTCATGTGTCTCAAAGTCTAGTGTATTAATACGTACTTTAACCTTCCAATGAAGCTGATTAGATAATCTAAATTCACGTATATTTGTAGAACTTAATGATTTAGTGTCAGAAGAGAAAAAAAAAAAAAACAAGCTAAATAATAACAATTTATAGCAAGTATTTGTATGTAAAATAAACAAAAAGAAAAATACATGTGTAAATTTGTAGCTTTAAGCCATTTCCTTACACTGCTTTACGTTAACACGGAACGCGTAATTATTTTTATCAAACGTGCGGGTTTTGAAATTTATTAAGTTTTTTTGTCCAAGAAAAAAATATTGCATAAATTAAGAGCGGTGTTCAATTTTTTTTTTTTTTAAATGTTCATATTTCCCTTGCTGATGTTCATTTGTAATGTAATGGGAGATGGCTTCAATTCTTTCCCCGTTGATGGGGGAATTAGTTGGATAATTAAGCAGAGCAGCATCAGCTACCGGTAATTATTCACGGAACAAATCAGGGGAAGTTCTCCGCAGTGGAATCGGAGGGGATTAACTTGTTGAAAAGCAATCATTGATTTTACTAAGCTTGTATTTTTTTAAAATTTTTTATTTTTAATATATGAATTTAACAGCGCTGAGATTTCCGTGTTCACTGGAAAAAAGAGATAGAAATGGTGTTATATTCTCTTAACTCTACACAATTTTGTATTCAGAATTATCGTACTTGGCAACTGTGTATTGTGTAATAGTTTGCTGATGTATGGAAATTTTTACATTTTTCTTACATGACTAAAAGAAGTTATTTTTAACAGATGGCGGCATGTTCCACATACCTTTTTGTTCGAAGAATTTGGTAATATCCATAATATTTCAGTCAATTTTAAGTCTTGGTAATCGTTGAAAACTGACCACAGACAAATTGAACTAATCAGAGGACAATACCTACGTTTTTTTAAAATTATTTTATTTCATTCACTCTTAACGTCACTTACGTAATTCAGTAACATTTCAATAATTAAATTCTTTCAACAATGAAGGAAAGCAGATATCAATACAGTGCACTAATTATTCTAATTATTTTCTTTCATTGTTAACACAACTTTAACTCTTGTACAATGTGTTTCCGATACTTCAATTCTCTCAACAATGAATGAAACCAAATTTTTATAAAATGCACGAATTATCCTCATAATATATTAGAATAATTTAATTAAATATACTACATTCTAAAATTCCATACACAGTTATAACAATGAATTATTAAACAAAACCGAAATGACATGATTACACTGAGTTTGCATTCACATAAATTACAATTTATAATTATTTCGTTCATTGTTAATACTATTTTATTTAACACTTCAGTAACGCATTTCAACAATTAAACTCTTCTAACAATGAAGGAAAGCAAATACCAATAGAGTTCACTAAATATCTTATTTTGTTTCACTATTAAGGAAACTTTATTTAAACACCTCTGCAATATGTTTCCAATATACCCTAATTAAACTCTATGAACAATGAACAAAACAAAATATCAATAAAGTGCACGAATTATCCTCTGATTGTTGATTTAGTTTGCCTTTGGGCAAATCTTCAATACCCATCTCTTGAATTAGTGCAATATTGAATAAAAACAGTGCATTGGCTATGTTAGCAAAAGTATTACCACTTAGAGATTAAGTGAAGGTTTACACTCATCTTAAGTATATTTAATTAACAGAGTTAAATCAGTTTTAGGAGACCAAAATGGTGGGGAAAATAGATACTCTTGTGATCTCATTGTATCAAGAGTTTGTCTGCCATCTGTTTCCTTATGGAGTTTACGATTATTTATTAATGTAATAAATAACAACTTTAATATGGGTCATTGAGAGGACAAAGAGTCAGGTCCAATTGCCTAAATTGCGAGAAAAAAAAACTTAAATAAAATCTGTGTGGCACGTTGAAGTACATGGAAAAGTGAACACAGTTTTTGTTAACATTATAAGAGTTATATACAATATAGTTTTTTAAGTTCTGAAAAGAGTTTCTAATACAGGTCTTAACTCTTTTCTGATTTTTAATTTAAATTTAAGGCTTTTAGTCAAGCAACTACTGCGTTATCACTATTTATCCTAGATTAATGGTTCGCGCCTCATTCTCTTCAGAATAAAACAACCTTCTAAACGGTAGAAAACGCTTTGATCTAAAAACATTCAGTTGAACCTTCTTTCTTTCTATAAATTTATGTTTATATAGAGAATGGATTTTAAAGTGAAGACGAATTCCTCTTTTAACTCAAAGTAAACAATGATAAGGAAATAGTAGAAGGGGAGGAAAGAAAAAACATTACAAATGTACTCTGATGGTCATGTCGACGATATATATATATATCCCATAAACCTTTTAGATAGCATTTGCGAGATAACAAAATACGCCTTTTGCGTTGTGTATTCTTGAAGATCAGATGACGTCATGGCCCCCACCAACTTGGTGAACTCAAAACACATGCAACCTGTTTCGCCATGCATGTACTATAATATATATGCAATATCAATCCCGAAAGGGTTAAATATGAAATATGTCCAAAATGACCAGGATGTGGATTTGATTCCATTGTGCACTGAACACGCCATACGCTGATGATACTTCATCAGTTCATCAGCATTAATGTATGTCATTTACATTGCTGAACTATGGTGCAATATTTTTTCAAAAAAAAAAAAAAAAAACTTCATAGACACGAGATATACTGTATAATGAAAAGTGTTATGACCATATTAAATCGAAGTTCTTAATCCATACTAACCATTACGACCCCTTAGCATGATAAATTGCTTTGAGCATTTAAATATATGTAAGTTATTTTTATTCAACTGTATTTTAAGAAGTTACTGGAATTCGTATTTTGTATTGAGTAAGATAAAAAATTCCTTCACTGTGATCAGCGAGAGTGAGATATAAAGATGAAAAGAAGAAGAAAACGAGATATAGATAGAGAGCAATGTGGAAATGCTGTTTGCTCATGGATAAAGGAAGGGAAGCGCATGTTTGACGAGATATCTGAACTTGTATTGACAGTTGCGAACTTGCTTTAGCTGTTGTCTCTTATCCCTGGCATGTTGTCAGATAAACGCCGAGAGCAGGCAGCCATCCACGTCAACACTGGCCCCTCCCTTCTATTGATATTGCAAACAGAACATCCGAGAGTATAAAGAAGAAAAAAAAAAGCCTTTTCTTCCTCAATGCTAAAGGGAATCGAATTGGACTGAATCCACCAAAGTAGAAAACAGACAAAAGGAGTTTTCATTGTAGTACTAACGGAAAGAAAGAAAAACATTTTATTTTTCAGTACCTAACGATATGAAATCATCAGAATTCGGTTAAATCTAGACATTTCTTCAACGTCTATTTTTTTTCTTATGCAAGCAACTCATTAAGAAATTAGTATTGTTTTTCTTAAATGGACACTTTGTAAATAGTTACAATCTGCTGCTTATGTACACTCATGTCCAAAATTATTGTCACATGTCTTTAAATATGTTCTGGTAGTAATGTAATTTGATAACGAATTCGCCCGGTATTTCTTATAATGTTAGTATGTGTATTATCTCCAAAGACATGTATGTGGTAAATTTCATGTCAAAAGAGCAGAAAATAAGAACAATAAAACGAAAATAAAACTTTCTTTTCCATTTAGCAACATTTTGTTTTACTCATTTTAATTTTCGTATTTATAATTCTTTTCCTATGAAATGTACCACAAATATACATTTCCCGATTATACACATAGTATCAGTATTAAAAGTGCCCTGCAAAATCATTATCAAATTATATTCTTACAAGAAGACAGTTATAGATATGCGACAATCATTTTGGACATGAGTGTACGTGTATATATATATATACAGTGGCGGATCCAGGATATGATCAAGGGAGGGGCTAAACCATAGTTTGTCATTTTTATCCAGTGTAAAGCAGGATTGAATTCCATTTTATCCAGTATATACCTGAGCGTCAAGGGGGGGCTATAGCCCCTATAGCCCTCCCCTTGGATCCGCCACTATATATATATATATATATATATATATATATATATATATATATATATATATATATACACTAACGGTGCAGACTTAAAAGTTTGTTAGTTTTCTTTATCTGTAAAAAAATATTTTAAAAAATCTCAGTTGTATCTGTATATATTACAGATAAATAAAACTAACGAACTTCTAAGTGTGCACAGTTAGTTGCGCTGCAAATAGTAAAATGGTATTCTGCTTCAATCCAAACGTTCTCAAGCATCAGTGAAATTGCCTTGTTTATTGCAACCACAGTTATCCAGAATTTGAACCTGGGTAGAAATAGTAGAATAAACCTGGTGCTTAAAAAATCCCCATAAGGAAGAGTTACACACAGTAAGATTTGGCGATCTTGGGGGACATGTTATGAAATTTGGACATTTTCCAATCCATCTTTCATTGAAACAATCATCGAAGAAGTTTATAACAACGTGAAAAACATGGCATGGAGCTCTATCTTATTGGAGAATTCCTCCAGGTGGAAGTTAGAGCAAGGCATTTTGCTGAAACATGTCTAGATACATTGTTTGAATTCACTGTTGCCTCAACGGGAAAAGGAAAAGAACCGATAATTTTGTCCTTCTTGACACCACACCTCGCATTCAATTTTGGGAGAATCACATTCTCTTTCGCGAGCTTCGTAGGGATTCTCTGACCCCAAATCCTAGTTATGCCTGTTAAGATGGCTGCTTACATGAAAGATCGCCTCATCTGAAAAACAAACTGTACAGGAATGCGTCGTCACCATCAATAGTTTCAAGTATTTCTTCTGCTAATTGTACCCTCAGCGGCTTCTCAGTCAGTTTTATGTGCTGATGAAATTGAATGTTGTATGAATGGGGGCGGTTTTTTTTTTTTTTTTTTTTTTTGAGTAACCTATGCACAATTGATTTTGGGATTTGTCGTATGGATTTGTGGGGGTATCTGTTAAATGCAACACGAATTATCTCCACGCTTTCTTCTGAAACTTTCCTTTTTGCATGTTTACTAGTCATCGGTAACAACGATCCTGTTTCTCTTAACTACTTGTAACTACTTTCTTGATGGATATATGTAAGTTGGGACTACTACTTTGGCACCGACACCATAATGTACACGAAAACGTCTCTTGAACAAGTTTCACAGACTTCAATTCCGCGAACGATAACACGCAAAGCACTTTCTGTTAAAGCGTCCATATGATAATTTTCAGATAAGGGATAAGAAGAGTTTAAGGCTTTGTGGCTTCTGTGCAAGGTGGCAGCACTTGTGATACTTGTGGCAAACTTTCTTAATTACTCTCCAAAGTGGTATAAACATACTATCAATCAGAGGGTAAAAGTGGATCTGAAAAGGTAGAGGAACGGATGACGTCACGCCGTCCCCCGTGTCTACCTTTGCGCATTGTATTTTTTTAGGAAGTGGGGGAACGTTATAGATTTTTTTTTTTGGAAGTAGGTTAAAGGTATTCTCTTGCATTCCCCCTACTTTTGTCCCTGCTATCAATCTAATAATTTGTTTCATTGTTATAGTGTTTCTTTTATTTGTAGTCCTAAGCGGGATATGCTATATACACAGCACATAAATACATAAACAGTTTGTTTTACAAAAATTACCAGTGATTATTATTGCCAACAAAGAGCAAACATTTTAGGGGTATAAAAATTATTTTTTCTCGATTTTATTGAAAACCATACTTTATAATTTACCTTCAAAGGATGTAATTTTGATCAGCTCAAGGTCATCCATTGATTGATACATGGTAATTGTGCTTCGCCTTTGGACAATATTTTAGTTAAATGCAAATTAAAGTTTTAAGTCATAATTATAATTTTAGACTACAGTTTAGCTAGGTTTATAACGACACCAAAGAGACCTGTCATTATAAATCAAAGTCTTAGAACCGAGATGAATAACATCAGTATTATTGAAGAAAGGAATGATAAAGGCATTTGATCACTCAATCAGGTTTCTATTACAGATACGAGTTTGAGATGCGTTTATATACAAATTTGATGCATTTGGTAATAATACGAATGGTGCTAATGTGAATGGTGAATGTCGTACTAATTCATGGTGTAAAATCACTTGTGTTATGGGGAGTTGGTCCCACTGAATATTTGACGCAATAGGTGCAGTGTCACAGTAACCAATCTTACTATAACCAAGTTCAGTTATCTCATCTGTTTCATTAACCATACTGTGTATTGTCATCTCATGGGTGTCGTATCGAAAACTTTGATGATGGTAGGTTTCAGAACTAGTTTCGTTGAACTACGCATAAAGGGAGCAAGGTTTCCTTTGAAAGAAAGAAAAGAGAGAGAAAGGGAGAAGAGAGAAAAGATTCTTTTCTCAGAATATTCCACTAGTAAACTTTCAGGAGCAAGTATTTATAATTGCGAGCGAAATACTATTGTACTTCTGTTTATCGAATATATAAGATGAATGCGTCAGTAAACGTGTATCATTCTAGAAAAGAAACTAAATATACCAGCACAGCCTTGAGCCACATCTTAATTTTAATACATACAAATTCATAATAGTCAACGAAAAGAAAAAAAAAACTTTTACAATATCTTTCACGAGACAAGACATCCTCATAGGCAGACTCACTAGAGCCGAGTTCTATTCCCGGCGGAAGCTTATGTAATTCAGATCCCACGTTAAAATTGTAGTTGAGTTGATTTTAGTTTAGCGTCCCTTTCAGCAGCGAGGCTATATGAGACGTGGACCTACTGATTAACGTGGAATCCGAACCACATGAGCTCCCGCCGGGAATCGAACCCGGGTCTCCCACGTTAAAATTGTAGGTCTACGTCTCGTATAACCTTACTGCTAAACCCCAACTCAACCAATCAACGAAGTAAACATACTAGAGGTTCTTTTTTTCTTTTCAAAATGGATAAACAAATATGTTACTTTACTTGATTGTCGTTGAGACGCTGTTGCTGTGTGTTTCAAATTTCAATATTGTTAATTCTTTATTTTCAAATTATAAATAAATAAATAAATAAAACGTTCTATGTTTCGTTATGTTACAATAAATTAAAGCCGAATTCCCATTTTTTCATTATGTAATACTCCATCTTTTATTTTTTATTTTATTTATTTATTTTGTCTTTTTGCTTTAGATTCAGTGAATACGATAGTTGTTAACATGTCAGGAACAATATATTCGTATACTTACAAATTAAGCGTCAGAATGTTGTCCGAGGCACCTTAAAAAAAAAAAAAAAAAAAAAAGTATTTTGAGAGGAAGACTGCAAGCGAGCCAAACGATGTTGAACATACTGCAATTGCTTTACATTTTATGTAATTGACAATAAACGAGACTTGAATTTCTTGTTTTCAACTTCAATTACCGCTCGTCGTGTTGCCTCTAAGTGTTTCTGTATCACACGCTAACAGCTGTACAAGGGAGTGGACCATGCTGTTAGTGAGAATCGTGTACAAGTATTAAAAACAAAAAAAGTAACCAACTACTCAGGACTACTGAGTTCCACACACACATTGAAATAAACGTGTCAGTTGCAGGAAAATTGCTTTCACTCGACAAGCTTGTATGTGTGCGTGTCAATCAATATTCGCAATTGGCTTCAATCTAAATCCAATTGAGAACTTGTCAACTGTCTTTTTTGACGCATGGTATGTTGGTATGTGTGTGTTTTATGTAAGTTTTTCTAAACCTCTTCTTTTAGTGACATACCTTTCTTTCGGAAGTAATGTGTACTTGTTTTTAATTTATAGAGGATTTAAGCAATACTGAATGATTGTTAGGAATAACCTCTCCTAAAATAAATTTCATACAGATCATAAAAGTGTAATGGACATTTCCTTTTTGACCAAAGGTTGTAATTTAAAGACACCATCGTGTAGAACTAGTCTTCAATATACCACATACCAAAATCTGAGAAAAATATTTCTTCGTTACGGAGATTCATTGCTTCAAACAATGGAAAAATGAGCTGCTTACGTCACAACACATACAGGCGTTTTCGCGTGACGTCACAGGATCGTATCGCTCTGTGAGTCGCATTGGAAGCTTCGGGGATTCTTTTCATATTACAGTTTCTTACTACAAACTACAAATAAATTTAATAGAATAGTGAAAGGAAAAATGGCAAAATAAGTAAGACACTTACTGCATATAAACGTAACGTGTTAATAAGACCTATTTTCCTTGCTTGAAATACATTAATGGTCATTTGTAATGTTCCATCATTACAAATATTTTAGATACTTAAATATAAACTAATTATTTGCTGAGCAAAACTATATAGGCCTATTTTCAATAAAATTCAACACTGTTACAGTGTCGCCAACTAACTCTTTGGCTTCATCAGACACTATGTGATACCTGTACAATCGTATATCTTATGTGTCACATAGTGTCTGATGAAGCCAAAGAGTTAGTTGGCGAAACTGTAACGCGTGTTGAATTTTAATGAAAATATATAGTTTTGCTCAGCAAATAATTAGTTTATATTTAATTATAACAAAGCAAAGCTTCTACTTATGGGAAATATTTAGATACTTGTACGTACACTTAAGCAGGATTACTTTACTATTGTATTACCCCAAAAACATTAGAGTGTAAGCACTACATCAGTTCAAATTAAGTCATGCGCAGATTGAGAATATGTAGGTCACCATATTATAGCTTTTCTTTATTTTGAAGATTTGTTGTGAATTTCCATGCTGTTATACTGCGGCTACAAATAAGCACTTTCTGCACCAAAAAGCTCTTAATCCCTTTAAAAATATTCATATCCTATTACATCCTTTCATTTTTTCTACTAATTATTCTGCATATTAGCAATTGGTCACCCCCAACCATTGCTAGAACTATTCTTATCTTAATGCTACAAGAATCGTATTATATAGCGCTTTACTTTCTTACTATGTTTCTACAAGAGAAGTGCTTTTGTGGTCACCGCGCTGGTTTGAAGCTGAAGAAAGCTGTAGCGAATAGAGGCAGACAGAAGTTAGGCTGCTGAAAGACCATCATAAACAAGATAAGTGCTCGAGGATTTTTCTTGTGACTTAGGTGTCGGTTCTCAAATCTAGGCACCATAATAACACAATTTCATACATGGGCCTTCATAATTTTATTTTTGATTTAACTTATTTAGGAGTCAGATTCCTCTTTCCAAACACCTTGACTACGTGGTGTCCAGGATTTTTCGTATGTGTTACTTATGTTATTAGTTTGAAACCAGCCTTTTCTTTTCAATAATCTCACTCATACAAACATCTGTGTTCTAAGTATACAAACATAAGTTTATTTATATTATTTCTCCCTTCAGTCAGGCCCGTATCCACGGGAGGCAGCTCCACTAAATTTTTATTGGTCTCTAAAATTTTCAAGGTAGGCTTGCAAGTGAACTATAATATGATTGGATTAGCCCCCAACTTCTACCGGCCTCTCCTACTTTTTTTTTTTTTTTTTTTTTTTTTTGGGTGGCTACAAGCCTGCACTTATCTCTGAGATGATTAATGTTTAGCATATTGTGGTACATTTGCAAAAGATTAAATCGTAAAAGTATTGCGTTTTGTGTTCTGAGGCCCACAAGTAAAAATAAATAAATATATTTAAAAAAAAGTCCTAAAAGCAAACGTTTTAAGAGTTCAGCCTTTGTTAAGTTTCGTCCAGTAGACTGATTTCTCTTATATTGTTTCACTCACTGGAATAGAATATTGTGTTCATTTCTCGTCATGACATATTACAAACATTCATTATCAATAGTGTAGTTTGAATGGTACCTGGTTCGAATTCAAGCCATTGTGGTGGACAACATCGTGCCCGTGGATTTTCTCGCGATTCACCGCCCAGTGAACTTTGGTGGACAAACCGTGTGTGTGGGTTCCCTCGGGTTTTTCCCGTTTCCTCCCACTTTATTCATTCCACCATTTCATTCATTTCTCATCATCACCGTCTCCTTTAGCCTAGCTGGCATAATCGTGGGACGTAAAACTCAAAGATTTCATTTCATTTCTCGCGATTCAGACGTTTCCTCCCACGATCATTCCACCGATTCTTTTATAATCATTCACTCTCATTAATCATCCGTCTCCCTTTGCCTACAGCAGGGATTTATTTGTAGCCAGGGAAGCCTGGGAATTTCCCCCCTTCTAAGTCTTGATTTCCCTGTCTCTAAGTTTAATTCAGTCTTCCCAGCCTGGAAAGATATTTTCCCCCTTTCATAGGCTACATAATCTGTTTTAAAGTACAATAATTCAACTGCATGTTTTAGTAGCAATTCTTTAAAAATATTCCCCCCTTCTACAAAATCCACAAATAAACCACTGGCCTACAGGACATATTTGTGGACAGACAGCGAAGTAGAAATTTCATTTTATTTTATTCAGTAATAAGCCACTATAACTAGTTTATCAGTACTGTGAGACCACATCTGTATATTTGTTGGATAAATGTTAATTCATGTACTCAAAACACTTCAGCCAATTTGTAAATGCTCACATGAACTAACATAATCAATTTGCGAATATGTTCCATGGGCTAAAGAAAAACGACAGTAAGATATTACGATGATATAATATTGCTAATGTGTAAAGTAGTTCGATAATAGCACTGGTAGATTATCATAATGCTCATGAACATAATTATCATCGTAAGTTTGTGCATTCTTGTGTATGTAAAGAATTTAGATTATTTTTACTTGGAGAAATGTTTTTGCATGTATTAATTTCTTTGGGCTTCCTCTGAGCGCAGAATTGTCAAATCTACGATGTATTTGCATATAAGAAATTAGCATTCTACTATCAAATAACTATGCTTTTATGTTGTTGACTTTTTTCTTCTTAAGAATGAATAAAATTCGCTTCGTAAGGTTGGTCGGTAACCGAAACATGAGAATATTAATTAATTTCTTACTCGGGCTCCAAACAACGTCAATAATATAGCAAATTAGTATACTTCAACCTTGTCCTAAAATATTCTAGTATATTCTAATAATTAGTACATATATTCTAATAATATACTTCAAATATATTCTAATAATTAGTAATAAATAAATAAATAAATAGCTTGCTTTTTAAATAAACCTTAAATTATGTTACTTTTCTTATTCTTTGTGTTACTAGCAGCGTCGTACACATTTGAAAAACATGCATCGTATCTTTCGCTCCGTTTCCCTAGTGAGCGGCGCAGACCTGTGACGACCCGACCGACCTGTGACGTACAAACATGGTGGTCGTTGTTTTAAGCGCACGACTAGCAGACCGGAATTCAATCGCAAATTTCGACTAGTTAGAATCGTAGCATTAGCGAAAGGAAGTGTTCTCCGTAATCAGCTAGCTCTGAAGTTTTTTTTTTTTTTTTTTTTTTTTAGAGCAATAAAAAAAATCAGAGGAAATGTCCATTACATGTACATGCAAATAAAAATTGTGAACTACGGAGGATCAATTTTATCAAGTAAACCTTTATTAATGATGTGTTTTTCAAAGTGTAATATATTGTCGAAAGGATGTAGTTTTTGCTTTGTAAAGGGCAAGTTCCGCTTTGAATTATTGTATTTTCTAAAATTTTCTTGATTGAACAAAACGAATATTGGGATGACATTACGCCCTTCATAGATTTCTTTTGCGAATTTGTAGTTTAAAATGGCATCTCGGCCGGATCTTGGCGATTATTGATGAATATGCAAGCTTCTTTATGTAGACCAGTTACACCATTGGTTCCCAACTGATGCTCCCTCTTCCCCCTGGGAGGCGTTAAGAGCAAGCAAAGAGGGCGGAAGCTTCTGACAGAAATAAACTGTGAAAATGTAAATAAAACATCACTTGCAATGACCATTTACAGTTTAGCTTTAACAAACTTTACGGACACTACGAGCCTTATGCAGAATCGTTCTGATGCATGATTACTGACATTCGACTAATACATGTTCCCTACAGTAGTTAGACCTTTAGTATGACGCTAATCATATGTCAGAACGATTCTCCGTAAGGCCTTACATGTTTTGCATTTTGTCTTTCCTATTCCTATTAAAGATTTCTACATTATTGAAAAGTAAATCTATATAAATCGGTGATAATACAGTTATTATTCTTTACTCGTATCTAAGCAGGCGATATAGTAATATACGGACTACCCAAAACCCAAGTGTTACTGCTGTTTGTTTCTCCGGTATTACGTTATATGTTTATTTTTTTCTCTCTTTCAATTCCGATAGTATCAGTTCCGATATTTCTAACATGGTACTTCATCTTCTATCGTTTTCTCTTCCGTTCTTATTCATTGATGTGTGATTTTTGTCACCCTGTCGTGCCTTTCCTTGTAGTCAGTTTGTGTCATCATTAGATAACCACTTGTGGTATGTTGTATTGTTTCTGGACGTATTCAACATCTTCTGCATTTGTCATCTTGTGTTGTGATATTTTTCAGTAGGCCTGTTTTCTGTAGTGTTTCGTATTTATTACCTGGAGCCTCATTCGGTACCAGTCTTCGTAATATTTTGTGGATTGCAACGCGACGCGGAAAGCTGGAACAAGCAATTGAAGAAGCTATACCGATTATAGCAAACTAAAATGTTCATTTTGCGTTACATTGACGCGAACCCGTGAGCCCTTGTTTTGCCCCGTGAATAAAGCCTCCTGTCTATGGATATAAGTCCCATGTTTTTTTCATCCACCGGGTTGACTTGTTCCAGGAATCATCCATGTAGTGTTTCTCCGTCCATTGATTCTTTATGTTCTCTATTGTTTGTAATATTTGTATTACTTCCCACTTCTCAGTCTGGCTTAGTTGGAGTGATGTATGTTGTAGACCGCTGCTACTGTTATTGATTTTCTGTAGAAGTTATTTCTTAATAATTGAATTTGTCTGTAGTTTAAATTTTGGATAATTAATTATCCTCGTCGTCCTTGTTTTCTTGGCACTGATACTCTTTCTGTAGCTGCTCGTGGATATAGAATTCACTTCTCTGACAGGTTTGCTTTAGTTTTCTTTTCAAGTTCTGCTAGCTTGCTCTCTGTCTATTTTATTATTCTGAATGAGTTTGCTAAAACTGGTACTGCAAATGTAAAATTAGCTTTACTTAAGTTCTTACAATTGAGGTTTGTTTTGTATCATATTTCTTTGAGTATCTATTGCTGGGCTATATATAAGTTTCTTATTTTCAAGTTAGTCACTAAAAGTAACTTTTTCTTTTTTTTTCAAATTGTCACTAAAAGTTACTTTTTGCGGAGGTAAAGTGACTTTTTCGTGTGATTTTTTGTTTTACATTGACAGTTTTCTAAGAAAAATATAAAAATAAATGGAAAAAGGCAGAAACTTGTTACTCATTACTCTTCTGAAAGCTTCAGTATTTGCTGCCGCATGTGAAACAGTCAGCTTTATTCTCACGTCAGCTTTTATTCTTTCTAAAGCACAGTGGATGGTTGGTGGATGCTTCAGCTCTCAAGGTGGGGTTGAGAACCCTTCTGTGTATATTCTTTCTTCTATCATAATAGTCTTTTAGTTTTCACTTGTAATAGTTAACGCTCGGCTCAACGTTGTATGTGTGTGTGTGTGTGTGTGTGTGTGTGTGTGTGTGTCAGTCAGTCAGTCAGTTAGTTAGTTAGTTAGTTTGTTTGTTAGTTTGTTAGTGTTAGTTAGTTAGTTAGTTTGTTTGTTTGTTTGTGTGGTTCATCATGTTCGTCTTGTGTTATGCTTCTCGTATGTTTTTCTTAAGAGTACGTGATGAATTTGAATATTTCATGGCTTTGAGAACTCTCAGTGCTAAGTTAAACATAATATCTGGGATGAAGAAATTCGGAAATAGGCCAGAACTGGTTCCACTTACTCAGAAGCTTCTTACATCTGCTAAGTCTGCTTACCGTAACTACAAAGCATACTTAGAAAACCTAAAAAAGAAGGAAGCTCGAAAAGAAGAAGTAAAGAAGAAAAGATGAAACAAAACAACAGAGAGAGAGAGAGAGAGATGATGGAGAAATTGACAAAGGAAAAAAGGGACATGAGATTTTGGTAACTTTTTGGTCACTTTTTGGTCGTGTGCTTTTGGTCACTTTTTGGTCGTGTGCTTTTGGTCACTTTCCAACTATTTACAAGAGACCGGACCACTATGAGCCCTGTTACTGCCAATTTTGTGTTACTTCTTCTTCTTTTAAAATCATTTTATACAGTTCTTCCCGGTTGCATGAAACCTAAGTACTTGTATACTACTTTTGGCTTTATACAGAAAATTTCGTAGACATCAGGCGGGAAACTTCCAAAATTTTTAGAACAAAGAAACGCGATTTTTTGAAAGCTAAAATTGAGGAACTTGAAGATAATAGTAAAAATAAAAACATTCGAGACATGTAAGGGGATCAACAAATTTAAGAAAAGCTACCCACCTCGTGCTTTGTATTAAAGAAAGCTGACGGAACAGTTCTCACTGATACAGATAGCATCTTAAATAGATTGAAGAATTTCTTTGACGATTTGTTTAACACGCACCCAAAAACTAATGTGCGTGCAGAAAGGGAAATATACACCGTAGAACCGTTTAGAGGTATTCCAGAACCTAACTGAAGAGAAGTAGAAATCACTAGAAAGAAATTAATGAAACACAAAACTCCAGGTTTAGACGAAATTCCGCCTGAGTTAATTTTAGCTGGAGGCGAAAAATTGTGGAAGGAACAAGATACACGAACTCATTCTTCTTATTTGGAACAAGGAAGAATTGCCACAAGAGCGGAAAGAATCAATCATTGTTCCAATTCACAAAAGGCGACAAAACTGACTATAATAATTATCAAGATATTGCTCTTCTGTCAATATCCTATAAGATCTTTTCAAACATTTTATTAGTAAGATTGAAACCATACACAGATGAAATCATTGGAGATTATCAGTGCGGATTTAGACGAAATCAATAAACTATCGATCAAATATTTACTATTCGACTCGAAAAGAACTGGGAATACAATATCCCGGTAGATCAACTACTTATTAATTTTAGAAAGGCTTACGACTCGGTTAGGAAAGAAACATTATACAACGTTCTTACAGAACTTGGAATACCGAGAAAGCTAATTAGATTAATTAAGACATGTTTAAATGAATCCCAAAGTAAAGTCCGGGTAGGAAAATTTTTGTCCACGAGCTTTCACGTCGAGAATGGCCCGAAACAAGGAAATGCGTTGTCGCCATTATTATTCAGTTTTATCCTGGAATACGTTATAAGGAAAACCAAAGATAACTACCTAGGCCTAGAGTTAAATGGTATTCGCCAGGTTATGCCGTATGCTGATGATGTAAATTTAATAGGGGATGATAGGAGAACAATAGAAACAAATGCAGAGGTCTTATTAAACGCTTACAGAGAAAACTAAATACATGGAAGTTCGTCGGGATCGTAATACGGCAAATTATGGATGTGTTAAAAATCAAATAATACTTTTGATAAAGTGGATACTTTCAAATATCTAGGATCAATAATAACAGACGAAAACCATATTCACGAAGAAATTAAGTGTCGACTAAAAGCAGGGAATTCGTGTTAATGTTCAGTTCAAAATCTCTTGTCATCGCGAATTCTGTCGAGGAATTTGAAGCTTAAAATATATAAAACGTTAATCATGCCTGTTGTTCTGTATGGTTGTGAAACATGGTCGCTTACTCTGAGGGAAGAACATAGACTGAAAATATTTGAGAACAAGATAATGAGACGAATATTCGGACACAAGAGGGAGGAGAATGGGGAATGGCGAAAAGTTTATAATGAGGAACTACATAATGTATACGGTTTACCAAACATTGTTAGGATAATAAAGTCTAGAAGGCTCAGATGACCAGGTCATGTAGCTAGGACGGAAGAAAGGAGGAACGCTTTCAAAGTTTTAACTGAAAGACCAATCGGAAAACGACCATTAGGAATACTTAGGCGCAGATGGGAGTACAATATTAAGATGGATCTCGCAGAGATAGGAATACAAAGTAGAAATTGGATCCAGTTGGCTAAGGATAGAAGTCAGTGGAGAGTGTGAATGCGGCATTAAACCTCCGGGTTACATAGGCCATAGAGTTAGTTAGTTATCTTCCATTGTCTCTTCTATGGTTATATTGTATTCTTTTGATTTATTTGTTTCCCTTCATTAACCTGTAATGTTTTACATTTCTTTATTCTAAGTTCCATTCTTATGTTTGTCAAAAAAATTTCAATAGTTGAACCTGCGCTATTTAGATAGCGCGCAGCTCTAATATGAGCGTGAATCTCTTTCGCACTTCTCACTATATCTGTGCAAATCCCTTTGCGGACGCAAATAAATGACAAGAAGACTCTCAAAGAAAGTGAATTGCTATAGACAAACATATAAATGTACTGTTTTAATATATAGAGTGTTGAGGTGAGTTTGTGGCAAACTTGGATAAGTGATAGATGATACCAAATACAAATATTTTTTCCTTATAATTCCATATCCGAGTACGCCTCATTGTGGGTCCACAAGCCTTCGAAGGTGCTAGCTTGCAATAGGTTTCGTCATTCATATTAAGGCAAAGTGCTTGAAATGTCCATTAACCCGCTATACATAGCTCCTCTACTGGTTACAAGGGTATCAACCTTAACGTCCTAGTGGCAATATTACACTAATAGGGCCAAAACGACGCCTAAAATGTTGGATAGAGAAATAAAGACAAGTTGTTTGAAAATTTGAATGAAAACTGACAAATGTACACAAAATTTGGAATCGACCAGTGAAAACGGCACGTTTCTCGCACTTGTAGCTTTCGAGATCTCATTGTCGAAAGGATTGGCCACAAATATATAAACTTTTTTTGACCACAGACATATAAATCTAGCATTTTAATATATAGACTAGCTAAACCTGCGCTCTCTACACAGCGCATCATTCGCATATGAGCATAAATCTCCTTCTCATTCCTCGCAACATCTGTACATGTCCCTTTACAGACACAAGTGAAAGACGTCTTGATAAAAAAAATCGGGAAGGGGTATCATAAAGGGGAGATTTTCCCGATTATTTTTTCTCAATATCTCACACCGTTTTGAAGATTTGAGCCTACTTCCGGTTGGAGTTTCTAATTCATGTATGACCAATGTTTTCTTTCTTCCTGCATGCAATATGTAATAAGCAAATACATTACATTGGGCAAAACACTCAAAAAAATAAAGATTTATCCTAGATTGGAGAATGGTTATCCTTCCTTTTTCATTATTATTTGGCGATGAAACAAACGCCTGAGACATATACAACTATGTGGTGTTGGAATGTATAATGCATAGGATATGATACTTTAGTTTTTTTTTTAAATATTAATTTTCAACACTTGCAATGTACCCGTAAAAATGTAACAAAGAAATATTGGCCGTGTTTTTTAAATATTCAATTAGAACTGGATAATCTACGCAAAATTTGTAATCGATCAGTGAAAACGCCATCTTTCTAGAGCCTGTAGTTTCCGAGATCTCATGGAATGTGTCGAAAGGATTGGCCACAAACATATAAACGTCCACAAACATATAGTCTAAAAGAACTCCAGAGATGGCAACACGATTCATCTGCATTGATTTTGGAGAAGGTTTACTAAAATACAAAGGCTTTGAACAATAATTTTAAAACATAAACTTTATTTAAAATATCTATTTAAATAGTTTATTTAAAGTACACACACTTAAAATGTCTCTGTTAAACGTGAAATCACATATCTGAGATATAACCGTAAATGAAAGATTTGAAAGCCAAAGTTATATGTTGGAGCTGAGGCGTTTTTAATTGCTATTGTAGTATTTTAATAGATAAATAGCAGATTATTCAGTTGACTTTCCTTGGTTGCGTACAGTTTTTATATCATCTACATACATTAGGTGCATTAGCGTTACTTTTAATTCTGTTTGCTCGTTTGTTTGGTTTTATGTTATACCCATAATTCGTCTTATCTAGTAATTCAGACAGTGAGTTGGTTGAGTCCTAAACAAAATAGCAGCGTGCTTAGGAAGTTTTACACAGCATGTAAAGAAGACATTTGTCATAAAAGCTTAATAGCAAAGATTGCTTATACCAATTTTTTCTATCGTGAATACAGTGGAACTTCTAAATAATTAACACCGATAGTATATGATTATTTGTTCGTAAATAAGATGTATCCGTTACAGAGATTTGGATTACTCACAACGCATGTGTTAATTGTATGCAGTCACAGTAGCTATAATGTTTAACTGTACTGCATCAATTAACACATGAGTTGTGAGTAATCTAAAAGACCCCACTCAGGGCTTATGGAAATCTGGTTTCCGACGCTGCTGAAAATAGGCTGTTCTAAGAGTTTTCTTATGCAGTTATTGTTTTTATCAAATTGTTTTGCAAATAGTAGAAGTACTAGAAATTCATAAATCGTCCTGATTGGTTAGATCTGTCTACATTTTCAGTATTCAATAATAATGTTGCATAGTCTTATTTGGTTACTTTTATTTTTAATAGTGAGTGAGTGAACTGAGGGATTTTTATAGAGACATGACTTATATTTGAGAAAAAAAAAAACTAACATTCAAGTATTTATATTTTGTAGTACAAGCCCCGGTATAAAATGTCCCCCAACAATACTTATTTTTCTTTACAGAAGGAAATTTCCCCCTCGTTGCTCAGTACTTCTAACGCTGAGCACCGTACTTCGATATTAGCCTATATTTACATTTATAACTAATGTATTTGCTGTATACTGCATACAATCACCGCATGATGCTGTGAATATTCTAAATTTGTATAACCTCTCTGTAACAGACACCTCTCACTTAGGACAAATAATTACTTCCCATTCGTGTCTGTTATTCAGGGGTTTCACTGTATTTGTAATTTATTAATCGTATTTATTTTAGAAGATGGTGAAAACTGCAAGATGAATCAGATTTTTTAGCTACATGGTGAATCGCAAATAGCTAAGACTTCACCCAAGTATGTTGTGTGTAATTTTCTCGCAGCGAGATTCTCAAAGTAGCACTGGTTAAAATTAAATTTTAAATCTACCAATTAAAGTTCTTTGGTTTAGGGACAACCCCCCCTCGAAAACAACAAAATTTAAGATTTTGATTATCTACTTTTTGAATGTAACTTTTCTCACTACATAGCAAACTTTCCATTACGACTTAGTCTTCGTATACATGTAGCGAACCTTCGGAAAGTTCATGCATGTCGTAAAATGTGCTCCAAAATACATGAAGATATATGATGGCCAGGTTCCGTGTCCAACGTTTGCCAGAAGCCATCGGAAGAGAACATTCATTCACGTCCAGTGTGTGGAATCAAGTCGTATGCATGCTGGGAGTGACATGGCGCGCGTGCGTGGCTGAGGGAGAGTTTGCTCAAGGCTTCCTATTGTTTCCCGTCATGCGATTGTTTTGCTGTTGACATCCAGACGTCAAGTATGTATGTATATTTGCATTCTACCTTGCTCTCAAGGCAAAAGTCCTTGCCCTAAATTCTTTTCAAGCGCTAAACGAGGAATGATGCTGTAAGGAAAAGAAGTACTGACCTCGAGAATAAAGATATTAACTGCCTCATAATTAATTGATGACATGCCTAATTTAGTTCTCCTTGCGCTGATGATTTATGAACGGCTGAATGGTTTTTTATTACTTATTCGCATAACGATGAAGAATTTGCGTTTCTAGTAGTGAAAGGCTATATATAAATGTTATGAATTATTTTTATGTTAGAAATAATAACAAGCGAAAGCATTAAATAAACAGAATATTTAACTCCGTTTAATGATTAATGTGTAGACTTTCTTTTTCCCCTCCTTTTTTAACAATCAAATTTCTGAACTCCATATACATATTTTAGTTAGCCATTTACTATTAATTCTTCATATTATTTCACGTTAGATGTGGTTGGTTCACTGGTTAGATCGAATTAATTTTCTTGGAACTAAGTGTGCAGTAATTTACATGCCATTTTCGCATAGTTTTTAGTACCAATAAAATTCTTTAAGCAACACACCATAGAATAATATAGTGATGTTACTGCCGAAATACATCAGAAGCTTGATTTTTTAATAGTAATGTTGTTTAGCTATTTGCAGCTCTGCTTCTATGCATTGAGCATCTGAAGTCACGATATTTTACAACTCGGGGATAAAAAGGGGTGATGTAGTAAATCTTATTTTTTTTTTTATTTATGCCCTTTAGGCTAAAGGAGTCTGATGACTGATGAAAGTTAATTATTATGATAAAATTGGTGGAATAACAATGTAAGAGGAAAGGGACTACTCCGTGAAGACTCACAAACACAGTGTTGGCTATCATGAATTTACGTGGCCGGAAATCAAACCGAGGGCCTCTCGGACTAGAAAACAGTACTCTTTCTCAAATCTACCGTTACTCTTTTTGGTGCAAAGTTCCTAGGTCGAACCCAGACAATGTGAGCTTGTAATGGCCATTATAATATCCTTGAATTTTTTTCAGGATTTTCTTTTCCCATCCTACTGTCTCATTCCGGCCAATTTTGGGGCCGCGGTGGCTCAGTGGTAGAGCGTTCACCTCTGGTGTATGCTTCAAACCCTGCTTCCGCCAAGTGAACTTTGTGATGGACAAACACCGTGTGCGTGGGTTTCCTCGGGATTCTCCCGTTTCCTCCCACATTCTTCATTCCACCATTTCATTTCTCATTATCACAGTCTCCTTTAGCCTAGCCGGCATAACCATGGAGTGTAAAACTCAAAAATTTCATTTCATTTCCCTCCAATTTTCCATTATTCTTTTGTATTTATCGTCTTTTATCATTGTTCGATAACCACCAACAACAGCGGTCAGATTGGAGAAGTGCTGATGATACAACCCCCAACTTAAAATCACTGGATGGTCAGCGTAACTTCTTCGGGACTTCATTCTAAGGAGTTTAGTTTATTTATAGATTCAACTGTGAAACCATTTTCCGAGGAAGTAATTAATAAAAACGTAGAAAAAAAGTTTAAAACAAAATCAACCAAGGCCTATATTTAAGGGTAGCATTCTTTTGGTGAGACTTCAGGAAAACCTGTCAGAATTTCTGGTCGTAGCATTCCAACCAGGACACTTCCGATTGCGAAGCTACGAGGGAGAATCAAATGAAAACGGCAAAGGTGCCATTAAAAAATGGTTTGTTTTCTGGGTGTTTGGAAATTTGCCGACACAGTCCTTGACGTCTTTCGGAGCTGGTAGTACGAAACAGTATTGGTAGATGGGATTGGAGCTGATTAGCTGTTAATTCAGTATGGCGGTACCACTACGCAGTTGCACCAAGGAGAAATAGCGTGGAGTTATTCGATTTTTATGGAGTGAAGGTGTGAAATCGGTTGATATTCATCGGGGAATGAAGACACCTGTCAATCATAGCGGAAGACTACGAGTGGTGCAAGAAATTCACAGAAGGTACGACTTTGTTGACTTAATGCTCCCCGTTCGGTGAGGCTCCTCGAGATGTGGCAGAGGAGTTCATAGCTTCAACAGATCGGCTCATTCAGGAAAACTGGAGTTTCATCCTGGCTGAAATGGCTTTCTTGCTGAATATGAGCTTCGGCTCAATACAACACAAGTGCGTGATGACCTCCGCTACAGAAAAGTATCCGGCAGGGGATTTCTCGACAGCTGACGCAGGAACTGCAAGATCACCTGGTTGACACATGTGAAGAGCTATTGAGGCGTTATGAAGAGGGTGAGGATTTTCCAGTTCACATTGTCTCCGAGGATGAAAGTTGGGTGCACCATTTTCAACCGCAGACGAAACGTCAAGCAAAGAATGGGACATTCGTCTTCACCGAAATCAAAGAATGATAGGCTAAGAATGATCCTATTCTGGAACAGTACATACCCGCACATAGTATAGTGACTAGCAGCACCTACACTGACCTTGTCAAGAACGCTTTGAAGCTAGCAGGACGCGTAATGCGAAGGTGATTGCTGCGTGCACGTGTTTTACTTCTACATGATAACGATTGTCCTCATTCTGCTCATGTAACAATGAAAACAGTCGACGACCTACGCTTCAAGTGCCTTGCACATACACCATACTCACCAGATTTGGTACCATCAGATTTTCAGATCTTTGGTCCATTAAAGGAACACCTTGGTGTAGAGACCTGCACGGGCCGGAATTTTCGGCCCAAACCCAATTCTGCCCGAATTTTCCTAGTAATCAGGGTTCAGGTACAAATCGGAATTGACTTCATTCAGACGATGGAAGTGTGTCAATGGAAGATTTACATAATGAGGAAGTTCATTATTTAAGTTAAGCTGTGTTCAGCCCATAAAATGAATTCACAGAGAGATCATATAACGAACAGTTGTTACCATTTAACAATGGATTTTCTAATATGAAATTAAGCGCAGTGTCCTTTTTCTTGTTGTTCATCTTCTTGTTGGCAAATAAAATTAAATTTGAAATAAAAGTATAACCAGAATAAAATTTTATAACTGGCCGGTTACAATATTACGGTATTAGTCTGAAACATGCTCCCAGTTATGAAACTTGCTCAAGAATCAAAGAAACAATATACAAAATTTTTCACGGTTGGTGCAAACATGTCTTTGGACAAAATCTGAATTTTCATCTCGTGAATTCGGATTATTTTTAATATTGTTGCTCACTACAAAATGAATTAGAAAAATAGGGAGCACGTGCTGCTGTCTATTGGCGATAGTTGAATCTTTGCATTTACCATTACATATATATACAAATAGGCGTTGATATGAATGCATCCTTTGTATCCAGCGATGGACGTCAGTTGAAGAGGAATAGAAGAGAGAGAGAGAGCGTCGCATTGAGTTTGATAGATAACTAACCCGTGGGCGAGGAGCAGAGGAGCAGAGGAGCTTTGGTGTTATTCTGTGTATGATTAACTGACGGAGCATTCCCAATTTGTGTGTGTTCATGGTAATTACACTTTCATGCTTGGCCATCGTGTTTACACGCTGCATGGTTAATTGTTTGAGGCGTATTGGTAGCAAGCTGCTTTGGCTCCTGTGCATGCTTCAGTAATGTATCTCGCTAGTCATTTGGATGTCGATCAGTTTGTGTGTGTGTGTGTGTGTGTGTGCGAGTATTTTTTTTTAATTCCATGTTAGCACTAAAAAAAAAACAGGAATGTTAGTTGGTTTTATTGTTTTATTCTCATTTATCCCTTTCAGTATTGTTTGTCTTAGTCGCATTTTTAGACTGTTTTTATTAAGAACAGTTTTTTAAACGTTTTTTAAAAATAATTTGGCCTTTGCTTGTTGTTTACACTCGAGCAAAAATAGGAGGAAAGAGTGTTGTGATCTTGTAGAAAGCCAGATTTGATATTTCAACGATCTTCGCGTTCTATGACATCTATATGAAAAAAAAAATGGATGTCCGTCCGTCCGTTCGTCGATACAGACGAAGGGAGGCTACACTGTTCAATGTATCTGTATAAATTTTACATTTATAACATTCACCAATGAGTTTTCGAATTTTCTTTCTGCGTTATTTTTTTTTAAAAGTTAGAGTGAATATGGAAAATCATTTTTTTAATTCACTTCTCTTGACTGAAATCACAAAAAGTGTTTAACACGTTAAGTGCCGCGTGAGACTACGTTGGTCTCACATAAAATATTTCCTTATGGCCACGAGGTGCCAGGTTAGTCTCACACAACTTCTTGTTAGTTTATGTCCTGTGGTGACCCAAAGATTTCACATTTTACATTAAAAGCTATTGCAGTGTATAGTAGTCGACCTGGTAGCACGAGAAACAGCCTTACCTGTGGAATTGTGAGTCCAACGTCTGGGCACAATCGGCTAAAATTTGTGTGGTGACATATTGGTTCACGTGGCCACTAAACCTACTCTGGACCACTGTCTATCTGGAGCCACGTAAGACACACGTGTCACAAGAAAGAAAGAATCAATACTACATAGTACCGATACTACAGAATTACCTAAAATAAATAAGTTATTACTTAGAACAACATACACAAACCAAAAATGAAGAAAACATACTTTGGCTATAGGAGATCTTCTTGTTGCAATATAGGTGGCACTTAACCTGTTAACTATTTTCTAACCTGTTAAGCATTTTCTTGTCAGTTCTTGAGACTGACACGTTTTCTATATAGACTTATATACCCCTCCCACCTGAGCATTATAATGATTTACACAATACGTTATTCATATAACTTTGTGATAAAATAATCTTTTAAAAAGTTGCAAAATACACATTTTAATTCTGTATATCCAGAACCTAACCTAACCTACCTACCCTACTCTAACCTACTCTATTCTAACTTAATCTACATTTTATGCCGTTAATGTATGGACCTCTTTTGTGTTACTTATACCAAATAAAGATACAAATTAAACGTCCCAAGAGTAGAAGAGAAAAAAATTAGATGGTTATAGCATTTCAGATCTGATTTATATATTTACAATGATATTCAGCCGACAACTGTTGCGCCCTTTCCTTGTGTTTCATTCCGGTGTGTTATTTCAACATTTTAACAAGGGAGAGCAATACGAATATTGGTTGATCTTAGCATATTTGTAGTGGAAATCTTTTTTTTTTTTTTTTTTTTTTTTTGATTGGGGTTTAATGTTTTTCTAGAACATCACAATTTGAAACTAGTACCTACGGTTTAACATGGAATCGAAACCACCATTAGTGGACGGCTGTTCGAAGCGTTCGCAATACGTTTTTATTGCTCATGCGTAAGCTTGGAATGCACTGACCATGTATTTAAATGTAAATGGCTAATCACAATGCGCTGCAAACGCGAAAGCAATAGAAACGCTCAGAAAACATCGGCTCGAGCATATTTGGCGCGTTTCAGAACAATAGACCGCCTGCTGTTTAAAAGAGGTCTAAAGGAAGGGGAAAAGAGGAAAGACGTGTTGCCAGGCAAGGGAATTTTAGCAAGAAACAGCTGCTTGGAAGATGCTTTGTGCAGAGTATTGGAACTCTGCTATTATAGACCTGGACCTGGCAAAAAAAAAAAAGACCTGGAAACCTGACTGGCTCACAGTAGGACTTATAACTTTGGCGAAAATAAATTACCGAGTAGCTACCTAGCCACCTAGGTCGCGTTGGCTTCGGGGGCTAACGCATCGAAAACGCATTCTCGAATAGCCATTCACTTAGTTCCACCGGTACTCGAAATGAAATGAAATCTTTGAGTTTTACGTCCCACGATTATGCCGGTTAGGCTAAAGGAGACGGTGATGATGAGTAATGAATGAAATGGTGGAATGAAGAAAGTGGGAGGAAACGGGAGAACCCCGAGAAAACCCACGCACACGGTGTTCGTCCACCACAAAGTTCACTTGGCGGGGGCTGGGATCGAACCCGGGACCCCAAGCACCAGAGGTGAACGCTCTACCACTGAGCCACCGCGGCCCCCCCACCGGTACTCGAGTCTCCTGCATTAGAAACGATTTTACTAACCATGTAGACAAAAGAAAAAAAAATTTTGAAAACTTAGTACTGCAAACTTAATATTTTTGTGTGTGTGATTATCCTCCCCCATGAATTCCCTTTAACTGTTTCATTCATTATGTGGGGCAAACAAAATTGACTTACCCAGAAGTTAAGACTGCCACCAACACCGAAATAAAAGGTAAATTGTAAGCATCAACAAAGCAATCCTGTCCCAACCCAAATCAAACCTTTCCCTAACGGCTGACATATCTGTCAAAAAAATATTTGATTGCAAAATGAATGAAAACTGCTTCGATGTTGCACTGCAAAATCTCTTAACCTGGTTCCGTGTTCGTATTTTGTGAGAAGTATATTGTTATGTAGGCCTAATGTTTTATATATTCATTATATGTTTTATCAGAACATTTTGCTCACACACAAATTTCAGTTGGGAAAGTTAAATACTTTCTCGTTTCTTTTTTCCAAATCATCTGAAGAAGGAATAAAATAGACGCTGTTAAGGTTTGATATGTAACATCCTTGATGAAGTCTTCCTCTGCGTTGGCAATTACAGAGGCGGACAGAAGACAAACAGAGGTTTATTTTGCACGAATACAGAAGACCCATACAAATGAATGTTTAGTCACAATATTTATATTTTATAGGCTTGACAGTTATATTCTTCCAGGGTTCGTTGATTGACAATTATGCAAGTCATAGATTGATGTCCTGCTATGAGAAGGATTTTTTTTTCTTTCTCAATCCTTGTTATGTGGGGACTCTTCGGACATTGAATGAAATGATGATGAAGCATGTGTTGATTGACTTGTCAAATGCAGCGGGGGACATCAAAGTAGTAGAAGGGGGTTAGAAGAAGAAGCTGTGGAGATTGCCCGTTACGCGTAGACAGTCATTTGTCTCAGTCTGCCTCAGTGACAGCTAACTAACAAAACTAACCTTCTTTACTGCCTCCTCGCCGCGCCCGAAGCGAAAACCCGATTAGTTTAGTTCTCTCGTCTGTCTGTGGACATCCATCCGACACGCAGACACATACACACGCAGAGAGAGAGAAAACAGCAGAGGAATTTGCAAAACTTATCGCTCTAGTTGTTTTAGCTCTGTACAAGCAAACTCAGTGGCTATCGACCGGATTCGACCCACATCTCTTTCTCTCTTGTCGCACTCATACGGTGTAGGGAGTGAGTGTTCATGTGGTTTCAACTTCGCATTGTTAATATCAGCTTTGTGTTTCTCTACTTTTCACTGAATCCAGTAATGTTATGGCTTAATAAACGAGATTCCAATTTTCGAAAAACAGGAAGTGCTGCTGATATCTAGGATACAGAAGTAAGGGGGGTTACGTTATCTATATATATATCCTTCTCAGTACGTAACGGAAAATTAATATGTTGCGGTTCGTAGCAGTATATTCTGTTCTTTTGGGTGGCATAGTAAAACAACATATTTTGAGGTTATTCAGTTAAATTTGCAAGAAATTTGATTATCTCCAAAATCACCCTGTCTGAAATAGAAGGTACTCTACTGATAATACCTAGGTATGTGATTTTCCACGGTAAGAGTTCTGTGTGATCTCTATCTTCGATTTCTTTCTTTCTGGAGAAGTTTATTTCTCCTTAGACATTTCCTTGGGCGCGCAGTCAATTAAATTCTACAGAAAGTAATTTTCTTTATGTTCCACACATTCTTCTTTCTCTTTATTAATGTACATTTTTTGCCCTTCTTGACCACGAATCGTAAACAGGAATACATTGTCTAGTTTCTTACGCGGGTTTTACGTCCTCCATTATATCCATATTAACATAATTTGCATTTATAGTGTTAGCGACCTCTAAACGTAAGGTTTCAACGATGTTTCGCCCAGAATGTAAAATGCCATATCCTGGGTCTATATTTAAGAGTATACTACACAGTATATATTAAATTTAAGATGGGAAAAATAATAAAATAACGTCCATTTTTATATGGTTAGAGTCAGTGTACGCTGTTACTTGGTGGTAAACTACTACTAGTCCTCTCGCCTGGCCTAGTGGTTAGCGAGCTCATCTTTGGTCCACGAGGTCCTGGTTTCGATTTATGATGGGAAAGCCTTAAAATCTGAACGCATTGTGCTGGTACGAATCCCACGTTAAAATGTAGGTCCACGTCTAATATAACCTCAGTGGCTGAATAATGGACGCTAAACTTGCAACCTAATGAGCAATTACTGTTGTCATGGCTTGCACTGTTTCTTTTTCCAGTTTGACTAGTTTGAATTAGGATTCTCAAATCTTTCTATGCAAAGATGTATGCGTGCATACCAAAGATGTTCATTTTACCATCTTGAATCTCTTGGACTAAGACCCCCTACTCTCAATGAAGATTGCTCAAGATCTCAGACTCGCATTCTCTCGATTTCACTAGTGACTCGGACTTGCTAACCTAAATGAGGCTTGCACTTGCTACCCATGTATAGGGCTCGACATCAAAAGCGGATTCGCGCTCGAGAACTGGGTTCGCAAGACAAATTGAACTGGAGAGAAGATCGCTAGAGAGTCGGTTTCGCAAGACAAATTGAGCTTGAGAGCCGGGTTCGCAAGACAAATCGAGCTAGAAAGCCGGTTTAGCAAGACAAATTAAGCTTGAGAGCCGGGTTCGCAAGACAAATTGAGCTAGAGCCCGTTTCGCAAGACAAATTGAACTCGAGAGCCGGGTTCACAAGATAAATCGAGCTCAAGAGTCGGATTCGCAAGACAAATTGCGATTGAGAGCCAGATTCTCAAGACAAATTGAGCCGGAGAGAGAAATATCACAAGACAAATTGAGCTGGTGCTGGAGAGCCGGTTTCGGAAGAAAAAAATGAGCTCCAGAGCCGGGTTCGCAAGACAAATTGCGCTCGAGAGCCAGGTTTGGGAGTTTAGGCTTCTAAGATACGAACTGAAAGTAATTTACCAACCTCAATGAAATTTAACAGAAACACCTAAATAAGCTGATGATTACCTGGGTGGTAATTTTAATTCAGATTCACTAAAAAACGTTCCTGAGAAATAGTAATAATAATAATAAGGAAACAGCTCACGGATGGATGAACATGATGAATGAATGTGGTAGCTCATCGTGCTATGGGATGCATCAAAATAAATGAGCGTGACGTAGTAAATCATGGACGGTTAGATTAAGCAATGATAAACGATGTATCTCTTACTTCATGTCATAGCACTTTCCAAGTATTATATCGACACCTGGGAAGTCCAAATTTTAGTGTGTCTTTTTGAAGTAACTAGTAGTGCCTGTATTCTCGAGTAAAATTAACTTTAAAAAAAAAAAACACTGTAACGTAAAGCTTAAAAATTACTATGAAAAAGCAACGGCGTATCCTCCATAGATGCTTTGAAAGTGACAAGTTATTTGATGTAAATTTTTAACACGCTATTTGCATACCTTATCCACATTTAATGTCAAAATATAAGAATATAAGCACTTTCTGTTCACGGTGGCGATTGGTCCTGTAACCCTGTTTATCTTGGATTCTAGATGGCGTAGCCTATACTATACTGTTAGCCTATACTGTTAGGGATGATCTATTGCATTCCAATTATGATTCGAAGCCCATGTTAATAGCAACTAGGTCTTGTCCTTCATAACCTCGGTGCTGCATAATGTAAGGACACAAAACATAAAAACTGGACTTGTTCACCTATAGGTGTCATAATTACGACACTGCTACTCCTGGAGTCCGTATACGCTTTACTCTTGTTGAAGACTCTTGATCAGTTTTTGTATATCTAGCAATATTCTTTCTGGTTTTTGTAACCCTGAAGGGAATTATAATACGCGATTGCCTTCTTCAAAACACCAATTCTGTTGTATAATAATGTGTTATTAAAAAAAAAATGAAATCTTGGTGGCGCCGGGTAGCGTAGTGATCCCTAGTTCGATTCCCGGTGGGGACACTCGGTCGAAAAAGTGTAAAAAGCTTTTTCAGGCCAACCATCCTGAACGAGATTTTCCTGGGTTTTCCCCATTCCCACCAGGCAAATGCTGGGGTAGTACGTAACATTTAGGTCCCAGGCCGTTTTCTTCCTCCCCAAATCCTTTCTTTTTCCCCATTCCTCGGACGTCATCCCTCATACGTGATGGGCAAAATTGACCTAGATGCCAAAAGCCCAGAAATCTAAATCCTAAATCCTAAAGGAAATGAAAACTTTCAGTTTAACGTCCCACGATTATGCCCGTTAGGCTAAGACAAGTGAATGATTATGGAAGGATTGGTAGAATGATAATGTAGGAGGAAATGAGAGTACCCCGAGAAAACTTACGGACACGATGCTGACCACCACAAACTTCCTTGCCTAGGAATCGAACTAGGGACCCCACGAATCACAGCTAACCGCTCTACCACTGAGCTACCGTGTTCACCCATCGATAAAGCGTAATTCAGTACATCTCAATGTATATAATACTTCAATTCTATGCTGTTTGTATAAATAAATCCCCCCCACACACACACACAAAACAGTAATTACGTAAGCGACAGAAGAAGTGTTTTTCATTTTAGTGGTACAAAAAGTAACTTTAAAAAAAAAAAATCGGGAGCAGATTTCGTGATTGGTCATGTGAATATATATATCCATATGGTTGAGAAAAAAAAAAAAAAAAGCAAGAGTGAAATGTGTTATTCATAACTTGAAAAAACCAATAAACATGTGTGCAGTAGTTGTTTTATATGATTATATACATATTTCATTAGTTTTGTTTTCGTTTCATTTTTGTTTTGTGGCATTGAATTTGAACTAATATTTACATTTGTTTTGTATGTAATCTCAACTTGTCTAACGCTGTTTTGTTTTATTTTTACTCATTGCAGGTGAGTTAAACGTCGCCCTAAATATGTAAGAATTGTGCTTTAAACGGTAAGTACGCATTAAAGAGAGATCTAACAATTAATCAGTATTTAACTCAGGTTTCGTACACTTTAGGGGTAACGAGGTGTTCAAACATACCACATCTGGATTTCCTGAATGGACCACATCTGAATTGACCTTGACGACTTGAGCAATAAAAACAATAAACCATAGGTTTTTTTCTTTTGCTGAAATACTGTGTTTTTTTCTTGCTTGCACCTCATTTTAAGTCTTTTTTTTTTTTTTGATTATCTGCGATTTTCGCTGTCCGGGTGGCCCTTGCTTCCCCGGGGCTTTACTGTATGTGGAACTAGTCTTTTGTGCTTTCTTGCACGCCCGTGGCTCTCAGTACACCAATCTCTCGCAAGGATACTAGGCATATTTTAGATAAAATTATGAAAAAGGGGTAAATGAAGAGCTAGAAAATTGAAGGGGTGAAATGCGTTTATAACCAATGATATGAAAACCACATACAAAGAATACAGTTAGCACATTGTTGCCCGTCTCTTCCCTTTGTATAGCTGGGAACGAAACTCGTTACACATTTTGCGGTCAATGTCCCTTGGTTTCCTTTCTCACGGGAGCACTCACTGGTTGCCTACTTGTTCTCTTTCCACCCAGGCGATGATGACTGAGTCTACCTACAATGCATTGTGCTGCACAAGAACAGAGAGAGAGAGAGAGAAAAGATGCATATTGTTTTATAGCTTTGTGTTGTTGTTAAAGAAAACAAGGAGACACACACCTACCTATTATAGTTCTTTAAGTAATATTCTGTACTAAATCAGCATTTTAAAAGGGCTCTTTTAAAATGACCTTGTCGTGATCTCGCATTTCTTACTCTTCAAATGTATCCAATCTAGAGATAGTACAGAATAGTATTGTGTAATGATTTTGCCATTTACTGTCTCATTATCAATAAAAGCAATGGATGAGTCAGGTAATTGCGTCACTTCCATTGTCAGCGGAAAGTGTAAAGTTGCAATTTCGGTTCCAAGCAAACAGTCTCTCTTGGAGAGTGGTGGCTCATTGGTAGAGCATTCACCTTTGGTGCGTGGGGGTTCGACAAGTGGCTTTGTGTTGAACAGATACCATGTGCATGGGTTTTCTCGGAGTTTTGCCGTTATCTTCCTCTTTCTTCATTCCACCAGTTCATTCATTTCTCATCATCACCGTCTCCTTTAGCTTACCTATCCGTGGGACGTAATGCCTCTTTCACATTATCCGGCGATTTGCCGGATTCGGTTCCGGCTGTTTGCCGGATCCGGTTTCGGCCCCTTTCATATTATCCGGCGTTTTGCCGTGGATGGAAAATATGCGAGCAGGGTTGCTGTGCAACTGAAGATACAAAACTCAGTGACTCTTGTCGTGTTGTGGTGGTTGTAATGGACAGACGCAAAATGTGTTTTCTACTCGCCTTGTTAAGACACAGGCAGAAAAAAAAAAAAACGCCAGACACATACGGGCCTGTTTGTTACCGAATGAGAGAACATGCCACATACAGAAAAGATGTGCACTTTTTATTAGAGAAGCGGCATTTTGGAAGACATTTTTCTATACTGTTTCCACAATTGATAAACTTGAGCAAAATAGCGGCCCGGTTCTGGATATTTAAAATACCGTTCCGGTATTCAACTGTTGTGACTGAGAAAATCAGGCTAAAGTCCTCTCGGGATAGTCAACCGTTGAGGTCTATCCGAGAATCTCAAGCCAACATTCAGCCACTGACCCGAAGACTGGTCTGTAGGCATTATTATTGTTATTACTAGCTGTTATGCCCGTTCTTCGCACGGGTCAGGTAAAATATCAATGTAAACAAACTGAACAATGAGAGAAGAATTAAGAAACATTTCTAAAATTAGATACATTTTGTGTGAATATGTATCCAACAACGTACGTGTTTTCATTGGGAAGGCCGATGGGGGCTGAATTTGAACGTAAACACTATCGGGAGTGTCAATATACATCTGAGCGACCTCGATAAATATGAATTCGACACAAATATTGGTCATTTTCTACTACTTTTACATGTCCCGGTAAACGCCCCCTGAGACCCCTCCCTGGTTCGAATTGTGAAAAAATCGCCTCTGGTCTTCAGCCGATACCGCAAAAACTATGAATGTGACACTAACAACTGTCATTTTCTACTACTTTTACATAGAAATTAAACGCCTCTGTGATCCTCTGGTTCCAATTTTGAAAATACAACGCCTCTGGCTCCCAGTCAACGGGGGCTGTATTTGGAAGTCAACGCCTTGGGAGAATCACAATTCATCTCAGCGACAGCGAAAACTATTGATTTGACACTAATATTGGTCATTTTCGATTATTTTTACATGTCTCGCAATTCTCCAGCCCGGTGACTCCCGGCCCGCATACAATGGTGGCTGAATTTGAAAATCATCGCTAATGAAAGTATCACCATTTATCTCAGACCGCGAAAACTGTGAATTATCGGTCTTTGTGGATTATCTTTTACATGTCTCGGTGATCTCCTGGCCCAAGTTCCTTAGCTGATGGGGACTAAATGTGAAAGTAAACGCTATCTTGAGTTTCACCATTGAGCTCAGTGATCCCGAAAGCTATGGATTTGACATTAATATCGGTCATTTTCGATTATTTTTACATGCCTAGAAATTCCTCCCCCCCCCTCTGGTGATCCCGCGGCCCGCATACAAATAGTGGCTGAAGTCATCGCTAATGGTAGTGTTACCATTGATCTCAGCGATCGCGAAAACTATGGATTTGACACTAATATCGGTCATTTTCTACTACTTTTACATGTCCTGGTAAACGTCTCCCTGAGACCTCGTGGTTCGAATTTTGAAAAAAAAAAAAAAAAAAAAAAAAACAACGCATCGGTTTTATCTGGAGCCTGGACCAAGGTACCCGTGACCAAATTTTGGTAACTTTCGGTCCACTCGTATGGTCCCTAGGCCGCACAAAGACAGACAGACACATAAACTCTTTATTTTATTTATATTAGATTATTATTATTATTATTATTATTATTATTATTATTATTATTATTATTATTATACTATTTCGGGTTTATTCTTTTGTTTTAAGCGTTCCGACTATTGACTCAAGTCTCTTTAAAGCACTGCTCTAGTCTCTGAATTCAGAGGACTATTCAAGAAATTACAGCCAGATAATTATAAAATATATAAAGTACGGTATATTTATCAAATATCACATCATGAATTCTCTCTTGCTTTGCGTAGCAAAATAGTACATAAATATATAGCAAAAGACTGTATTGCTGAAATATTTGATAGTGTGTATTTCAATTTTGGGTCACCACAAATTTATAGGAGGTCATTTGTCCAGTGCTACACGGACATCTCCCAATCTCCTATTATATGGAAAAATAATAATTTATATTGATTTCGACACTTGGGTAGTATTGGTCGTTTTCAATTCATTTTACATGTCACCTTTCCCCATATGTTGTATATACAGGTTTGGTTAATTACTCCAGATGTACTGGGCTAGAACATAACCACATACACAAACACACTCCACATAACACACAAAACCACACGCTTCATATTATAGCAGCCACTTTCTGCTCTTTCCTGGCAACACTTGCTTCCTCCCCCAACACCCATCCGGTAGTTTGCCGCGTATATGTGAAGAGCGTCATTGCTTGTAATGTCCCGCTTGGCTATACACGGCGATTTGCCGCGCCGGATTCTAGCAGGGAGATCCGGCTGTTTTTGCTCGCCGGATGAATGTCCGGCGAAAGCCGGACATATGTGAAGAGCTTCATTGCTTGCAATGTCTTTCTACCTCGTCCGGCAATTCGCCGGAACCGGATCCGGCAAATCGCCGGATAATGTGAAAGGGGCATAAAACTGAAACTTTCTCTCTCATATCTATCTATCTAAGGGGTTCAGTGTTCTTCGGGATGAGTTTGGAAAAGCTATACCCGAGATTAGGAATGGAAAGGCAACCGGGATAGATAATATGTCAATCGAATTCGTTAAGAATATGGGAAAGAAGGACAAAAAAGAATTGTTCCGACTGTTTAATGAAATATATGAATTAGGAGAGTGGCCAAAAGACTTTCTGAAGACAATCATGATACCGGTGGCTCACAAAAAAGACCCAGAGAGATGTAAGGATTATAGAACTATTAATCTCATACCTCATGCATCAAAAATTTTGCTTCGAATTGTGAACAGAAGATTGTATGAAAGAACAAATAAAGAAATTGAGGAGGAACAGTTCGGGTTCATGAGAAATAAGGGCACAAGAGATGTAATTGGATTATTAAGGGGATTATTAAGGGATTATTAATTGGATCTCGTTCACTCATCACGCTTTGTCCATACGTGGTACAAAGTTCCCGGTGAATAGCTTGCCGTATAACAGCTTGCACTTGGCGGGATTTTCTATTGCAGCAGACGTTTTGAGACGCTACAAAAGTGGACCTAGTGATCTAATAATCTTCACTTTATCACGGCTGAATGCAGACTGATCTACCGCGAACGTCTGTGCAAAGATGGTAGCCCTGCCCCCACTACTTCAAGCACAGTGGCGAATCGGAGGTTACTTTCCGAACGCGCGTATCGTATTTTAATAGTTAGGGTTCATATATCTGTACATGTGATCTCGGGGTTCAATTCCTGGTGGAAGCACAGATATTCAGTGTTGACAACATCGTGAAGCAATTGAGGAAATACTTTATTTAAAAAGCCATCACCTTACTAAAAGCTATCTGGTCGGCCATATCCCGTGCTTATTTGCATTCATTTTGCGAACATGCAAAGACATCTAGAAAACTTTCGTAGTTTGGGCCTTAATTTCCGCTTTATGATTCTACATATAATTTGAATATCAATCATTTATTCATTAAAAAAATAACTTTAAAATAGAATACGTCAAATAATATGAAAATTATTGACAAATAATATGAAAAAAATAATAAGTCTATATCGAAAAGAAACATCATTGTAATAACTGTTTTTTTTTTTTTTTGTTTCACTTCATATCTACAGTATAGTTAGAATGAAATTAATTATGTAATATACTGAATTTAATAGAAGAATTTTTTATGGGTCTTTTGTAGTTTAATGACTATAATAATAATAAAAAAATAAAATACTGGGCAAAACGAAGGAAAGAAAACCGCTTAGGGATATTGATTTCGTTGTTGAGGAGAGCGTCAGTTCAATTCCACTCCATCCCCATTCTGTAAGAGGTTTGACTAACAGACTTGTCAGTGAAAATAATCACATTTTGTTGTCTTGAAAGTATATATTTTTTGTTTTCTTTTCCCTTTTCTTTCTTTAGTAGAGCAAAAAGAGAAATGAATCTCCCTATTCTTTCTGTAAGTAAATTACAGTATTTCTTATTTTTCCGAGCAACGGAATTGTTCTTTCGCAGTGATAAATCTCGTCCTTTTGTGTAAGTAGAAACTGGGGAGTAGGGAGGAAAAGTAAAGCATTATTATTTTTTTTCTCTAAGAACTTTTTTTTTTTTAGTTGTTTGTCGGTTGTATAGTCCGAAGAAAAAGAAAAGAAGAAATAAAACTGCTTCTGAGAATGAGAGGTAAATGAAGAAGGGATCAGAGTAAGAGAAATTAAGAATAAAGAGAGGAGCAAGGAGGTGACGGACAAAGTTTTTACCAGAAAGAAACAAAAAGCGTGAATGAGTGAGGGAAGTTGTGTTGGGAAAGAGGAAAGGAGAGAAACGAAGTGTACAGTAGAACGCAACAGAAGCAAAGTTTGGTGAGTTAAAGTTTTCTTCTGTACACTTGTGACAAGGAAAATTCATTTTCCTCTTATGGTTAGTTCTTTCTTCTCTTTAATGTTAAAAAAAAGAAAGTGTAAGCGAGGCACTTGATCTTGAAGACTGAATTCGCTAAATAATGAACCACACGGTTTACACAAAAAAGTAAAGGATATAGCGGAACAATAAGGTGAATAAAATATTAGGGGGCGCGGTGGCTCAGTGGTAGAGCGTTCACCCCCGGTACTTTGGGTCCCTGGTTCGATCCCAGCTTGTGCCATGTGGACTTTGTGGTGGACAAACACCGTGCTCGTGGGTTTTCTCGGGGTTCTCCCGTTTCCTCCCACTTTCTTCATTTCCACACCATTTCATTCATTTCTGATAATCACCGTCACCTTTAGCCTAACTGGCATAACTGTGGGACATAAAACTTAAAGATTTCATTTCATTTATGAATAAAATATTCTAATGAAAGATCTTTTAGGATTTGGGAAGTTTCATTGTCGGTTGTGGTTGGTTTGGAATTTAACGTTCCCTCCAGCACCGATGCTATGATGGGACGTTAATGTGGGATTCGATTCACATGAGCTTCCATCGGGAATTCAATCCGGACTCCTCCGCAGAAGGCATCCACAAAAGACCTCAAATTACTGTTGTAAATAAAGATGGCCGACCACCACCATCATCACTTTTATTAGTAGTACTACCATTATTATTATTATTATAGTTATTATTGGGTCAACATATCGAAGTCCTATCGTTGTTATTTCTGGTTTTAGAGGGCAGAGTACTTATTGTACGGTGTACTACACCCTGTACTCCATTTAAAAAAATCATTTATGTAAGTTCACAAGATTTTTCTATTATTTTCAATGGAGGGATCATTTTGTCCACCTCGCCCTACATCTCTCTCTCTCTCTCTCTCTCTCTCTCTCTATATATATATATATATATATATATATATATATATATATATAGAGAGAGAGAGAGAGAGAGATTTTGTATTTGACTCTTTATCCTAAGAAATGCATGTACGAGGGTTATTGCAAATATTTCTGCAATCAATATGAATAAAGAGATGCAATTCTGGAAGCAGAAAGCCACAGCGCGCCACTGTAGAAAGCAGTGTTTAATTTCGTTCCTTTAGTGATGTTAAGAGTTTCAAGGAACGAGACTGCTGACTAGGACCACATAATAAGATGCGTATCAAATTAGCTTTAGAGTTGGAATAGTTTTCATATACAGTGAAGTAATTTTATGAAATGCTGTATTAAGTACTATTGTTTTGTTATAATTAAGAGGAATAACTTTATTTTTGCTGTTGCTGTAAGCTTATTATGGTTTTGGCAAATGCTTTAGGTAAGTATACATGTATTATTTACTACCAAGATTGTAAATAATCGGCGTGGAGGACCTAGGTTCGATTCTCGGTGGAGGCTGACGTGATTCGGCTGTAAGTCCGCATCACATAGCTTCGGTGCTGAAAGGGATGTTGAAGTTCAGTCCAACGAAGTATCATAAATAATTTCGGCATAACCATACAAGATAAAGGTTTTCATGTAGTAAGATCTCGCATTAATCTTGTTCTTTGACGTCCTGATGAAAGAAATATCTCTGTAACACGAAAGCAAATCCGTACTAATTTTTATCCTTTCTAGTATGAAGTTTTGTTGCATATACGCTTGACTGTTTTTGAAAGTATAGTAAATATACTAGGGTTGCCCTTCGTCCTGGAAAATGGGACCGTCCCGGAATCGAGATCTGCGCCCCGGCATCCCGAAAATATTTATCGGGACGCTTAAATGTCCTGTATTTCAGCGAATCAAGGAAGGGAATATTATAGTTTGCTGTTTTCACAGGATTAAGTATGTAATTATTCTCTTCAGCTACTGAATATGGCAATTCAAAAGTTGAACAAAAGAAACTTGAATACATAAAAAACGTGGATTTAATTAAGTCCACGATTTAACTAATTTGACATTGAATGAGCATTCGTTTCGTGGAGCCAGGGACTAAAAGTTTTACTGTTCAATCTTATTCTTATCTTTATACTGTTTCAATCTGCATCTTGCTTCAGAAATATTGTAACCTCCTCTTTTTTTAATAAAAGGAAGAAACATCTGGAACAGGCAAAATGTGTGAAAGGAAACATCATACCTTAAATGAGCTAAAACAGACTCTGAAAGCCACGAAACATAACATATCCTGAAAAAAAAAAAAAATGCATACCAGGGGGAGGGGTTAGTAATCTGCTTACGTTTGCTAACTAGGGAAGTGAAGGTCTACTAAAATAACTAAAAATGTGATTACATAATACTTGAACAATTCTATCTAATGGAAGAAGGTAAATTACTATATAACACTTTTCATTTTAAGCATTTCAAAGATTCTCGTAATTTAGTAGCGTCCCAGATTTTTATTTTTAAAATATGGCAACCCTAAAATATATTGTACGCCTAAAATATATTGACAGTAAAAATTAGTGGTGGGCACAAAAACCGGTTTTTTGTTCTATTTCTGACCAGAATGGTGTTTCGTTGTTCTCCGGAAACCGAATTCATTTCCACAGAAATAGTCTTATGTGTTTTCGAAGTTTTCACCGAAACCAGTTTCGGTGAAAACCGAACCGGTTTTGGTGAAAAACCGAACCGGTTTTGGTGAAAAACCGAAACCGGTTTCGGTGAAAACCGAAATGGTTTTGGAGAAAACCGAAATGTCGGTTTTTCGGGTTTCGATTTTTATAGAAACCGGTTTTCGGTTTTTATAAAAACCGGTTTTGCCCATCCCTAGTAAAAATTAGATGAGTATACGCCGTACACTTCCGTATATGTCGTATTAGTGCTTGATCCTTTCCTTTTTTGCTTCAACCATACTTTCTATTACATTTGTGAGAACGGATTTTTATTACAGCCTTATCAGTTTTTTTATACTCTTTGTTTATAATTCGTGTACCCATTATTGTTTAATAATTATGGTTGTTCAAATATGTGAACTCTATGTCGAAACATTCCAGTGGGAAGAGTTTTTTTCTTTTTACTACTGTCTCCCTCCCCTCCCTCTATTTCGACTGTTATGGTTTCGCATCCGGATCCCACGTTAAGCTGTAAGTCCATTTAGTATATCTTCATTACTGAAAGAAACGTTAAATCCAAATCCACCCACACACTCACTTTCGAGCCAGTGGGACGTTTTAGAGGAAATGGTGAGTGTTCAATTTAAGAGGCGTATTATTATGATACAAAATACGTACAGTATGAATCTTGACTTAAGAATATCAGTAGAATTGTTTGTAGATAAAATGTAACCATACAGAAAGTAAACTTACATAACGATTATGCAAGTAGCTTGCAATAAAATAATTACTTATGCACATAAATTTTACTTCACATGAAAATTCTATCTCACTTTTAACATTCGTAGGTCGTGTTTTCTTATAGAGTCTATTATCTATGACCTTGTAGATTTGTTACGAAAAGGTTTATAACTAGTCTTCTTCGCTTCAGTCCTATTCGACGTAAAGAAACGGAAATATTCCTCGAAGGCTACCACCAAGGTTCGCACTAATGCTTCGGCATACAATTTATTCATTTCCGTGTTTAAAAAAGAAATTCGAAAAAAGCAGTAAATAGTGTATCTTTCCTATTTAATATCTTTACTTCTTTTTTTGATAACTAAAATTAAGTAGCTTTTGCGAACTAAAAGGAAGCGCTATAAATGAATCAACTTAAGTATTGATCAAAGAGATAAAAATAAGGAAGAGATTCATTGTTATTAGGATCTGAAGGATTTATTAAAGAGAATTCCCTTATTGGTATATGGTCTGCCAACTAAAAGTGCGTAGCTTATGCGAACTTAAAGGAAATTCTGTAAGTGAATCAAAACCAGAATAGATAAAAGAGATAAAGATAAGGGAGAGATTTATTGGTATTACAGGGCTCATAGCAAGTCACTTTTTTAACTAAAAATTATTTTTTTCAAGTTGGTCACTTTTTTAACTTAAAGTTTTTTTTTCAAGTTGGGTCACTAAAAGTTACTTTTTTTTTTTAATTTGTCACTAAAAGTTACGTTTTTGGGAGGTAAAGTGACTTTTTCGTGTGATTTATGTTTTGCATTGGCAGTTTTCTAAAAAAAATATACAAGTAAATGGAAAAAGGAATAAACTTGTTACTCATTACTCTTCTGAAAGCTTCAGTACTTGCTGCCGCATGTGAAACAGTCAGCTTTATTCTCACTTCAGCTTTTTTTCTTTCTAAAGCACAGTGGATGGTTGGTGGATGCTTAAGCTCTCAAGGTAGGGTTGAGAACCCTTCTGTGTCTATTCTTTCTTCTACCACAATAGTCTTTTAGTTTTCTCTCGAAATAGTTAACACTTGGCTCAACGTTGTGAGTGTGTTTGTGTGGTCAGTATGTTCGTCTTGTGTTATGCTTCTTATATGTTCTTCTTAAGAGTAGGTGATGAATTTGAATATTTTATGGCTTTGAGAACTCTCAATGCTAAGTTAAAAACATTAATTGTTGCAAAAACCAGCAAGCCCTTTAATAATAATAATAATAATAATAATAATAATAATAATAATAATAATAATAATAATAATAATAATAATAATAATAATAATAATAATAATAATAGCTTTATTAAATATTGGCCAATGTCATTTGTAGTGCTTTTCAAGCCATTTTGACTTTTTAGATTTCTTTCACATTTTTTGTTTGGAAGTCTAGAGCTCCTTTCTTTCACCACTGACGCTGTGGAGACGTGGATCATTTAACGCGAGATGTGAACTACAAGGGTTTATACCGGGAATAGAATTCAGCTTTCTCAGTGAAGCCGCTAACACTTAACTATGTAGTCAGCGGAGTTCTCTGAACCAAAAATGGATAATCAATAATTTAGACATACGTTTTGAATTACCCGTATAAGGAAGACGAGGAAATTTTCTCATACGACTAAATGCTTCTCTAAGATGATAGAGAACATACTTGGTGCAACAGGAGTAACTTAATCCCGAAACAGATGGCTATTAAATTTGAAAATCAACCCAATAATTTAGATGAAGAAAAGGAAAAAAATGTGGTGGTTAAAATAGTGAAAAAGAGTGCTGAGACAAGATAAACACGTTTTTAAAAATATAAATCTGTTTTCACAGTTCAGTTGAGTAAAGAGAAGGGTAGTCTCTTTTAGTTTTGCCTCTTTTGTCCAATAGATGTCTCCAGCAGATGTTCTCTGTGCGTTAACACTTTTCCTCCTCAAGTTATAATTCAACTTTTTTCCTCCGTTAGAAAAATAAAATACTCACCACTTGTCTCAGTCACTTCATAGGTCTCACTCTGGTTTGAGATAAATGAAACACCAGCGCGCCTTCATAATCTGGTAACGGAACAGACAGAATGAAACTCATACAAAATGTTCTTTTGTCATTATATTACGTCTCGTGTATATATATCTGGTAGGATTTTCTGAAAAGAGAAAAATAATGCATGTTGGGTGGAGTGAATTCAATATTTGTTAGTTTAGTAGCAGTAGAAGCGGTTAACCATGCTTATTGAATTTGAAGTAAGTAATATTAACGTGAGATAGATAGATAGATAGTTAGATAGATAGATAGATAGATAGATAGATAGAGAGAGAGAGAGAGAGAGGAAGAGAAGGGTTTTAGCTACGCGACTAGAAATTGCAACACATATTTAATATAATGTAATTGTGGACGTAAATATGTTTTTCAGATATCATTCGAGCTTTAACATATATGCTTCTGCGACACGGTTAAGATGTGGATAATTTAAAATGATCCATGTGTAAATTATGAGTTAATGCTTGTATAGCTTTTTCCCCCTCATCATAAATGACATGGCTATATCTTTCCATAATTACGAGTGAACAGGATATGTCCATTATTCTCAGTCGTAAAGTTTGCTTTTCAGTTTTTTCTGTGTGAAACTGTCCTTTATGATTTTCTTTTCTGTAGTCATACTTTGCTGTTTTACGTACTTCTTCATTTCTTCCTCCTGTGGTTAGGTAATGACCTGTTATCCAAGGGAAAAGCTCAGACGATGACTGTTTGAGCCCTATCGAAAACTATTTAATATTACAAAATAGCCTATTGAATCGTAACAACCTTCTATACTATAATTAAATCATGTTTGTGTGTATTTATCTGTCTGTCTGTCTGTCATCAGCTTTTCGCGTACAAAGGAGTGACCTACAATCATCAAATTTTGTACGCAGATAAAACTTCACAGATCTTTCCTATACGATTTTTTTTAAAGATTTTCGGCTTGAGGGGAGGGGGGTTGAAATTTGAGCGAGGAATGGAAATATATGCGAAAACGTATGCACGTTTCTTGCAGTTTCTGATAACACCTTGCATGTATGCAACCCTCATTACCTCATGGTTGCGCGGGCTTATATAACGGCAAAGGATGAATACCGGAATTGAGTAACCTTTTTCCTTTCTTTTAATCGGTGTTCTGACCCGACAAGAATGGGTACTTACAGCTAGTGAATAATACAGGGTAGTGCCGAGGCGACTGACATATTTCAAATTTGAATATTCCGCAGCGTAATAACTTATATGACAATGGGTGGGTACCGAAAGAGGAAAGAACGCCACGTTATATGGTCAGTCACAATGGAGCATTGGAGCACAGAACATCGTGTTACCGCAGTTCGTAGTTATTAAGAAACTAAGTCGGTGCTAAAGTGCATTTTTTTAAAGTCGAAACTTCGATGCTTGTCTACATGTTAAGATTCAGTTTCGTACCATGTTGACTTGAGTGAAGAAATTTGGAGAGAGTGGTAGTGGGTTGGATGTGAAGCATGGAGCACCAAGAACAGTGCAAACTTCTGAGAACGTGGGAAGACTAACATTAAATTTCGCCTTAAAAAAAAGCGTAGCAATTTCTGTCACAGACTTAGTTTCGTAATAATTACGAAGTAAGATAGCACGATGCTCTGTGCTCTAGTACTCCATTGCGACTGACCTTATAACATGGCATTCTTTTCTCTTTCGGTTCCCATCCCGCCAACCAATATAAATTATTACGCCTATGCAATATTTAAGTTTGAAGTGTGTCAGTCGGATCGGCGCCACCCTATATATTATGCGTTTTTATAACTGTTATTTTAGTGGAGATTTGTTCTTATCCCTTGGAAAATAGAACTCAAAAGCACCGATCTGTTAAGGCATATATATATATATATATATATATATATATATATATATATATATGGTATATATATTGGGGTGGCAGCGAAAATTTACTTTTGCATTTTTAATGATCTTAGAGTCAAATTTTATTTCTTTTTGTCTCAAATGTTTACCACAAAAAATTGGAGACAATTACACAATATTTAATGGTCGCTCAACACCCATAAATTCACTTAAAACCACTAAAATGTGAAAATTCACATAAATACTATGAAATTCAGAAATATGTTTGGAATCCTCCTTTAGTAATATTTATGTTTCACGAATGTATATTTTTTTCAATATTTCACTTTGCGAAAGCATACTGAACACTACAAACAAGATAAGAGTTGACTGCGAATGAATTTACTTGGAGTGAGGAAATTTCTGTGCTGCTCTACAACTTGGAGAAGAAATTGGGCCTGATCTTCCTGATTAGTCGATTTTGCATTGAAGTTTTGAATCAATGTAATTTCTCGTTTTGCCAGTTCATTTACAACATGCAAAGCTTTCATACGCTCTCCAGTCTGAAAGAGAGTATCTTTCGTTTCCCATGTTTCAGGATTTTCTAATAAAAAATCCGTGAAACGTACTTTGTGTTTTGAAAACTACTTACAGAACTTTTTGCATTTTTATGTACACATACATAGATTATTGGGTAGAAAAGAAGTTAAAATACCAGCTTTATTCACGTTAGATAGTGTATATATAAGATATGACCTACTCGTAAATTTATCACGCAACGCAACTATAAATAAAGGGACTAAAAGACCGAACCTTATGATTTATGAAGTGTGTGTGTGACCTAATGACCTCAATCACTTTTGATCGATTTCCTTCTTCCAGATTTTTTTCTTTTTTGATTATTGCAATGACCTTTCGAAAATTATCGAAAGTATTTTTTCTTTTTTTTCCCCTTAAGAATGAAGATACAATATATATAATACGTTAAAATTCCTTGTCAGGCACGTTGCCAATCAGGTCAATGGAACAGCTGACTCTAATTCTTCTGTTAAGATTTAAAAGCACAAGTATTTTACCCAAGACACAAAGCTGGAACTGTTGTCAAAAAGTAAATAAATAAAATTTTAAAAATCCTGTTCCACGGAGCCAGAAAGAACAGAACAAATGAAGGTATATGATTTGTTTTGGCCTCCTTTTTCAGTACATTGTGTTTATTATCAACAAGATGATAATTCTTTAGGATTGTTGTGTTCTTTCTGTTTAAAATTTCAATTGAATTTATATATGTTGGATGAAGAACAAGATGCGAAATCATCAAAGTCGAAGAAAGGAGAGAAAGAGAGAAGTGTATATGTATACCTAGGTAGATTGCTTTGACATCGAGAGTTCACATGTTTAAAAGAAATCGTCCCACAGTTATGCCGGCTAGCCTAAAGGACACGGTGATGATGAGAAATGAATGAAATGGTGGAATGAAGAAAATATGAGGAAACGGGAGAACCCTGGGAAAACCGACGCACATAGTATTTGCCCACTACAAAACTCACTTGACGCGAGCTCAGATCGAACCAAGAACCCCACGCACCAGAGGTGAACGCTCTACCACTGAGCCACCGCGGCCCTACTTCACATATTTAAGCACTCGTAATTACTAAACAATGTAAGATCGTGAATTTTGCTAATCACAAATTCTGCCGTTAATCACATTTGAAATACTATAATTTATTTCCAGATTTCTGACTTTATTCGCCCCCCAATGACATTAGTGGGGGGGAAGATATTCAACTACCCCCTCCCCAGCTTTTCACATTCTGTGTTTTTGGACCAATAGTTCTCAAAGCAGGATCTGCCATATAATTTTCTTTACAGTACTAATGTAAATTGGTTAGAAACTGTTTATCACGTGTTCAAATCCCGCCATGAGCATGAATGTTATGTTTTGTCCTTTCATTATCCTCATTCATTTCTCATCTTTTCTTTTAGCCTAAAAGACAGAATCATGAGTTGAGCAAGTTACGCCGGTCAAAATCCAAAAGTTTTGGTGCAAGCTAAGGAAAGAAAGTTTTGCACTTTTAGAAAGTTGTATACAACAATTAATATATTAGGTAATTTTTTTCGTGGCTTTTAGCGATAAAGTTTAGATTTTTATTGATATAATTTTCTCAAGAGCCGCCACTGCGCAATAGTCGTAAACAAATAAATAGAAATTCGTAGTTGTCATGGAAAACATACGTCAATTGAAAAGTTTCCGGAAAATGTCCCGATTTCACGCTCTGATAACATGATAGACTTAGATAGGCCTATAATGGTTCAGAGACCTGGACACTACGGAAGTTAGAGAAGAAATATTTATAGTACTTTGAAATGTGGTGTTGGAGAAAGCTGGAGAAGATAAAATGGACAGAAAGAGTAACAAACGAAGACGTTTTAAAACAAATAGGAGAGAAGAGGATACTTCTAGCCTCATTCTTCGTAGAAAGGCCAATTGGATTAGACACAACTTGCAAAGAAATTATCTTCTTCATACCGACATAGAAGGACATATGGAACGAAAGCGAGGAATAGGAAGAAGAAGGACACAAGTGATCGATGATTTGAAAAATAGAAGGAAATATTGGGGATGAAAAGAGGAAGCTGAAAAGTGAGAAACATGGAAGAAACATTTCCAGGCCCAAACTGAAAATTAAGAAAAAAAAAAAACTCATTAGTCCCAGGACCTGCCAAAAGACAGAATACTTAATAATAATAATAATAATAATAATAATAATAATAATAATAATAATAATAATAATAATAATAATAATAATAATAATAATAATAATAATAGAAATAGACTTCTGAATCATAGTGATGCAGTTAACCTTTATCACAATAAAAGGCTAGACTTTTAGATGTGCAAAATTAACCAAATGTTGAAGTTCATTGATAACCAACCACCTCTGCTTAGGTGTAAATAACTTGGAGCAGCATCAACAGAACATGTTATGTGTAAGTGCTTGCCAAGAACAGTGAAGACACTGCTAAAATATGTAACATGTCTGGTAGTAGTCAGCTGTTATTCAATGATCCACACGAGTAAAAGTGGCATTTATGTTGATTCTTATCTTCGCGTTCATGTTTGTTTCTTTATCGTCGAATATTAAAGTGTCAAATAAGAATAAGTTGAACTATCTATACTTGGAGAAAGTAGCACGGAATAGACATCATTTGTATAAAGTACTGATTTTAGATTTAAAATATATATTAGTTTCATTTCTTTATCATATTGGAGAGAGTAGCAAGTATTATTATTATTATTATTATTTGGATAGATCGTCTTTAAAAAAATAATTTAAAATGAGTTATTACAATTCATTGAATATTTTATTAACATATGCAAATGGATACGTGTACCAAAGTAGCTTTTTCATGTGTAGAATTAATGCCGAAACTTGACGATAATAACTTGTCACCTGAAAACTGAGCATGAACTTAGTAAAAAGAATTTGAATTAGAAAAAAAAATATATTTTGGCGTTAAAGTCCACGAAAGGTTTTGGTCGGAAAGATTCTTTTAGTATGGTGGGACCCCACGCCGTTATTTCTGGCAATATCGACCAATAAGCTGCTACTTCTTAATGTAAGTTAAAAGGTTTTTTTACTAATCAATAGATGCCAGCACGTGGGCTCTACCTTTCCAGTGAATTTTGTTTTTTTGGGTTGGAATTTAACGTTCCTTTTTAGCACCGAAGCTTATATTAAGTCGTGGACCTATAGTTGAAAGCGGAAATCGAACTATCACAATGCTTTCAAATTTCAAGACTGTTCCACTGGAAATCGAACCCGAAACCCCAAGCATCAAAGGTGCGCATATTGGTCACCTGAAAGGCTTCAGTATATATTCTAGAGAGCGACAATATTCAAAATATTTCTATTACATTACAGAGACACATATTCAAACTTTGCCCAAAGATAAGTTGAATCAATAATCAGAGAATAATCCGTGCAGTTTCATTTGCTGCCATCTATTGGTGGTTGTGAAGACTTTATACTTACCTTAATTCTCATACATTTTCAGTTACCTCACAATGTTATGTAAATATTAAACAATGCTCCTCTCTCACCAGGAATTGAATCTAGGATCAAACGCACTATTTGTTCAGCTGTACGGGAATGGAATATACATAACTGTTATGTAATACTTATGTAATACAATATTGGTCTTCCTTATGACTAAGGCCCGGATTTTTATGTTTTTACATATTTTTTCCTTTGTATGTACGCAGGTGAAAATATGAAATGTTGGCAAATTACGAAGTAAGGAGCCATATAAACCAAAATCACGTTACATATTTTTACATATTTTGAAGTCTGTTACATATTTTCCGTCTACTGTACATATTTTTAAATAAATTCAGTTTTCTGGCTCCTTTTTGCTAATTTTCTTTAAATAATACGCAAATAAAAGTAGGCTTATATATGTAATAATAACTCAAAAAGTACTTTATTTAAATATCTGTATTTTTTTCTCTCACTTTGTTCAACCGATTTGCATTGAGGGAAAGCTGGGTTAAACCAAATCGTACACTCTACAATATGAAAAAAAAAAAAAACGTCGTCAGTTACCGCTTCCAATCCTCAAAAAAATCTGTTTTCTTATATATAAATAAAGAAAACAATATAAGGATTTTTGTGCTTATCGCCTTTGCAAGCAGACGCCACTCGGATGTGTGCTGACAAAACAAACTAAAACGCATACAGTTGGCTGGCTTTCTCACCTTTTTTTGTATATGCAACCTCTACGGAAATACAAGAAACTCAATATTGTGCAGGGAGAAACAGGTGCGAAAATTGCCCGAAAGTTCCAGTCAGTTTTGAAGAGGAATCCAGGATACCTAACATTGAGGACTGCATGCAGGATATTGGATGGAAAAGAAACGGAGGCACCTGAGGAAATCAGTCCTGGAAAATGTCATTTGCTGAAGTTCGCGCCTGTCACTTCCTGCGACGTGGAGAGGCCTTTCTTAGCCTATAAAAGGATCCTGACTGACCAACGACTCTCTTTAGCTCCTGAACAATTGGAAAAGTATGTAGTAGTTCATTGAGCATCAGCAAACTAAGCGCTTTTATTTCTAAGATTTTTTTCATCATATACAATAATGTGGTTTTCATTTTTTCAGAGACAATTTCATTTGTTACTAGTAAAAGCTTGAAGTATCTGTGGCAAGTTAGAGATTTTTTCGAATACCATCATATAAAATACTTAGTGGTTCATTGTGCGCTCCGAAAGTAAGCGCTCGTTATTTTAAATATTTTTTTCTCTTTTGATATTCAATAATGTAATTTTCATTTCTCCACGAGACAATTTTATTTGTTCTTAGTGAAAATTTGAACGTATCAGTGACAAGTTAGTGACAAAGTTTTTCCATTGCGTAAAATTATTTAGTGGTTCATTGTTTTTCCCAAAAGTAAGTGCCTTTTGTTTAAATAAATATTTTTTTGTGTTTATATGTTCAATAATGTGATTTTTAATTTCTTTATACATATTTTCATTTGTTCTGAAAATTTGTACGTATCTGTAGGAAGTTATTTACACTTGTTAAGCTTTTATTACATAAATATGTTACAGTATATTAATTAGCTAAGAAAATAGCACAGACACAAAATAAACACGAAAAAATATTTTTACATATTTTCATATTTTTAACATATTTCTTACATATTTCATTGATTTTTGCTACATATTTATGTACATATTTCGGTACTTTGGACTACATAAAAATCCGGGCCTTACTTATGACTAATCGCGAATTGAATTTTATGGTTTATTATTATTATTATTAGTAGTAGTAGTATTAAAATATCCATATAAAATATTGCTATAAGGGAAACAGTAACATTTTTTAGTATCTTAAATTTGAGTTGCCTGTGATGTTGAGGTTGTTATTTGTGGCTGTAGTTATAAGACTGTGACGATAGATGGGTGTTCATTGACGCCAAGCTCCAATTTTGTTCTCTCGTCAATTTGGTTTCGGAAAGAAACGAGCGAAAGAGGATATAAAACAGAAGCGTCACTGGAGATTGTGAGGGAGCTTGAAGGGAGGGAAGGGTGACAAAGGGGGTGATGAAATTTGTTTTTCCTCCTGCAGCGACAATATCAGAGGGGGATGAAAATCAAGGCTGGTGTTTCCATAGCAACGGATAGAAAACGGCGTGATTCTTCCGATGACGCAACAAGTAACGAACGCTCTTTACACGATCACTCATGGATGGATGGGTCAAGTTCGGTTGGACGACGAAATCGGTCACATTGCTGGGAAGAGGGTAGAAAATGTGAGCATCTTTTCCATATGACAAATTCCCTGTACGTTGCAAGTTTTTTTTTTTTTTTTTTTTTTTTTTTTGTAGTAATATTGAAAAAGAACTTCTTACACTGAATACAGAAAATCCATTTAGCAGGCAGATTGCTAACTACCTATTTTTCTTTGAATACGACGAATTGCCATGAACATGCCCTACAAGACATAATTACTACATTTAGTGTTGTGATTTCAATTTACAAATTCATAAAATTAAAGTTTGAATAATATTAACTTAAAAAAGAAATCAATACACTTGAATTGAATGAGGTACAAGATATGTCATTTCTCCTGTACATATTAGTAGTGCTTAGGGACTTTATATATATATATATATATATATATATATATATATATATATATATATATATATATATATATATATATATATATATATATATATATATATATATATATATATATATATATATATATATATATATATATATATATATATATATAAAGGATTAAAGGCCAGAGTGTATTATTGAACAACGTTATGCGTCATATTCTCTTCAGTTTTAAAATGAAGAATCAGTAAGCACTAAAGATTTGTACAGGGCGATTATAAATGATTTCTTGGGTAGTAAATTGAAATATATCGAGAACTACAATATTTATATAATACGTTTGTACTAATGATGGAACAAAACATATTTAAACGTTTAATTTCTCATACTCATCATATTGATTCGTGGCGACAGATGGCGTCTAAAGCCTAGTTCCCAAAATGTTTATGAAGTATCGTAGGTCCATTTTCTTCGCGAACACTGTCAGATGCTGTCATTCTCGATATGCTACAGTTGTAGTTGTTTTCACAAATAAAGGATTCCTATAACTTAATATTTGAATTTAAAGGGATACCGCCTCATTGGCACATTGAAATGCGTTGCTACCTGAACAAAGAACTCTCTATCTGTTGGATTGGGCGATGTCCTAAGATGACTTAACGGGTTTTCTCGTGGCCTCTTCGATCTCTTGATCTAACAGTTTGTGTTTGTTTTCCTGTGGGAACATGTGAAATACACAATGTGTTCGCTTCTCGTACCAACAATTTTGGGTGAACTCCAGGATCGCATTATTGCTATATTTACGACCATTAGTAGGAATATGCTAGGTTGCGTAGCTGTGTTATGTGTCGAAAGGAAGCCACATTAAACATTTAAAATAGTATGTATGGAACTTCTACAATTTCTGTAATTATATTTTCATATTTCATTCGTTATTGTATATGCTATACTAGAGATGGCCAATTCTGAAATTTTTACTTTGTGGAATCCGTAAAGAAAAATTGGAAAAATTCTGGCTTTCGGAAAAAAAAACGATTTCGAATAATTCCGGAAATCGGAAAAATTCCAGAATTCAGAAAAATCTGGATTTTTTCGAATTCGGGACTTTTTGAATTGTGGAATTTTCTAATTTCCGGATTTTTTCGAATTCCGGAATTTTCTAAATTCTCAGAAGTTTTCCGAATTCCGTAATTTTCTAATTTCGGGAAATTTTGGTCATCCCTCTGCTATATATTTTTTTCTTAAATACAGGCCTGTCAAACCTAATAAATCACTCGTATTCACCGTGTAAAGTCTCATTTTTCTTTACATAGCATAAAACTATAATCATTATAACAGGTGAAGTTGACAACGAATTGGAAACACTGGCGAATAAAATGCATTATATTTCATGCCAACGTTACGTCATGTTTCATGAGAGATAACAGAGATAAACAACGGCTATTTAAACAGTGATACATTGTCTTCAACTATTTAATACAATTGCTATTTAATACTGAGAGATGGTACTAGTGCAAACGTAATACCGTGGAGTAATGAGTTGACGCGTCACACATCAGCCATTTTGGGGTCTGTCAGATTAACCAATGCCTGAGAACTCCCTAGTAAATATTACCACTATGCTTGGTTTCTACAATAAACAATATAATAAACACTTCGTATCAAATTGGCTATCTACTCGTGTTAGTCCTATGATGTTAGATCTATTCACAAAACCAGAATAATTAATTCACCATGTTTATTTCATTCATTCCATCTGTTGGGATGTGTTGCACACAAGTTACAAGTAGATGTTTAAAGGTTGCCATATATGTTATATATATTATTATTTTGGACGGGGAAATTCACCTATGATAAAAAATTAGCTCTCGCTAGGAGTTGGGTGGGGGACGACTTTGATAACTTAAATCGAAAACCCCATTTTAAAAAATGCAGATTCGGATTTTACTGAAGTAAATAAGTAAAATTTATTCGAAATATATATATATATATATATATTTTCAATTCGTAATGGGTATGGTGCTGTAATCAGTAAAAAGTAGTTTCACTAAAAGTTTCTTCAGTTGAAAGCTCCCACGTTTCCTTCCAGAATAACTATGCAATATAAACAGCACCAATCTTTTGTCTTAAACGCTTTCTCGACTCGTGGAACGTGACGTGAAAGATGCCTCAACATTCGGCGTTAATTAAGATAATTCAAATGTAGCTGTGCAGTTACGTACAGTATGTGGTGGTTACCATAGTTGGCTACAAAGCATTTTATAGGCTGCATCACTCCGTATAGAAGTATTGTTAAACGTTCGCAATTTACTTTAGTATTATTAAATGTTCACTCATTACCTTAATAGTAACACTATGCTATCACATGGCAATATTTACATCCACTTACCCATCAAGCATTCCACATTACCACCTCCATTAATTTACCACACACCTGATACTCCACTGATCATAGTTTCTACTAAAATGTTAGGTCGTTACATATAAACTGTCATTTTTTTGAGTAGCTGAAAAGATTCCCAATTTAAAATAACTAATCGCGTCGTGATTGAAGCAAAATTTTATGTATTACTTGAAATAATGTTTATTCTATAATACACATTTTAAACTTTTTAAACCTGATTTTTTTTATCCGTTTTCAGACATAAAGAAGGCGTGGAAAAAAGGATCTACGCATCATTATGTTGTTCGAATACAAATCAGGGAATAGTAGCAAAGAAGCAAACTCAAACATACGCTGCGTATTAAGTCAGGCACAGTAAACATGGGAACCATTGAATGTTGGTTTGCCAAATTCTTTGATGGAGATGTGGATCGTGAAAATGAGCGCCGGGGATGGACTTTATCTATGTTTTAATCCTGAGGATTTGGAAGCAACTATTCTGCAAGAACCTACAAAATCAATTCTCAGTATGTCAGAGGACTTTCATGTTTCTACTGCAATTGTGTCACGTAAATTGAGTGTCTACCTGTTAAAAATCTTGACCCGTTCTTATTCCATGAACTGACAGATCGCTTGGAAATCTACAATTCTCTTAGTTTAAAGAATCAAAGAGAGGCTTTTTCTCCATCGAATTGTCACGCGTGATGAAAAATGGGTGCTATATAATAATTGTAAAATATATCAAATTACTTAATCTTAAAGAATGTCCAAACTGTGCACCTAATCCCAGGATTATGTTAACTGTCTGGTGGATAGCTGAGGGTATTATTCACATTTTGCTTCTTCAAGCAGTTCAAACCATGACAGCACAAAGATGGACGATAATGTTGAAGAAATGCACCGAAAAGTGTGCATAAAATAACCAGTATTGACAAATAGGATTGGTCCTATTCGATTGCGTAATAACGCGAGACTCATGTGGCATAAACGACTGTCCAAAAATGACAGATTTAGGATATGAAATTCTCTCTCCTCCTCCGTGTTCCCCGGACATTTTTCCTGCTAATTTCCACTTTTTCTACAGTTTTGAAGCTTTCTTTCGAATTAGACACTTCAGAAAGGAGAAAGCTGTGAAAAATGCCCGTTAATCACTATTGGTTCTAAATCCAAGGACTATTTGCACAATTGGAAAAAAAAAAAGTTAAATGAAGACGTTGAAGAAACGATGGCAAAAGGCCATTGAAGCACAAGTGCAGCAGCGTTACTTTCATGGTTCCAATCCCGAATTACAATGATACAGCATAGCAGTTTCCACTGGCAACAAAATATATGTGTGTGATATTGCTCTCTTTATACTTTGCTTAATATGCCGTTTGTGCTCAAATATTTTGCAGCAGGTTTCTTTCTCCTCGTTCTCCTAGATTTTAATCTTTGCGAACATTTCAAGTACAGTGTGTATTCAGTGAAAATTCAGGATATTGACCACCTAACGAAACGCATAACAAACACGTGTGCAAGCATACCGGAAAGCACTTTGAGCAAGGTTTTAGATGAATGAAAAAAAAAAAAAAAAAAAAGAATAATCTTACAATTCAACGGAATGGACAACACGTCATTTAATCAGGAGAAATGTGTGGTATGTGACTGAAACCCAAAAACGTCGTCATAACTTCGTTATGGTAAGTGATAAACCAAAAACGAACACAGCATTGAGTTGCTGAGAAAATTTCAGATGAGAACAAGGTATCACAACGTATATATTTCTATTTAAGAACATGAAAATGAATTCAAAATGACAACCATCGACATCACATTTCTTAAAAATTTTCCTCACCTACCAGCCTACAGTGTTACTTTAGTAATCCTTTTGAAATCCTGCCTTTTATTTTGGTATTTACATACTTTTGAACCACCATATATATCGCTTCATAACACTGCTACTACTACTACTATAAAAGAAATCAAGAAAGTTCTGTCGCTTTTTCACCTACCAACTTCGGACATTACTATGTCATCTAAGACGTACCTGGAAGGTCAAAAATAGTCCCCATCAGCATCGACGCTCTGGAAGGCCATGGATTTAATCCCAATAGAATTTGGTAGGCCGTGAAGCAAAGATGGTATTAAGTGAATTTTGCACCTCTACTAGGAATATGAACTGGCGTTCTCTAAGGTGATTGTCCAGGGAATGGAACAGGTGATAAACAGTCCAATGTTCGGGAAGTATGGCAGATGGAATAGTGTTTCCCATCCAAGGCGTCCCGGATTATCCTAGTTCCGTGGGGCTTAGCATTGACCTGTTACAGGAGGACACCTTTGCGATTCAGTTTTGTATTTTTCTTGAACAGTTGCTGACAATACACAGTTGCAATGATGCTCTGACCAGCTGGTAGCGGTTCCCAATGCACGATGCCGCGTGCAGTCCACCAAACACACAGGAGGATCTGTTGCAGTTCTGCTTTCGGATGTTTCGGAATCGCTTCTTGGAATGTTAACCAATGGTGACAGCACCGTGGAGCTTCATTGAGTACCCATTTATCATCACATGTCAGCATCCTGTGCAGAAATGGCTCTTTCCTTAGACGAGACAGCAAAGAAACACAGGTGTCTGCTCGCGTTGCCTTTTGGCCCGGAGTCAAATCATGTGGGACCCATCGACCCAACTTGTAGTGCTTTCCTAGTTGATGGAGGTGCTGCCGAATGGTTTCTCCACTCACATTGAATTGTAGTCCCAGTTTCTCATATGTCTGGCCACTGTTCGCCTCAATTGCTCAATCTTGCTAAACCACCGCTGCACTATTCGCGTAGTCACGACACAATCACCAAAGGCACGGCATAGTCCGCCCCCCCTGCAGCGGCGTTTAACACCAGTTTGAACTCGTACAGCATACACGCTCTTATGACGCTATGTGGAAGTCCCATGTTCACTCTGTCCTTACGCAAGTTCACGGTGTAACTGAAGTGCCACAACCAGGTATTATGTTGGATATACTCACACCAACAACTGACCTTCGCCTTATCTCCATTCGAATTCAACTCAGGGTGTGAGGGCCAATTGAACACAGACCTCCACAAAAAGCGACATAACGTTCTTGGTTACCTTTATAATAATAGTATATTCTGGATGTGTTCGAATTTTAGCAGCATTCTGACACAAATATTAAATGCATAGCAAAGGAAAACTGTTAGTGCTCATCCGATATGTACGTTCGCAACGCATTTTTACGGCTCATGCGTAAGCTTGGAATGCACTGACCATGTAATTAAATGTGGATGACTAATCACAATGCACTGCAAACGCGAAAGCAATAAAACGCGCGGGATACGTCTGCTCGAGCGTATTTGGCGCGTTTCGGAACAATAGACCGCCTGCTGTGTCGGAATCTGTAAAAGATGTCTAAAGGAAGGAGAAAAAGGATAGACGTGTTGCAAGGCAAGGGAATTTTAGCAAGAAACAGCTGCTTGGAAGATGCTCTGTATAAAGTATTGGAACTCTGCTATTATAAAGTATGTGCGTGCATAACAAAAGAAAATTCACAAAAATACAAGGGAATTCCGAAAAATTAGCTAATCACAGAAAAAATTATGTAACACAATAGGATTATTTCTCGTGATTCGCATGAATGAGAATGAAGGTGTGGCAATAAGGCCTGGAAACCCTGACTGGCTCGCAGTATGATTTATAACTGTGAAAACTAGGTTGCCCCTTTACAAGAATCTTGTAGCTATCATAAAAAAAAAAATCTTGCAAACCTACAGTAGTTTTCCATGTAAACATAGTCTTGAAAGGGACATACAACTTTTTTTTTTTTAATCTTGCAAGGAGTCAAACCATGTGCAACTTTCTGAGTCGTCTTGTTTGCTACCTGCTTTCGCCCTCCCGCTGACCCAAACAAAAAAAAAGTTTTACCGTTTCCGAAATGACGGATTCTTTTGGACTGGGAGGGGAAGCGCGTCAAAATGCACGTTTTTTAATGAGAAGGTTCACTATTTGCCCAATAGAGTGCAGTGCTGCACGAGTGGATATATCTTTCTTGCTTTCAGAAAGTTGTAATGTGTAAACAATAAATAGAAAGATCGGGTTGCAATATTTTTTTAATGGACAGCTATAAGATTCTTGTAAAGTGACAACCTAGCTTAAGATTACCGAGTAGCCACCTAGGTTGCGTTCGCTGCCGGGGTAACACATCGGAAACTCATCATCGTAGAGCCATACACGTAACGAGTCTCCTGAAATTAAAAACAATGTTAGTTGAAAACAATGAAATTGAAAACTCGCAAATTAGACTTTTAAATTTGTGATCTGTGGTGTGCCGGACTTAGCAAATTATGTAGTAATATAAAGAAATCGTTTCAAACACTTTTTCATTTTTCTTTCGTATGAAAGGAATGTGGCGACGATATCTTAAACCTATTGATCAACCCAGAGCCAAAAGTAATTAAAGGAAAGGAGCAGGTGTGTAACAGAAATATAGTGCTACAAGTTGGCTTATATACTCATACCGCTTTATGTTTATGAAGCAACGGGTTTAATGAAAACAGGGAAGTGTATTGTATATTTTCTACCATTAGCTCAGTGTTTCTTTTCCAGAATCAAGGGTATTACTTTTATTCCTTTCACTATTTACAACGGATGGAAAATAATTCTTCCAATTGATCGTAGAAGGTGAACTTGTACGGTTGCCAGCAAAATAACATTCCACGGTGTTCGTTTGTTAAAACCTGTGAGACATATAGACGTTAAATATAACACATTCTATGGAAATTGGTAGCCCCACTCACTTCTCGAGGTATGTTTTATCACATTACTTTTTCAAGGTAGAAATAAAGCTAACTCCTGTTTTTCGTACCTGAAAATATATGTAGATACACCATATTTGATCGTAAGACATCTTAGAACTCTCCCGAAAATGATTTTTTTTTTCAGAATTGCTTTTAACCCTTTCCGACCCAGTGGTTTCAGTGTGAAACCACAGTTTTAACTCTTTTCTCCGTGTAGCCTAGTGGATTTAGATGGAAACCATCTTTTAGTGTGAACTTTGCAAGCCATCTAAGGACAGGAGTTTAAATTATTTCCAGGATTTTCATTCGAGCTGAAACTACATAGCCAATTGACGTTGAAAGTTTTTCTTTCTCTTCATCAAATAATTCTTTGGGTAGCTGAGGACTTCAGTCCCCAGCCCCCTGCATTTGTTCGGGCTACGGTCTCACACTTCTCATATTTCTAACAGATTTAGAGGGTGGCCCAAAAGTAGGTATACAGACCAGCATCGATCAAGTATGACATTTTAAATTATTAATATAATGAATTTATTTGCTTTGGTTTCTTCCGAGCTTAAGATATAAGTGAAAATAAATTAAGAACAAATAAAGAAGAAACTAAATCAGTGCCTGTATGGATAACAAAAAATACATAAATGATATAAAATGTCATGACCGATCAGTACAGGACTGTGTACCTACTTTTAGGCTACCCTGTATAATCTAAAGGGATCTTTAGATATGGCTATCTTATTTTAACAATTGCAACCCTCACTCTTTATTTTCTCCCTGTCTTTTTCTTTCATTCTAGAGGAAATATCCAAAAACGCTGAAACACGTCTTGGATTATTTTGAATGAAAAATCCAAGCACCAAATTTCATGTATGTAACTTTGACCGGCACTAGCCCATGTGATTCGGATCCCAGGTTAAGCTGTAGGTTCACGTCTCATATAGCTTCGCTGCTGAAAGAGACGCTAAACTCAAAATCAAATCAAACCTTAACAGATTTCGAGATATTTCAATCCACTTATAACAATTGTAACTTCACCATTTTTTCTTCCTGCTTTTTTCCCTTCCCTCCAAGGGTGAATATTAAAAAAAAAAAAAAAAAAATGTAAAACAAGTGTTCAGTTATTCTTAGTGAACAGTCCAACTAGCGATTTCATGCTCTAATCTTGAAGAGATTCGGACATATGAACATCTTAAATTGCAATTCCAACCCTTTTTTCCTTCTCATCTTCTTTTCTTCCCTTCTAGGTCAAATATCGAAAAACACTGAAACATGTCTAATTATTTTAAATAATAAGTCCACCTACCAAATTTCATATTTCTATCGTTTAGAGATTCTGACATATGGTCATTTTAAAATAATAATTCTCACCCCTCTTTACACCCTTCCTTATTGAATGTTCAAAACAAACCCTTCCTTAGTGGAATCTACATCACAAGTCATACACTGAATTGAAATCAACTCAACTCAGCTCCAAATTTCGAGTTTCTACTTAAGCGGTTTGGCCTAGGCGTTGATCAATCAGTTAGTTAGGACTTATTTATACTGTATATCTCAATGAGAGCTATATTGAAAATGATTCATTCCGACTTTTCTGTTTTTGTAAAAGGGGAAAAAAACAATATACTTTCTTAATAATGATGAAATAATATATTACAAGAAATGTATGTAACCTCACAGTTTGTGATAATCAAACAATAGATAATCGGTTACTTAACAATGCATATCTTTTATACACAATACAAATGAAGACTGCATTCTTGCATAATTAAAAAAAAGTATCAATAGCAAAGTATCATTGCAAACCTCATATTCTTTAATGCCATAAAAATTAGTTTTTTTTTTTTGGAAAACTACGCATGAGAATTTATTCTCAAGCAATGGCGCCGGTTGGGAGGCAAGGTGAGGCGATCGCCCCCCCCCTAGATGTACTTCGAAATATCGAAAACCAAATAGAATTTTTAGAATAGTTACAGCAAAATTTGAAATGTCGCTTATACTTGCCCTTTTCTCTGGAAACCACAACATGGGCGCCCTTGCTCTGAAGCATGCTATTTCATTTAACTCGATGTCATCTATCGATTGGTGTGTGCCTTATCTTTGGACAGTAATATAGTGAAACAAAAATTAAGAGTTCATCACTTTTTGGGCTATACAGAGGTATAACATACATAAACTGTACTATGCAGTGCCATCTTGCTCGTGTCACAATGAAAATTTGGTTAGTGTATACTCCAGTAGGGGAGAGGAAGGGAATGGCGATCAGCCCACTTTGACATCTTGCGTGACCCGAGAAGAAGTCAAACTAGTGTTGCCATCTGCCTCTTGTAGCAAGGTTTCTTGTGTATTGTCGAGGAAGATGTCAGAGAAGACTGAAGTCTACATCGTGCTGAAACTTGTTTTTGTTGATTTTCTTATTTCAACTCACGATAGGTACAATTTTAAGTTGTAAGATCTTGAAGTTACTAAGATTTGTAAAAAGTTATATTTGCGTCTAATGCACAACACATAGTTATATTTAAAATAAACTTAGTTTTACAATATAACCAGCTCAATTTTCAAAGTGGCGCAATGTTGGGAATGCCGATCAATGAGATCGGTTTACCATCATGGTGATCACCATTCCGAACAAACTTTTGGAATACTTCTCCAGCCAAAAATTATAAAAGAGGCTAGACCTAAAATAAGTAATACGCCTACTTGAGTCAAACACTGAAACTTTGGTATCGGTGTAACCTTTGTGGATCGTGGGTGCATGCTGACTGTACTGCTGTGGACTCACCACGTGGGTATATCTGTGACGTGTCTTTGAAAAAACGTCAATAAAACATTCAGTTGGCGTTTCTCAGTCTTTCGAAGGCGCAGTTTAGAAAGAAAAATGAACTGCCTATGGAACTATGTATGTTTATTAACCTTGTACTGTGATCGCCATTACCAACATGTGATGGGAATGGCGACCAAAGTAGCACTTTGAGTTTTTTTTCCATCGTGTTCCCGAACTGAAAGAATGATCCTTTTTTTATTGTACACACTTGTTGTAGAAGGATTGGAGTATATATTTGCAGATTTGTTTCAATGTATTTTGCAAATGAAATTACGTAATAACCCATTTTTCTTAGGTGATCGCCATTGCCCACCTCTCCCCTATCAGCTTCATCTTGATAGATGGTGTAGTTATCGTACAAAATCACGTTTTAGGTTTACAGAGACTTTTTATTTTTCAATTTTCTGGAAGACTACTCATGAGGATTTACACTCGTCCATATGTTTTCAGCTCGATGCATAGGGTGGTCCGAAACTGGATGTATCTCCTTTAGTTTCAACAGTATAGTGTTAGTAATGGTAGAATGTCTGTACACAGTTACCTTGAAGTCTTAAGAGTCATAAACATTGGTATCATCACCATCCATGTCGTAACACAGCTGAATTCTGCGTCAAGTTCCACTTCATGGCACGTTTCCCCCCGTTTTATCAGTTGATCGCCTCGGGGAAGGTCTTTCATACTGCCCGTAGCAAATGCACGTTTTTTCCACCCCAACATTGTTGCTTTTCTGGGTGGATTAATATCAAAGCGGTCTGTAAATTTCGCTTTAACACTTTCCATGGTGTCAGCTGTGTAGCGCCTTTCGTGAAGCCAAACCGCAACAACTAATCTTTGTTCAATGCTATATGGACTTTGATCACACATTGTTGATTACTCCAACTTCATTGCAAATAACTGTTTCCAAGCAGAAAACAGCAGAAAACAAATGAACATGGAAGCAATGTTGCCAGACAATGCCAAGCAATGTTACCAAACAAATGTGGGTAAAAACCCCAAAAACCGTCAGAAAACACCTATTAGGGGTATGTCCCCTTCCGAACCATGCTGTAGTCCCATCAATTGATGTATGACCAATCTCTAGATAATTTTGTTGTTTCCTTTTTTCGTGAAACGCTAATAACATTGCAGAAGTGCGTAAACTTGAAAAGTGACTTAATAGTTTTCTAACTTCCCATTTTCGCTGGCATGGAAAGAAATGCTAGCAGCAAATCAGATCACAATCGCTGGGTTCTTCAATGAAAATATGCATTTGTCGTGTAATGAAATGATAATGCGTTTTTTTCTTCTTATCGAGTGAGCGTCAAACAAAAATCTATCCCAAAATAATATTTAGAACACTGGTTCAGCAGTACATTTCTTTGCCAGCGACACAAATTTGTCTTTGACTTCGGGGAGACGGGTAGGACCGTTCCCATATTTTTAAAAAGCGATGTTCAAAATATTTATGAAGTCGGAAAACAATGCTATAGAGGATAAGGGGAGCTGAGTTGTTTTCAATAATGGGAAGCGGGCAGATTTGAGACTTATTCTGAGCGGAGAGGGGGGGGGGGAGGAAGAGAGAGATGAGACTCATATTACGATAGATGAATATGATTTCTGAGGTAAACTTGGTATATATATTATACAGCAAGGGACATCAATTTCATCTCACTTTCGTTTGTGGCAGTCGGACACAAATCGTCACATTTCTCCCCCCCCCCCTAAAAAAACATTTCGAATCGGATTATTGGGGGAACAGTCTCCCCAGTTCCCAGATTGGGAGATATATCCCCCTCATCCCTCCGGGGTTTGCGCCAGTGTACTTGGCATAAGATGTGTAAAGTTATTCGCTCTTTATGTAGGGTGTTCATTAAAGATTTCCCCTCACCTAGTTGTAGTTAATGTGGAATATTGAAATTTTACATGTGTATTGATACATATGAAGAAAATTTCATCTTTTCAACTCTTTACATATTCCATGTATAGTTAAGTGAAAGAGAGTGTAAAGACGATTAAAATTGAATCCCGCGCTGTACTTGAGAAGCGGCATACCAAAGGAAACATTTGATTATATGAAAGAGATTTACAGGTTGAAGAAGTAGTCCCATTATATGAAGTTGTGAAGGGCTTGTATTATCAGTTGAAATCTGTTCGAACTTCCGTAGAAACGGCCCTCATTCCAATGCAATCTCATTCGGACCTTGATGAAGACACCATTGGGCAAGTGGAAGCCGTCATCGTGGAGGATCGCCACATCATCATTCGCCAAATAGCTAAAGATGTCCATGAGGTCTGTGAGAAAAATAACCGATGAGCATATTTGTACATGCATAAAATGTCTGTACGATGGGTTCTCCGACTACTGACATCTTTCCAAAGGCAGGAACTTATCACTTAGTCCCAGGAACTTTTAACCCAGTACTACGAAAACCGGGAAGACACTTTTGATAATACAGGATCGCAGAGAGTAAACCCCAATCAAAGAAATGGAAGCATACTTACTCACCAACTCCAAAGAAGACCCATATTTAATCTTAGCGGGCCTAGTCATGCTGACAGATTTGAGACGCTTGGAATAGTGATCACAGATTTCTTAGCAAGGATACTGTAATTACAGGGGGATAATATACTGACTGTTGCAGAAATTAGGGACTTCAGCAAAACCAAGAGACGTGCAGTGCTGATGTTGTATCCTTCAAGACATCGCTGCAGATCACAACTCGCATGTTACCCAGACAGAAGCACGATCCTGCTGGTATGAAATCCTTTCCCATCTCCATACTCTTCTGACCTTACATAATCTGACTTCACCACTTCCCTGTTATGAAGTCATTTTTGAAGGGAAAGCATTACCAAGACGATGAAACAATGGTTTCTTGAGTCAAGTCATGGCTCCTGGAAAATTCTGCGGACTTCTACAACAAGGTCTCCACGAATGCGTGTAGCCTTGGAGAGTGTGTGGCCATTGAATGTGTTTTATATAGAGAAGGACTAATGTTTGCATCAAATTTCGTCGGTAAACACCTTTAATTAATACCCTTCGTGTGTCCTAATGTGTATAAGTTGGCGTCAGTGAATTTTAGTATTATAATGATTACCATATTTGTCATGAACGTTAGAGTTAACATATAGCTAAATATTGATTAATATCTTATGGACAGAACTTTTTTAAAATCCAATGTTATTCGGTGATCATAGTTATTGATAAACTGGAGTTTAATTGTCCTTTTCCGTAATGATGTAATATGAAAACGACATGTTGCTTAAAATAGATCCGAGCCATAAACAATACATTTGTGGACATTTAGTACACCTACCTAGAAGATCGACCCTAGGATCGCGTACACAAAACGTGCACGCTAACCACTTTGCCACGAGAGTTCTGAATATTGAAAAAAAAAAAAAAAAAAATCCAGGTAGACACTTTATATATAACTTCGTCGTAAAATTATTCAAGTGATGAGGTAAAACCAGTTGTAAGTTCATTGTGTGTCCCAATTTTAAGAAGGTTTTCTTCCAGAATCTTCGTAAGTAGTACCTTCTGTTATCGTCGGTAATATTTGCCCTTATTTAAGACACTCGTTGAAAGCTGTAACGTTAGAGGATAGTTATGTTCTGTTTTCTACTTCGAACTTCTCCGCAGTCCAACTTTTTTCCTTCAATTATCTTTCTGTTGTCAGTAACTGCCATTGGCAAGGAAATACTTGTGTAGGCTATTAGAGCCTTGCACGAAACCGGGTCCCTCATTCCGTATCAATCTTCCCGAAATTTGTGGACAGCAACGCAACACCAAATATTCAGTAAGAACTTTTGGTGTGGCGAGTGTAAAAAAACTGCAAGGAATACATGATTCCAAAATGAAAAATTTGTATAGGTTTAACTAGCGTCATATCACCAAATCAGTAACGCCAGCTATACACAACGAGATAAATCCTAGGAAATATCTTAGGATTTATCTTCGGAAAAATATTATGACATATGTCGTAGGAAATCCTACTGTTGTGTGCCATACACGTGAGGAGTTTTTCTGTCTGACTGAATGATGTTTTTCAATATTATGAAATAGTTCTATTTAATAAAAGTACAAAATTGATGAATTCTATGCTAACGACACTGCACATCCTACTAATATTAATACCAGGAGCTATATTGTTAAATTGGATACCTCTAAAAAAAAAAAAAAAAAAAAGCATAAAAATCAGAATGGTGCTGCTGGTGTACTTTTGGCGCACCACATTTTAGAAAATTTATAGGTAAAATTCAATCCTTTGCATGGAAAGACATTTATAAAGAACAAATTTCTGCAAGCAATAGAATTAAATACAAAGTAATACACCTATATTTTACGTTTACAAGTGAAAGTTTACTAGTGAAAAATCATTATGTGTTTTACGACGGATAAAATAAGTGAGGGACAATATTTAACAGAAGTGGCCCAGCTATTTTTTTTCCAAGAAATGTTACAATTTCGGTAGTTTCTGTTCACATAAGTTTAGTTCAGGTTAGTTACGGTTGGGTTATGTTATGTTACATTATATTAGCATAGGGGTCCAGCATAATTTTCAAAAATGAAAGAATTTCACTTTTTTTCTATTAATATTAGCTTAGTTTAGTTTCATTAGGTTGTGTTAGATCTAAGTTCTTGCATCTTTCATTTCTCCTGTAAATTTATATTTTTTACGTTCTCCTGGATCCCATCTGTGAAACATTTACCTAAGTGAGTGCATATAAAAGATGACCGGTGATACTATTTTCACCACCGGTGTATTTCTGCACCGGTTTAGAAGTGAAGCGGTACTAGCATGATACCACGACAAGTGCTATTCAAACTCGTATCATTGCCAAAACCCACGTGTTTTCACTACCTTCGCTGACGCGCCTGCTTCCTTCGGATGCACCCCCCGAGCGTCCCCAAGGTAACACTCGGGCTCTCCGCTTCGCCCTGCTCTGACTCGGTTAGATAGCATTCGTGCTTTTCAGTGGCTACCTAGCACAGGTTAATTTGTAGTTTTTGTACTATAGTTTTATTACTATACATCCGGACGCCGTATTTATAAGCAAATTGTAAAAGAATTGTACTTTTTCAATAATTGATTTTGATAGTCCCATTGAATCTTATCTATGCCATGGGAGATATTATCATGTCACTCAGCACAAATCATTTAGGTAATAATAATAAGGAAATGAATGACAAACTATAATTTTTCAACAATTATTTCGAGTGGTGAACCAAAAGTAAACCTGCACGATCAGAAAATAAATTAGCAAAACATACCGCATCCGTTGTTTATTTTCACTTGTTTTGTTTTCACTTTCATCACCTGATGTAGCTTAAATCGAAATCTTAGGAATTTTCTTTTCAAAATAGAGCGTGCTCTAAATAAGATAAATCTCATAGGATAGTTCACAACACAGGAAATGACATGCGATCTGATTCCATACACCTTAAGATTAAGATTTTGACAATAGGACAAATCGTAAGAGATTTCCTAGGATCTATCCAATAGTGTATAGCAGACCTTAGTGATATTGAGTATACCAAATTTTGCGTTCTGGTGCCAAATTTTCCAGTTTCTGATAATTTCTTGGTGCTTTTGCTGTCCTTCATTAGTGAAATTATTACTTGATTATCTGAGGAAGTAGGCGAATTATTTGTTCGTAGTTTAGGAAGGCTTAAATTCATTCAAATTACAATGTTCCTTCTTATTTTTACAAGCTTATCTGCAGTGTGATAACATCGAAACTAGCTTGCTACTTGATTGGCAGTAAGAAACAATGATTAGGTTGTTCAATGATTAGATTGAAGCCTAACATCCCTTTTTACAACAGTGTAATAATAATAATTCTAATAATAATAAAACATGTTAATGAATTAAATTGAGGTTCTGTATGTCCAAGAAGAAAAATACTTTCAAATTTATAATGAGGATTTTGATCAACTCTCTTTCTTTGTGTATATATTCATTACTCATCTTTATTAAATGAGTTCTTTGCTTGGAAGTGTTGGTGTACGACAGAGAACTTCCAACGAGATCGCGCTGCTGTCGTTAAGTTATAAAGAGAGCAACAGTGCCTTGTCTGGCCGGAAGGAGGAGCAACTTTTCTACTACAAAGGAAAACTTTGGAAGGAAATCTCATCTTGTTTATATCATTAGTTTTGCGAACTCTTCATTGAAAAGTTTTAATGTGATAAATCGTGGTAATATGATTATAGTCTCCTCTTTCCCTTTCCGTACATCAAAAAAGGAAAGAAGAAAGGAAGAGAAACTGAAAATTATTAAAGGAAGAAGTGTGAGTTGCAGGTATTAATCCAAAAGGGCAAAGAATGTTGTGCAGAAATTATTAGTTTCTCAGTGTGATACTTCGGAACTCTTTTCTGTGACAGAATTCATACAATTTACAGAAATAGAATTCACTAATGTTATTTCGTTGGTTTCACTTAGTTCTTCATATTTCTTGTATTTATGAAGGGTGAACACCTGTTATAAGTTTATCAAGACCAATAATTTTGCAATCTTGTTGTTTCTAAGGTAAAAGAAAGACTGAACTTATTGCCACTTGCTGTTGAGGATCATTGAGCCCATTATAATTATCACCAACACAGCTATGTAAAGTTAGGAGTAACTAATGTTATCATCATCATCATCGTAAGGTATTTTGTCGTTTTTGGGAAGTCACTTGCCACAAACTAACAAACTTCCATGTTTCACCCAATCTCTTCTTCTTCAGTCAGGAATTTTCTGATTTAAAATGGTCCATAAGCTGTAGTTTCTTGCGCCCTTGCCTCTTTAACCTACCACAGTATTGTCTGTCAGGGGAAGGGGACGATTTTTCAATGGTAGAGCTCTCACTTCTGGAACGAGGAGTCTCTGGTTGGATTCCCGGCCACTCGAATTTATGGTGGACAGCATCGTTTCCATGAATTTTCTCGAATTTTTTTCCGTTTCTTCACACATTCTCGTTTCGTCTGTAATTTCATATTCATTATCTTTCATGAGCTTCCTCATGGCTAAGCGGTTAGCTTATGCACCTTTGACATGAGAGACTGGTTCAATTCCTGGCGGGAGCTCATGTAGTTTTCGGATCCTACGTTAAGTTGTAAGGTCAACGTCTTATATAGCCTCGTTGCTGAAAGGGATGCTAATTTCGAATCAAAGCATTTTCTTTCGTTAATCATCCGTCTCCTGTAGCCTAAGGGACATCTGTAGGACAAATTTTGAAATTTCATTTCATTTTCGCACCATTTATCACGTCTCTAATGATTTACCTACCGGTAGTTCTTTCTTAGCAATTGTCCCAAACGTTTCTCTACTTTCTTTTAAAAGTACATTTAAAATTGTTCTTGTCTCCCATACTATTCCTAACACATTTTCATTCTTTCCTGTTCAACTCGCCTAATTTCATAATTCTTCTCCGTACCCACATTTCGAAAGCAGCCAGTCGTTTTCACTGCTTTAGCGTAGTATTCATGTTTCTGCTCAATTTCTTAAATGTCTATTTCGTCATTCCTATCACTACTTTTATTTCACGCGGGGTTTCTTGGGATTCTTCCGTTGTCTCCAACCTTCATCATCGTTATTCATCTGTATTTATCCTCTATCTCTAGCTGAAAGGTCATAATTCCAGGACAATAAGGAGAGATCTTTATGGAATTTACCGGCTGCTCCATTATACAAATATACACACACAGTTGACCTAATTCACCAAATAACATTAGTTCTAGCAACTGAACGTGATATTTGGTAACATTTTAAAAGGATAATGTGGCTTTTTTTTCTGTGAGATTTAATGATTTTGTTTGTTTATGGATAAAACTATTAGTATCGCTTGATTGCTTTTTCGTGAGAGGATTTAGCTCATTACATTTGCTTGTTTGTTTATCTTCATTCATCAAGTGAAGATGTTGAGTTAAAACTCAAGTATTCTAAGTTTCCTCTCCCCACCCGCCTTCTACAGCTTGGGAGTGCAATCATCGTTTTGAGTTCTGCTGTTTATGCAATATATCACTTTCACCAATAACTTGTGTGAGTAGCAACGCTTGATTAGATTTTTTGATGGAGTAGTTTTAATGAGTGTTAAAAAGGTTGCTCTATTACATCCTGTTTTTCTTTTTCTACATCAAATATAAAGAGAAATGTGTCTTGAGATTGCTGCATGGTACTACTCCATTATTTGAGGAACGGTCATAAGTTCTTGGCCTCGTATGGAAGCTAAAATGAAAATGAAATTATTTCTTTTAGTTTTACATCCCACGCATATCGTCGTCGGCAATTCAAAACCTGCTATGTGACATTTTCTGCCATTTCTAGACAATAGTACTATCTGGTGCAGCTTTTAGACTCTTTAGACTCTCTAATTTATTATTACTTGAGAAGGTATCAAGTTACGTGCAGCATCAAATACTACTTATAATATCACGTTTATAAAGCGAAAAATCTTACCAGGATACTGTTTTTCGTTTCTCCTGAAAAATTTATAAAAATGCACATAGCAGGTTTTGAATTGCCGACGACGATATGCCAGTTAGTCTAAAGGACACGGAGATGATAAGAAACAGGGTGGAAAAAAATCATGATTTTTTTCAAAAAAATCATTTTTGTTGATTTTTTTGATTTAAATCGATTTTTTTGATTTAAATCAAATCTTTTTCTTCGTATAATACAAGTCGCGAACTGAAGAAAAAACATTAGGAATTAGTATTAAATGTTAATTATGCCATTTAAGTGAAAGTGTTGGGTTTTAATTTTGAATTAATTCCCAATCGTTAACCTATTTCAATCCCAAACAATGTTTCTTAAGCATTAAGGAAAAAGTACAGCAATGCATATCAACATGACATTTTCTTTTCACGAAAGTTACTGATATTTGGCAGGGGCATATTTTTAAACAATTGGAACTAGCTAGCGGCACGAAATAAATATAAAGTACATAAATTTCGCCTAAAATTAACTACCTCACTCTATGACCTATGGAACCCGGAGGTTCAATGCCATGTTCACAAAAGCTCTCCTGACTTATATCCTTAGTCAACTGAATCCAGTTTCTATTTTGTATTCTTATTTCTGCGAGATCCATCTTAATATTGTCCTCCCATCTGTGCCTAGGTCTTCCTAATGGTGGTTTTCCGATTGGACTTCCAGTTAAAACTTTGAAAGGGGTCCTACTTTCTTCCATTCTCGCTACATGTCCTGCCCACCTGAGCCTCCAAGATTTGATGACCCTAACAATGTTTGGTGAATGGTATAAATTATGCAGTTCCTCATCATGAAGTTTTCGCCATTCCTCATTTCCGTTCCTTTGGGTTCCGAATATTGTTTCAGAATTTTATTCTCAAATACTTTCAGTCTGCGTTCTTCCCTCAGCGTAAGCGACCATATTTCACAACCATACAGCACAACAGGCATAATTATCGTTTTATACGAGGGCAAGTCAAGAAAGACTTGGACTGATTTTTTTTCCCGGCAGTTCTGTTAACGCTGGAGCTTCATAGTTTGGCATACAAGTAGGGTGGGTCTTGCTGTGCATATATATAAAATGATGTTAAGGAATCATTGCATGTTTGGTAACCACGACTTTTTATTGCAGGTGATGTTCTGCGCAGCCTCTAGAAGTCGCCTGTAGAAGAAATGGAGTCATTACGAGATGAACAATTTGCAGCTATACGGTTCTGCTATCGCCTGGGGAAAAGTGCAACAGAAACTCTAGGAATGTTGAGAGCAGCCTACAAAGATGACGCTCTGCCACGAAGTACCGTGTTCTGGCGGTTCAAAGAGTTTAAAGAGTGCCGAATGACAATCACGAAAGCTGGTGGACCAGGTGTATCAGCGTCAGCTGTTACTGAGGTGAACATTAACACGGCAGCAGTCATTGTTAGAGAAGATCGCCGCATCAGTATCGACGATCTGGCAGCCGCACTACGCATATCTCATGGCAGTGCCTTCAAAATTTTGCATGACCACCTCCACATGAGCCGAGTGTGTGCGCGATGGATTCCGCGACTCCTGACACCAGAGCAAAAGGCCGTTCGAGTGGAGACTTGCAGGGAGCTGTTGCAAAGGTTTGAGGATGGTGGAGACGCCTACCGCACCGTGCGACTTTTTTCTATTCCCTGCCCTAAAATCCAGACTGCGTGGACGCCGCTTCTCCGATAATTCCGAGGTTCTGAAGGCATCGGAGGCGGTTTTGAAGGACCTCTCAAAGAATGGCCTGCGACACATGTTTGAGGACTGGAAGACTCGAGTGAAAAAGTGCATTCAAATGGGCGGGGACTACTTTGAAAAGGATCATGTGCCTGTTGCTGAGTAATAATAAATTGCCTAGAAAAAAAATCAGTCCAAGTCTTTCTTGACTAGCCCTCGTACATTTTAAAGCTTCAAATTCCTCGACACAATTCGCGACGATAAAATATTTTGAACTGAATAATAACACGAATTCCCTGCTTTTAGTCTATATTTAATTACTTCGTGAATATCGTTTTCTGATCCTATACATTAGCCTATGGCAGAACTTTCTTTGTCTTTATGCGATGAGCTTTTGTAAGTCAAAAATTTTCTGCAGGAATTCCAAAATAATAATAAAAAAAAAAAAAAAATCAAGATCAGTTCCAGCAGAAGAAACACTTGTGATTGTTAAAAATATGCTTTATGTGACGTGAAAAGCAGTTCAAATGCGAGTTGTCTGTGCATTTAAGACATCTATACATAGCAGGCACGGTTTTATACTTTTCTGTTGGCTATTTTATTTCCTCTGACAATTTTTCCTGCACAGGCGCGGCAGATTTTCTGCGATCACATCGCAGAGCTCGGCATGTTCTGCAATGGGGTCAAGTATCCACTTTATCAAAAGTATTATTCGATATTTTAACGCATCCAAAATATGTATCCCGAGGAACTTCTATGTATTTAGTACATAAATTTCGCCCAAAATTTTAAAATCTTTTTTTTTTTTTTTTTTTAGGAGAGGGGATCGGACCCCTCTAAATACGCCCATATTATCTGAAAACAAACAAATAGACGTGGACACAAAAGAGTTTTCATCTTAAATGTCCATGGTGATTTCCCCTTGGAATAGAAATTTCAAAACCCTGTGTTACAAAGAAAAGAAAGCAGGGTTCACCCGTAACCCATTCAAACGGGATTTTCCCTGGTCGTTCCCTACATAATACTCGTTTTCATACTGTGCTTACATACATTTGAGTCTCATTGTATTATGATTATTATCTTCCATAATCGAAATAACAGAAGAGAAATGGGATTTTACTTAGTTTCACTTTAAATTAATTCATTTCGGAATTTGATTTAAATCAACGATTTTTATTAAAAAAATCAAGTGATTTAAATCATGATTAAAATCGTGATTTAAATCAGACTGATTTAAATCAATCCACCCTGATAAGAAATGAGGGCAATGGTAGAATGAATAAAGTGTGATAAAACGAGAAAACCCACGAACAGCACAAAGCCTACTTGGCGCAAGCTAGGATCTAACCAGGAACCCCACGCACCAGAGATGAACGTTCCACCACTGATCCACCGTATCATATGGTAGGGTTTGTGATAAGAAACATTGAATGCTGTGCAAAGTCTATTTTTTTCCAGTTATTTCCCAGTCTGTCATATTTCCCTGACTTTGCGTTGTCAGAATACTTCGTGTTTCCAAAAATTAAGCAGTGGTTGGAAGAAGAGCGTTTTTCTCAGGCTGCTGAGACCATTTCCACTGTGAACCATGGTTTCATAGCCAATGTGCTACTCTGCGCAAAGAAGGGCTGTGAAGGTTAAAAAGGCATTTGGAGAAGTATGTTACTTCTTTGGATGTTGACTATGTGGAAAATGGCAAGATTTCTAGCCCAATCTTCATGCGGGGCAAAAACTTATTGATCGGCATATTTATTATATTTATATACTAATGATAAAGGCGAAAAAAGAAAGAAAAAGAGAACTCTAAAACCTGTCGATTTTTATACTGGAATACTAATTTGTCTGAAAACAAGTAGTATTATCATCAAAAGATGCTTTTCAATTTCATTAGTGGTATCTTTAAGTTATTATTAAGTTGTCAAGAACTCGTGGAGGGGGTCCTTCACGGTGGTTTTGACGTCATTAGTAGCCTTCTTCTTTCCTCAGTTTTGGGCGAGAGTTAATTGCCTGTTAATTGTGGCTGAAATGTGCGGCAAACGCCAAACGTCAGACAGTGAGCGGAAGGTAGTCTGGAGGTGCTGCTTATATAAGTGAATTGGAAGGCAAAGCTAATGAAGGGTGAATAAGTGGGTGGTGGTTAAGGACACCTGCAATATGTCAAAACGCTTGTTTAGAAGTATTAAAGCTGAAAGGGCAACGAGGTGGTACTCCAAGTGCCTGCTTAACTAGGCATGACGAAGGGGCAAGAGATACCTCCTCCCACGAGATGCATAGGGAATATGACTTGTTTTGTTTTTGGATACTTCGTGTTGTAATTCAAGACTTAATACGTTGATTTCTGTTGTTCGTTGCATGGAAAGAATAGGTTTATGAAAATATTTGAAAGGTACATTTAATTTATTTTTATATATCGAGAACCAATTTTATAGAATTTGTCTCCTGTTCTCCTTAGGAGCGAAATATCCGTAAAGGCTGGAAGTCATGTCCACGTATTTTTTTTTTTTTTTTTTTTTTTTTTTTTAATAAGGAGTTTCATCTTAAGGAGGGGCTCGTAAGGCACTAATTTTTCGTATACATTTTAAACACACTTCTCCCCCTGAGGATAGTATTTTAATGAAAGTAGCATGGAGCGAAGAGGTACCTGTCAAATGTCAAGTACAATGCAAAATTTTAAATTCATATTTAAGATTTCTGAACCGTAAAGTAGCGATTCTCGCGAATTAGTTCAGTCATGGCATCCAGAAGGAACTATGTAGCGCAAGGTATGTCGAAGAAATTGAAGATCTTAGATAAGTTTTTTTTATTTTTTTTTAAGGATATCAGAAAACCATTGCTGCTGGGTATAGCATAAGATGTAGTGTAAATACGAAAATAAATAAATAAATAAATAAGCACTGTCAGTAATTCAACACCTCTCTGTGCAAGAAAAAGTTGGATTAGCGAATGTTTAGTGTATTTCTGAATATTGAAAGAAATAGGAAAAGAAAATGTCGGCAGTGGAAAAGTGATATGTAAGATGGGAAAAGTTACGATCACATTTCCTATATGTGCTGTTAAAATATGTTTTGATCGTGTACATTGCGAGAAAACCTATGAATGTTTCATTTCATCACAAGAAGTTGGTGCTGCCATCGGATTTCGCACGTGACGTTATGGGTTGTCAATGTAATCAGCACCAACATTACCTGTCTGTGAGTAGTTTATTCAGTCTGGATAAATCAAATACAAAATTAACCCTACTGTATAACTGTCTGCTACTTATTTGTTTCTGCCATTGTAGCCATTTGTAACTTCAATAAAAGCAACCAAGTATTTGCTAATCATTTGTTTCTGAAATTGTAGCCATTTGTAACTTAAATAAAAACAAACACGTATTTGCTGTTCATTTGCCTCTGCTATTGTAACCATTTGCAACCTAAATAAAAATTTCATAAAGGTTTTTAGAACTATTTTATCTAGATTTTGATATTAATTTTCTGCTTGTTTTCTTGTCTGAGTCCACGACTTCTTCACATGGTAGCCGACGGTTTGATTCGAAATTTCCACACAAATGACGTCAGATCGAAAGTTAGTTTCTTCATCGTAAGTGAGAGTTCAAAATTTTAGCCGAGTTTGTTGTCTGTATGTATCCTTTGATAATCCAAACATGAGAACATCCAGAATAAACTAGCACACATGATTTTCATATACATAGTCTCTGGTAAGATTTCTGTGTCAACGAAAATTTATGGTGTTGACTTCCAACATCGTGAATCAAATGACAACTAGCAATTGACTATGAATTTAGTTGACGATTTGAATTCAAAGGAAGCATGCACACTCCGATGTAAAAGCTGATATTTTGACCACACTTTGTTGTGCTCTGAATACTGAAGAAGATTAAACCATTCCAAAAGGTATGGTAGTGTGGCGTATTTCATTTACAAATCTCAGAGAAGAGGAAGGGGTGTGGTAGTAAATGACGGTAGGATAATCTGCCTCTTCGATAGCAGTCCAACAAACGTGGAAAACTGAAACAATTATACGTCGAATCTCCCAAAGGGTTTATATACAACTTCTTTCCTGCTTCCTGTGTTCCTAGTGCACATTTGTGTGCTGGAGTGATACGGATGAGTGCCCTCCAGAAGATTGTCACTTGGAAAAGATGTTGGGAAGAAAGGAAGAGAGCAGTAACAGGAGGCGATCGTTCAGAAGACTATTTGTGGAACGGGAGAGAAGAGGAAATTTGTGGGCTTCACTTTTCGGGCGGACAGATGGCTTCTTCGTTGATCGGCGGAAAACGTGCTGAGAGAAGACCCTATACTTTGCCAATGCTGCGACAATGACACCCGTTCTCCCTTTGTCGATGGTCGAAGTTGAGAGAAAGTTAGTAGCAGTCGCCGTTGTGACGAGAAAGACGCAGAAAAGAAAAGAAAAAAAAGTTGCTGGTGTGAGAAAGCCATTCAGCAGAGACTGATCATCATTTCTGGAGGAAGTTTCGGTTGGACGACAAAAGAATAAGACGAGTGATGGAGAACGGATAAAACTTTATATCGATTTCTTCAACAGGAAATGGAAGGAAGAATGACAAGCAATATGCTTAAGTGATTTTTTTCTTTTCTGCTTGTTGTTGATTCTGTTTCTCATGAAAACGACTTTGTGTATTATGTAAACAACTTCGGTAAATTTGAATGATCAAAAATATTCTAACAGCGAAACAAGACATTATGAGGAAGGAATAAATAATCCATTTGGTTACTGATTACGTGAAAAGAGTTGTATCAATTGAGCACATGTCTTAAATGTCCGGTAAATGTAACCTGTGAATGATTATTAATGCATATTAATATAATGGATTGGAGTTCAGCGGCGACAGTGATAGTATTAACATCCCCTGGTGTGTGATGCAGAAGAGGAAGAGGATTAAGTGAAAAGTGCACGTCATACATTCGTTCTACACATTTACATTTACTCACAAATACATCTACACTCACGCATAACTACTCTATTCATCTATATTTCATTTAATCCTCACCTTTTCCCAATTTTAGACCCTGACTAACTGGGTAGTTGGTCCTCTTCGTCCCGCTGAACCCCCTTCCAGATTTTGACTTCAATTCATCCCTATTTTGACAATTTTACAATTAACCTGACTTTGACATATTTTTTATATATTTTATGCATCTACTGAAATATATTTTTAACTGCTGTCAATATCTTTACACTATAATTCAGGCACTTCGACTTTACTGTCGACCAACCATTGCAAATAGCTAACTTTTTTACACTTTATTATGCAAATAAGTCAATTTCTACACAAATAAGTCAATATTTCTGCATTTGTAGCAAACTTGACCTTAGTTGTTGGTGCACCTAATTATTAAACACCATTAATGGTGACGAAGACAAGACAAGACAATGTAATGGATTTGATTGTAGGAAGATGTCCGACCACTAAGTAGCAGAGTCTTTTACTCATCTTTAATACAAGTTTTCTACTATAAAACATTTTGATTTGAGATTAACTGTGTTTTGATAAAAATTTTGATATTTTTCTTTTCAAAGTAAAACAAAAATATCAATTTTTATCAAAACACAGATCATCTCAAATCAAAGTAAAACAATCCTGAAGTTTTAAACAAATAAATTTGATAAGGCAATATCTAACTGACGTTAGTACTATCTTTGTTGCAGTTTGTACTGTAATTAGTGAAACTTTTTTTTTTTTTTTTTTTTTTTTTTTACAATTTGATTCAATTGGCTTTGATACAACTTTAAAACATTGGGAGTCGACGTGGATTTATATCCGCGACATAAATACACCTTTTGTAGGTGTTTATAGGATAAAATAATATAATGTATAATGCAGAGTGTCGAGAATGTTAGATGGAAGTTCACAATATTTGCGTGGACAATGTTTAGCAGAAGTTGTCCAGCTGTTTTTTTTTCAAAAAAAAAAAAAAAAAAAACAAGTTACAATTTCGGTAGTTTCTTTTCATATTAGGTTAGTTTATGTTATTTCAGGTTAGGTTAGTTTCGGGTAGCTTAAGTTAGGTAGATTAAATATTTATTAGCGTAGGGATCCAGTATAATTTTCGAAAAAGAAATATAGAATTTCGCTTATTTTAATTAATATTAGGTTAGTTCATGTTAGTTTCGTTTAGTTTAGGTCAGAATTGGTTAGGTTATGTTAGGTCTAAGTACTTGCATCTTCCATTTCTCCCGTAAATTTTGTATTTTTTTTTATACATACTTCTGGACCCTTTCTGCTAGACAGGGTCCATTTGTGTTTTCACAATTAGCTGATCTAATAAATATAATTGGTAAGAACTATGTGTAAATATATTATTCTGGTGATTTGTTACTTTCGAGCAGCATTTCCAAATAACTGCGTGTAGATTGATAATATGTGTGCAAATTGATGTGCCATAAAACAGTTATTTGTGCGAAAAACAGATGAACCTTTTCTAGGTGACCACTACAAGCAGCAGTTCGATTGTGCTTCTATACTGTGTTTGCAAGTATATTAATGTTTTTGCAGTGTTTCAATGTATATGATACAGAAAATAACTCGATACATATTGTCTGCTTTGGTCCATGTTCCGTTAAGGGGGTCCAAAACTACACTGGACCCACTTAACCTAACCTAACCTAACCCGACCTAACCTAACCTAACCTAACCTGACCTAACCTAACTTAATAGAAACTAATATAACGTTATATTATGTAATCAAACGAAAATCAACAGAAAGAAGTGGTGTCAAAGACACTGGACCCCCTTAACGGAACATTGACCTCTGCTTTAAACATTACTGTAAGTACTCAGAATTATCAACAGGTATACAAGTTTCTATGGCACTTGCAATGGTTTCACACTAGTAATTCTTCTCTTGTAAACATAAGATACAGCTTCCCAACGTTGTGCAGAAATATTTCGCCAATGGAAATTAGTGTCTAATTCAGTCCTCTTCCATGTACACTCACTCATTTTAAGTATAAAATTGCCAATTTTGTATGACCATCTATTGTAAATCTGCACCTGTAGATGTTGTACTCTGTGAACTAACTAGTATGTAAGACGTACTCTTGTGTTCAAGTGCTTGTATAATTACTGCTACAATCTAAAAGCCTAGTTCAAGGGAAGTTTTGATTTTTTCCAATACGTAACGACCACCTCCCTTGAACTCACTTCTTGATCCCTAATTCGAAGTCCTTGCAACCTCGAAAGGAATCGAGAAGGGAATCTATCGCGCAACGGAAAAATAATAATAATAAACGAAAACGGAAACAAACAGAATGAAGAACCAGAAACTTACCTCCGGTGGATGCAGATTAGAAGGGAGAGTAATAGCTCCACTCAACTCCTTTAATAAAGCTCAGTTTGAACATGTACGTATATATGAATATTTTACCTTAGTTATATTAAGTACTTTGAAAAGGAAAAAAAAATTATTTTCAGATATTATTTATTAACAATGCTTCAACTCAGACTGGTGTGGTAGTTAACCACACTTCTACAGTTAACGTAAGGTGCCAGTATATTCATTATAGTATCATAACATTGTGAGAAAAAAAAAACTTCAATAGAACACATCTAGAATTCTGTCTGTCAATCTCATATCCAATTTGTTTACAATATCAACCATTATCAGATTTTATTATTAACTTCTTTTTTCTTACCAGAGAACTGTCCATAGACCAATAGTCGAAGTAGATTGTATTGTAACTGTTAGAAACTATTACCTGACACTTCGTCACACCACTTAAGAGGAACAACCATATTGCAGTCGCAGACAACTAAATAAAGTTAAGAGTTTCACATCACTCGTCATAGGTACGACATAATAACAGAACAAAGTGATTCTCGCTTGAGCGAGCGTCAGCTGAAAGAAGTGTTACCGCTTCCGGTTCAGTTCAAGTGCTAAATACAATCAATAAAGGAACGGAGGTAATATTTACTGACATCCCCGTTCGGCAGCTCCAACCATGGGCGCATTCTACTATCGATTATAATGTAATGCAATTTATACGAAGTCAAATATAGTACACTTGACGTCTTAATCACCACTTCAGCATGATAGAGTTTCCGTTCACACATTTCGCATAACTCAATATGCCGTAGCCACTCAAATAGTAATGTGTACAGCCGAACATCCACTGGGCAGACACAGCAACCAATGACTCAGACGTTTAGTAATAATAATATTCCCTTTCGGGCGGACAAGTCAGGTGGACAGTAATAATAGACAATACTAGACAATCTGGATTAGGTAGACAATGGACACGATAGTATATAACACTTCATAAAGGACAATTGGATGAGACTTTGTATATATATATATATTAACTAGACAAATATTGGACGAATGGACGAGATATGCTTATTTTTTTTTTATAGACAGACAGTTACTGAACAAACAGCAATTCGACATAACGTAGAAACACTAGCAATCTAAGCCGAGGGACAACGTTCAACTCATTACTGTAACATATGATAACCGAAGGTGGACAAACTTTGGAGAACTATAGATGCTATTCAGACAATCTTCGTCAAATGGCAACCTTACCCAGGAAATCACTTGAACTTTAAACACATATAGCAAGAAGCACTGATAAATACCATCAATATATATATATTATATGAAATTTCACGTGGACTGAAGCTTTAATAGGAAATATTCAGATACATTTCTAATACGGTTAACTCAATACTTAATGAACTTCACAACAGAGAGAGAGAGAGAGAGATTTACGCTACGTACGACTTACATAATGAGAGGGCTGGCTAAGACTATTCGAGGCCGCGCACAGGCTAGGCCCCTTTGGGAGAAGGTTTCCCCATAGGAACTCTTTACTCGGACATTGTGCCGTGTATAAGATACACTCGTGAACTATACATTTTCGTACTCACAAATAGTAATTTATACTTCTGAAGAACACCAGTGCTTTCGTTATCTTAACTCTAATAAACAACTGTAGATTTAATTTCTAACTCTGATAAACCACTGTAGCTAATACGAAGAAAGAATAGTTTTATTCAGTAGGTTAGTGTTCCAAAATAATTCAACTGAACTAAATATAGATATATTCGTTGACCTTTGGCAGTTCGAGTTTTACTACTGAAGTTTCCCAGAAAACAAGATTAAGTTCACTTTACTTCAAGGCTCACATGCAGAATAGTCATTGTAGATAGGCTTAAAGTTAGTCACGTTACCTGAAGTGCTGCTACTAGAAGAAGTAATTAGTTTTTTACGCCATTGTTCAGCTTACACAAAAATCACCATGTGCGCGATCAACTTCCACCTCTATCTGTTAGAATTATCTCCCTTCCATCCAAAACCTTGGGAGAATATCGTTCTCACTATAATTTCACTCCTTGGAGATTATTATTATGCAGAGTAAAACGACGAACTCGCTCTAAGTCCATCACAAAATAAAATTTCTTCTAACAGAAGAAAGAAAATTACGACGCCACTCTTGTTCGGCTTTTGGTGAAGTACACAGTATATATAAAGACAGTCGTTTCACCGCTTCGCTTCTCTCTCATTCCCGCTGTTGGAAATTTTGATAAAACTTTTATTACAGCTTTATTAAACAAAATAAAGATAATTCGCATAGAATATAGATATTCATGAACAAAAGATATAGTAAGAAAGAATACTACAACCTTAATTTGAACTATAAATCAATGTTATAAACTGGCCTCATTCCGTAATGCTCCTAGCCTGTATATTCTCCTACTATGGACGACTCAATAGAAGAAGAAGAAGAATATTGATAACAAACTCAAGAGCAGTTTACTAAGAGAACCAACGTCTAAACACTACAAAATCTGCATTTCAACGCAATGTTTGCGAAAGAATAATAAACATAAGGATACTTTAAATTGCCCTTATATAAAATTACGATAATAATATGAGTAATATAATTCAAAAATTCACATTGAGCCTATTAACTTGTCTGTAACAAACAAGGTATGTTACAGTTCTCACCGAGCCTTGGAAAAGAAAAAAAATCTCTTTTTTTTCTTTTGAATTTATGACTCGATACTTAAGAAATGAAGACTATATAAATATAATTACAAACAATATTTGTTTAAACTAAATCTTGATTAGGATGTTTAGATAATAATTCCCTCCGCTTATCCGGAGAACAATCAAATATCTTTAAGTTTTGAAAATTTTGAGTACCTACTGACTCACCAGACAAGTTATGCAAAACTGCACAATTCTTTAGGAGCTTATGAACCAAAAAGGGTCCAATAAAACAATTAAGATACTTAGAAGTTTCTTTCTTAACAGCTGAAGATAGTGTGTTTTAACCATCACTAAATCTCCTTCTTTTAATTTTACTTCCCTTCCAGTTCTCTTCATTTTCTGGCATTCTTTCTTAGGGTTACATATAGTAGTTACTATATGTTTCCGAGCTTCTGATTCTTCTTGTAGTTCAGGAGGCCACGGGAATGATCGCTTGAATGCTTCTGTAGCAGAATACGAAAGGAATAACTCCGCAGGAGTTTTCCCAGTACTACTGCAAATGGAATGATTCAGAAGATCTTGAGCCATTTTGATGACCTTACTCCACTTGGTTTGTTGAGTATTACACTCCAACCGAAGAATTCGATTAATTTCCTTATGAGACCTTTCAGTTACTCCATTCGCATTTGGCGAATAACTAGACGTTTGAAGATGCTTTATATTATGTTGATGACAAAAAGAATTCCAGAGTCGTGAGGTAAATTGTGAACCTTTATCCGATATGATTACCCGAGGGTATGGAAAAGAATAGAAGTATTTTTGTTTGAGGACAGAAATAATTTCTTTAACATGTGCTGTGCGAAGAGGTAGGTAGACAACAAATCTAGAATAAATGTCAATAATTGACAAAAGATAATAATATCCATTACTACAAGGTAATTTTCCGACCAAATCTATTCCTAACTTATCATGAGGAGCTTGAGCTTCTATTTGACATGCTTCCTTAGCAATGATCCGATTAGCGAACTTAGTCTCAGCACAACGAGTGCAATCTTTCACATATTTCTTTATAGAATTTCGCTGGTTACGCCAATAGAAAAGTTTACGACATACTGACAAGCATTTATACACTCCAAAATGGCCTCGCAGATGAACTGCTTCAACAATGTTATCAACCAGACATTGTGGCACAATGAGAACCCATTGATTTGTACGAACATTCTTACGATATAGAAGACCTTTATGTTCTATGAAGTCAGAGACTTCAGATGGATTAACGAGAGATTCCCGAACTTTCTGACAAAATGGATCGTCAGATTGACCTTGAAGGAATTCCTCACGATTAAGAAAGGAAAAGTCAAGATTAGACAACAAATTAACCAAGAGATGGGTACTATCTCCAGGAAGTTCCGGAGGATATCTACTAAGTATATCAGCAATGAAATTGTCTTCTGATGACACATGTTGGAATTGTAGATCGTATCTTTGAAGTTTTAGAAGAATACGAGTAGTTCTAGGATCTAAACTTTTCATGGTAAACGCATGCGTAGATGCTGCGTTATCGCAATGTACAACCGTCGGACGACCTAGAATATATTGCGAGAAATGGTCGCAAAGAAAGAGAATAGCTAATACTTCTAGTTGGAAAATGGACAAGGACAGCTCATGTGGCTTTACCCTTCTACTAGCATAAGCAATAATGACTGGGGACGATTCACCTTCAAGATATTGCGCAAGAAATCCTCCTAAATTTTCTCCACTGGCATCTGAGAAAATATGGAATGGAAGTGAAAAGTCAGGCTGGCTAAGAGCCGGTGGTTGACTTACCAGTTCTCTTAGTTTGTGAAATAACTCTAATAAATCAGGAGTGAACACAAACTTCCTATCCTTTTTCAACAAATCATATAGAGGAGATGTTAAAGCAGAGAAATTAGCTATGAATTTTCTTCTCCAATTTACTAAACCCAAAAATGCTCTTAATTGCCGTTTGGTTTTCGGAATTGGGAAACAACGAATGGGCTCATTATGTCGAGGATCAACCTTGATATTGTTTCCACTGATAATGTGTCCTAGAAAATGTATTTCGGGTTGGATGAACTGACACTTTCGAAAATTTAATGAGAAATTGGCACGAGCAAAGATTTCAAAGGCCTTTTCTAAATGTTCGAAGTGGTCTTCGAGGGAAAAACTAGAAATTAAAATGTCGTCGAGGTAGACCGTGGCAAAAGATTTAGTAGTCTGATCAAAGAAAGAGTACATGATATTCTGGAAAATTGAAGGTGCACTCTTAATACCCATCGGTAATACACACATTACATACTGATGACCTGCGTATACAAAACTAGTACATGGATATGATGTGGGATCTAACCCAATTCCATAGTATCCAGAAGAACAGTCGAAAGAACTAAAATATTTTGCCTTGGTTACACGGTTCAAAATTTCGCCTATAGGTTCCACCTGAATTTTCGGCGCCAAAACCTTCTGATTTAGAGCTCGGAGGTCTAAAACTGGACGTACTCCTCCTGACGCTTTGCGTACGCAGTGTATCGGATTACGATACGGAGAAGGTTGTTCCCTAGCTAACCCAAGCTTGATCCAAGTTTGAAGTTCTTTCTCAAAAGCAGGTTGAAGTGCTTGGGGAACAGGATAGTACTGTCCTACTATCGGTTTCTCATCTATTAATTGAATTTTATAGAGTGGTGCACGCACCCGTCTAGGATACTCCGAAAATAAATATCGGTACTTCAAAAGAATACTGGCTAAACGTTGTTTCGAATTTTCATCTAAGTCGATTCTCGACTTAATGTAATCCTGAATTTCAACCTCAGAAACATTAGGCTCTGGATCCTCTGATGAATAATGTTCAACAGGATTCATCGGAAATTTCGTAGGCTGCTTCACTGACTGTTGAGGTTCCTCAATGGTTGAAGTCACTAAAGAAGTGTTCTTATCCGTCCGTTCAATAGCTCGAACTGGCCATGTGGGTGAAGAAACTTCCACACGATTCGACGAAATTCCAACAAATAATACTTCAGGCCTTATGGTCTGTAAGGAAATCTGAGTTCCAGATGAAGTTTGGAGTCTAACTTCATTTTTACCTCGATCAATAATACCATTGAATTTATCCAGGAAGGGACATCCTAAGATGATATCAGTTCGTAAGTATTTCATTACAAATATAGGAGTTTCAAAAAGGTGACCTTGAAAATTTAAATTAAAAGTTTGTAATCCCTGTACTTGGAATTTTTCTTTTCCTGCAAAGGCTCCTAAAGTGAGTCTAGTATACGGATGTAGCTTGGCGGCTGGGAAGGTTAATTTTAGACGTTTCCATACTTCCCAATCCATTAAATTCAGCTCAGCGCCGCTATCCACCGTACACCGCAGATCTATGCCCGCTATGTTCCCTTTTATCATGGGTGAAGGGGAAAAATAGTACTCAGACGAGGAACAGACATAATCGTCTTCGACTACAAAATTAACATGGAATTCTAGAAACGGATTTGTAGAATCAGAAGAGTTTGACGAGGTCACTGTGCAAATACTTCGAAAGGGGTCTTGTCCTTCGCAGCTTGCCTGCCCCTTTCTCATTGGCAGCTGCGAGTCATGTTTTCCGAACTGGTTACCTGTTCTCTCGAATTCGGAGACCCTTCACTGTTACTGTTAGACATCTGTCTAGATCCATCATTTTCTTCTACTCGATCGTTATTATAACTATTATTATTATTGTAGTATCGATTTCCATTATTTCGATACCGATTTCCTCTTCCTCTAAATCGTCGATTGCGATTATTACCTCGAAACGAGTTCTGATTGTAATTATTATAATTATTAAAGTTCTGAGAATACTCCGGGTTCCTCTTTTCAGTTTGACAACTGCTATCAACCGTTTTATTTTGATTAAAGTTTTGGTTAGTTTTGATAACCTTCGCCTGTTTAATAAATGATTTCCTAGAAGGAGGTTCAAACTCGGTACGCGGACCGGTAATCGAAGACAAATTCCCAATCTGAATCATCAGATCGACTAAGTTCTGACTTGGATTAACAGATAATAATCTTACATCATCGTAAGGTAAGCTTCCCAAAATTAATCCTGAAAGTTCCTGAAAGTTAGGATTTTCAGTAATGTTATAGTACATTTCAACCAAGAACCAAGAAAATTCTAGCAACGAGGAATATTTATTTTTGTCATACTTTAAAGATTGGAGATACCTTTTCTGCATCAGCTCGGTCTTCTCATTACAATATTGACTTTTGAATAGCCGGATACAATCATCAAATGAACGGATTTCATGTAGGACAGACTGAATCCAGACTTCAGCTCCATCTCTCAAGCAACTTTGAAAAGCTCTAATCTTTTCAAAATCCGAAACGGAATATCGATCTATACAACGTTTGATATTTCTGAGGAAAGCTGTAGATGCACCCGGACGAATTTCTCCACCAAAAGTAGGAAAATAAGTAAGATCTTTTAGTGAAATCTGTTTAGATTCATAATTATATTGCTGACCAGGAATCCTAGACCATATAGGACCATTGTCAAAAGGACTTAAGTTAGACACATTATAGAAAGGTGTAGAACACTTACTTAAAGGGTTGATTGGATTACTAATGGAGCTACCCCAACTGGGTTGACTGAATGATGAGTATTTCGGAGTCGAGTGACTCGAATTCCAATTAGACATAGTATAGACCGGAGAACTACTATTGCCAAAGATAGGCACGGTATTTCTACCAGTACTTGGAAACGTATCTAAATTAAACGGGGACTTCATCGTCGGAACACTAGGGATAGGTTTAGAAAACCAGGAAGTATTAGTTGCTGTAGTAGCACCATTAAATAACATTCCATCCGAATGTGGAATCGGCTGATCACTATAATCAAACTTACTCTTTTCAGCAGACGTCCTATCCTTTCTGACATCTGTGAAACAAACTCTTTTAGGAGCAACACTATCGTCTCCCCCTTCAGTCTCAATATTTATTTCTTTCGAAACCGGAAACTTCGCTCTAGCTTCTTTAATTTCCTTCTGAAGCTGCTCATAACGAAGCTCGAGTTTTTGTTGCAAAACAGACTCTTTTAGTTAAGCTTCTCTGTTCATCACAAACCGATTCGAGAATAGTGGCAGTAGTTTCATATCCTTCTTTAATCGAAGTTATCTCCTTGCTATTAGTATCAACTAATTCAGGCAAATTTCGCAATTCACCTTGCAATTCTTCCGCTTTTTGATTTACTTTCAAGAGGTCACTCTCGACAATTTGCAGTCGAGCCTCTTGTTCTAACTGGGATCCAGTTATCACATTTATTTGTTCGCGTAGTTTGTTCGATTCCTCGACTATTTCTTTGTGTACTTCTAATTTGACTTCGTTAATTTTCTCAGCTAAGGTCAAAATTTCGTCATGCTGCCTATCAAGCTTTTTATCAAGCTTCTCGTTTTGTTTGTGCATCTCTTCGCGTTGGTTATCCAGTTTCTCATTTTGTTCACCGAACTTTTCTTGTAAGAACGCAAATAAACGCATTTCCATTGAACTCTCTGATCCACCAATAGGGGACGAAGTAACTACAGGAAATTTTAGAACATCTTGTTCTTCATTTTGGTTGGACTTAACCAAGCCACCATTTTCAAAAGATTTTTCGATTTTCCCATTTCCATTTGAGGGTTGGCAACCCTGACAAATCCATTGATACGAATCCCGACTTATTAATTCAAACATACTATCGGATTCTTTTATCCCGACACAACGGAAGTGATACCATCGGGTGCACTTTTCGCACATTACTGAATCTTCCCGTTCAGCAGTCTCTGATATTACAGACTTATTACCTTGATTACAGCACGCGTATTCTCTATCCGAATCGGAGCTAGCAACACTGCCCCCAACTGAAATTCGCTCAGACGTTGACATATTGTCAAGTACACAACAACACTATCACAAAATATATCACACAATATATATATATATATATATATCAATACAATAGAATACTTCCCTTGGGAGAAACCAACACCAGTAACCCTACCAGTGCACGTCACCAAACAGTCTGCCTCACTCTCATTTTCTTTCTCCTCTCTCTCTCTCTCTTTTTTTTTACTCTCCTTCCATCCACAATCCTACCGTCAGAAAAATCCTTGGCTGGTTCGCAAAAAATTGTATAATTACTGCTACAATCTAAAAGCCTAGTTCAAGGGAAGTTTTGATTTTTTCCAATACGTAACGACCACCTCCCTTGAACTCACTTCTTGATCCCTAATTCGAAGTCCTTGCAACCTCGAAAGGAATCGAGAAGGGAATCTATCGCGCAACGGAAAAATAATAATAATAAACGAAAACGGAAACAAACAGAATGAAGAACCAGAAACTTACCTCCGGTGGATGCAGATTAGAAGGGAGAGTAATAGCTCCACTCAACTCCTTTAATAAAGCTCAGTTTGAACATGTACGTATATATGAATATTTTACCTTAGTTATATTAAGTACTTTGAAAAGGAAAAAAAAATTATTTTCAGATATTATTTATTAACAATGCTTCAACTCAGACTGGTGTGGTAGTTAACCACACTTCTACAGTTAACGTAAGGTGCCAGTATATTCATTATAGTATCATAACATTGTGAGAAAAAAAAACTTCAATAGAACACATCTAGAATTCTGTCTGTCAATCTCATATCCAATTTGTTTACAATATCAACCATTATCAGATTTTATTATTAACTTCTTTTTTCTTACCAGAGAACTGTCCATAGACCAATAGTCGAAGTAGATTGTATTGTAACTGTTAGAAACTATTACCTGACACTTCGTCACACCACTTAAGAGGAACAACCATATTGCAGTCGCAGACAACTAAATAAAGTTAAGAGTTTCACATCACTCGTCATAGGTACGACATAATAACAGAACAAAGTGATTCTCGCTTGAGCGAGCGTCAGCTGAAAGAAGTGTTACCGCTTCCGGTTCAGTTCAAGTGCTAAATACAATCAATAAAGGAACGGAGGTAATACTTACTGACATCCCCGTTCGGCAGCTCCAACCATGGGCGCATTCTACTATCGATTATAATGTAATGCAATTTATACGAAGTCAAATATAGTACACTTGACGTCTTAATCACCACTTCAGCATGATAGAGTTTCCGTTCACACATTTCGCATAACTCAATATGCCGTAGCCACTCAAATAGTAATGTGTACAGCCGAACATCCACTGGGCAGACACAGCAACCAATGACTCAGACGTTTAGTAATAATAATATTCCCTTTCGGGCGGACAAGTCAGGTGGACAGTAATAATAGACAATACTAGACAATCTGGATTAGGTAGACAATGGACACGATAGTATATAACACTTCATAAAGGACAATTGGATGAGACTTTGTATATATATATATATTAACTAGACAAATATTGGACGAATGGACGAGATATGCTTATTTTTTTTTTTTATAGACAGACAGTTACTGAACAAACAGCAATTCGACATAACGTAGAAACACTAGCAATCTAAGCCGAGGGACAACGTTCAACTCATTACTGTAACATATGATAACCGAAGGTGGACAAACTTTGGAGAACTATAGATGCTATTCAGACAATCTTCGTCAAATGGCAACCTTACCCAGGAAATCACTTGAACTTTAAACACATATAGCAAGAAGCACTGATAAATACCATCAGTATATATATATTATATGAAATTTCACGTGGACTGAAGCTTTAATAGGAAATATTCAGATACATTTCTAATACGGTTAACTCAATACTTAATGAACTTCACAACAGAGAGAGAGAGAGAGAGAGAGAGAGAGATTTACGCTACGTACGACTTACATAATGAGAGGGCTGGCTAAGACTATTCGAGGCCGCGCACAAGCTAGGCCCCTTTGGGAGAAGGTTTCCCCCATAGGAACTCTTTACTCGGACATTGTGCCGTGTATAAGATACACTCGTGAACTATACATTTTCGTACTCACAAATAGTAATTTATACTTCTGAAGAACACCAGTGCTTTCGTTATCTTAACTCTAATAAACAACTGTAGATTTAATTTCTAACTCTGATAAACCACTGTAGCTAATACGAAGAAAGAATAGTTTTATTCAGTAGGTTAGTGTTCCAAAATAATTCAACTGAACTAAATATAGATATATTCGTTGACCTTTGGCAGTTCGAGTTTTACTACTGAAGTTTCCCAGAAAACAAGATTAAGTTCACTTTACTTCAAGGCTCACATGCAGAATAGTCATTGTAGATAGGCTTAAAGTTAGTCACGTTACCTGAAGTGCTGCTACTAGAAGAAGTAATTAGTTTTTTACGCCATTGTTCAGCTTACACAAAAATCACCATGTGCGCGATCAACTTCCACCTCTATCTGTTAGAATTATCTCCCTTCCATCCAAAACCTTGGGAGAATATCGTTCTCACTATAATTTCACTCCTTGGAGATTATTATTATGCAGAGTAAAACGACGAACTCGCTCTAAGTCCATCACAAAATAAAATTTCTTCTAACAGAAGAAAGAAAATTACGACGCCACTCTTGTTCGGCTTTTGGTGAAGTACACAGTATATATAAAGACAGTCGTTTCACCGCTTCGCTTCTCTCTCATTCCCGCTGTTGGAAATTTTGATAAAACTTTTATTACAGCTTTATTAAACAAAATAAAGATAATTCGCATAGAATATAGATATTCATGAACAAAAGATATAGTAAGAAAGAATACTACAACCTTAATTTGAACTATAAATCAACGTTATAAACTGGCCTCATTCCGTAATGCTCCTAGCCTGTATATTCTCCTACTATGGACGACTCAATAGAAGAAGAAGAAGAACATTGATAACAAACTCAAGAGCAGTTTACTAAGAGAACCAACGTCTAAGCACTACAAAATCTGCATTTCAACGCAATGTTTGCGAAAGAATAATAAACATAAGGATACTTTAAATTGCCCTATTATAAAATTACGATAATAATATGAGTAATATAATTCAAAATTCACATTGAGCCTATTAACTTGTCTGTAACAAACAAGGTATGTTACATGCTTCAACAGGACTCCACATCTGCCTGACATCTGCAGCAGTAGCTTAAGAACAACATTCCTTGAGCACAAAGACTGGTCATCCAGAAGTCCTAATTTGTATCCGCTGGATTATAGGCTAGTATGTTTTCGAGACTGAAGTCTGCTCTTCAAGCCTAAAGCGATCAGTGAAGAATTTAGGCTTAAGTGCATACATGCTGTGACTGATGACTCGCCGCGTCATTTGAAGGCATGTGTGTAAAGCAGAGATCACTTTCAATAACTATTAGTGTAGTACATTCTTAACTACCTACACAGTGAAAATATGGTGGCAATCTTAACACAGGCTACTGATCCCAGCACGACTATCATTTTCGCGATGTAGATAGATACATCGACACAGTAATTTCAAGCATTCACATGGCATTCCATCCTATCATAAATATTAGTAACTGACAGTGAGTAGCGGTTCGTAGTCTGCAGAAGCAGTGGTTGTTAAATCAAGTTATGTGCGCGAATGTTCCTTCTCCCGGTGCTCTTGAATCTTATCCAAGCAATATTTAGGAAATATGAATAGGAAGTCCCTTTGATTTAAGTACATTTACATTGATTTAATATATATTTTCTTTAAAAAACAAAATGAAAATCGCTGTTAATGTGCGTTTATACGTTATTTATATGCGAAATTTTTATACCGATATTGTTGAAGATAGAAGTAGTCTACTTACACAATTTGCAGGTCTCAAGAAGCGTGCTGCGACTGTTCGGTCTATGATTTGACTGGCACCACTATCTTCATCCGGACTGTAGTTCCTCGGTCTTGGATGGTTTGTCCTCGTACACACAATGCACCTTCAAGCTGTGTTCTCTTATCTTGATTCGCAAGTTGCCTATTCTCTAAGAAGTGAGACACACACACTGCGTGGCCAAACTGAAGTCCTGAGTACCTGCAAGTTGACCTATAGTTGAGACGATCCTGCTAACGAGTCAGGTCCATCTGTGGTCTACAGGCATGGTGCCCGAGCGTTATAAGGAAAGCTCACCTATCCATGCTCGCCGTTACCCAGATTCCTAGGTTAAGCTCACTATCGAATTCCACGTATAACCACAGCCACAGCCTGGCAGTCCAACTCAACCCAATATCATGAAAATGGTGGAATCGCCTTTGGATTTTCTTCCGTAAGCGTTTATCACCATCATTTTCTGCCAATACAAATCTCCCGGAATACGTTATCACTACTATATACCACAAATAACTATATGTTACTTTGGCTACCACTTATATTCGCCTTGATCGTGACATACCTGTCCAATTATTTTAATCAGCGGCGTAGCGTAAGGGAACGCCGGTATGCCCGGCATCCCCTGTTAATAAGAAAAAAATATATAAATTGTTTGCTTGTAATTATCACAACTATTCCCATTGCAATCTTCTGGATGCGCTCACTCGCCGTAACGCCTTACTGTGACAAGCGGAACCTACGCATGCGCGTCACTCATGCACATTTTTCTGTCTTTCCTCCTGTCGTATGCTTTGTTCCTTGGGCTTCCAAGCTTAGTGCAAGCATCGGGGTTTTCGTCTGCTTTCTGTTGAATGCGCATGCCCAACTACTTACTTCTCCTCACCCCTTGCCACTCTACAGTTTGCTTTAGTTGTACGCTGGCGTATTGAAGTATTTCCAACTCTATATATTTCGAACTAAGCTATAGTTTCTGTGCAGAATGTACGAGCGCCAACATCAAGGAGATAGAACAAAACAGAAATGGTTAGTTCAATGCCTTTTTGAAGCATGCCGGTTATGTAAATAATAATATAAAAATAGTTATGCTTTAACCGTAATTAAATGCATCGTAATTGTAATCGTAATTAAAGGCAAACTATTAATCTTCATCAGAAATGCATAGTATGTCCAGTACCGTCGGCAGAAACTCTTTGAGGGAGCTCACACACACAAGCATAAATATAAAGCATTCTGTAGAATCACGATCACCGACCTGGTAGGGCAAGAGAGCCAGCACTCCCCCCCTTCGCAAACATTGCTTGGGCCCTTCAGTCACTGGCACATATCCCGGGGAGATGAGGGCGACATGTCCCCTCCAATCTTGGAATAGGGGAACTGTTCCCCCCTAATAATCCGATTTGAAATTGTGATGATTTGTATCCGACTGCCACAAAGGAAAGTGAGATGAAATTGATGTCCCTTGACTTGCTTCATTAAAAAAAAAAAATCGTATTCTTTAATATTTCATTGCCATTAATTATTGTTAGTCTATTTTCAACTATTTGTTTAATTCCTGTAACGATTCCTATAATGCAATTGTGATAATCATAATTTTGCTCAAAGAAGAGTATTGTTGCGTCATACATAGTTTATTTTCTTTCATAGTTTTGGGGAAGTCATTATTTACATTATTACAAAACAAGTATCCTAAAATTTTAATGTGGATTATTGTGGATGCGTAAGTAGAAACGTATCAATTATAAATATGCATGTATTCAGATTTCAGAATGTGTTCACGGCACTGATTTGTAATACTGATATGTATCACAAATTCATCTACATCACCTGGTATATAATATACAACAGGTTCATCTCAGAAATCAGATTCACCTACCGTAATATGAGGCTCATCTCTCCTCCCCCAGAATAAGCCTCAAATAAGCCCTCCTCCCAATGTTGAAGAAAACTCTGCTCCCCTAATCCTCTACAGCATTGTTTTTCAACTTCATAAATATTTTGAACATCGCTTTAAAAAAAAATATGGAAACGGTCTTACCCGTCCCCCGAATGTTGAAGACAGATTTGCGCCCCTGCCTTCAGTATCTGGATATCTGACAACGAAATACATACGCAGAAACAGACCCCCAGAGTTGGTTTAAGTGCTTTCTATTTGCATCTTCAAATGATATGCGTATACACTCAGTCCCATATTCACGAATAGGCATCTGAGTTCCGGAGCCAAGATGACAAATGTCTAGGGGCGACTTTTTCAAGAACGAGATCGAAGTATGGTATGGAAGAAAGAAGCTGCCTATGAGAAAGAAGTAAAGAGAACTATACTGGAAACAATGTTCGTACAACCGTGGGGCCGAGTTTTCTCGTCACAACGGTAGCGACAAGAAGGAGCTGAGACACTGCTTATTGGCTTGTAACGTAATCCACGCATTTGCTTCTATATGTCCTACTAGGCCACAATTAGGGGGGCCTCCCTTCTAAATTTTTCATAACCCTATATTTCCCCTCGGAATAGCTATGTATTGCTGATTGCAGTAGCATTGTATCGCTCAAGTGACTAACTTTGGCATCCCCATTTCGGAATACCACGCTACGCTACTGATTTTAATATATCTCAGAGACTGTCCGTGCCTACATCATTATGGCAGATATCAATTTTCATGGTTGAACGGGCCGACAAAAGGAATAATGTCCAGACTTCACTGCGACGGAAACTCAGACACGTTCTATAATCTATCTCTTCCTACACGCCCGATCTCTCTTACTACCCCGGATGTTGTCCTTATTTCTGCCAGTCTCTCCGCCTGTTGCACTCTCACAGTTCTAGATGCTCTTGGTAGTGATCGTGTTCCCGTTAAACTATCACTCACATCGTACATAACCACAGTTACCTCCTGTCACCTATACAACATTATGCTTCTATAAAGCCAACTGGACGAGATATCGCACTTAATTCAGTAGCACTCGCAGCTCAACCAGAAATGGAGGAAAACCTTTATCATCCTCTGGATACGATAACTTCAGCATTTCATGACTCGACCAGCCGTTTTATACTGACTAGTACATCCCATGTTTTTCAACAACGCTACCGGTCCATGGATATGGTAATATCATGTGTAAGCAATGTAAAGAGTAAAAATTTACAGCTTAGGAAATATTTAAGATGAATTTCATTCAGGAGAAATGCGTGTATATGTTCTTCTAGTAATAGTTGTTCAAAGAATAGTTTGTGAGATTGAATAGATCGACTATTAAGAGACAAGAAAACCAAAATCATAGTGATCAATATGTAGTGATAAGGGTTTTTAAGAACTAGGTTGAACGGCAGTAACATGGAAGTAAGCATATGTAGTATTTAAGGTGACATGAAGGGTTGCCTGAGCTGCAAGTTAGATTTGTTGGAGTGCATATTACCTTTGAAATTGATTAATATTCCGCAGAGCTACAGTGAGAAATGAAAAAAAAAAAAAAGTTGTTTGATCGTTATAGGTTGATACACAGAGGTGATAGGTGGAGATTAAGAATATGTAGTTTCGGGCGGTCGAGTACGCACAACAAATTCAGGTTTAGTCGCGTCTCCTTTGGCCTGGTTTTGCATTTGTAATAGAACGGGGGATGTTGCTCAGGGCAAGCATTGCATTTAGGGGGTTGTTTGAATGTTTGGACAGACCTTTGTGTAGTGAGGCCCAGAATAAATGTCACACGTTGGTTGATTTGAACATTTGAATGTCGGAAGCGAATTATACTTCTGGCATTTTTCGCATCGAAAGGATAGAGGTAAGGGAGTGCAAGTTGAAGATGAATGCGTCTGAAGTTAGAACCTCACCAGTGGTTTCTTGATGCGAGCTAAAGACACACATCACAAGTCAGGCTCATATTGTTCTTAATGCGTATGGATTTCGCAATAACATGGCCTTCCTAATTCAGCTCTTCTGTAACCTCTTCATGTAGGATCGACAGGTCCACACCACCTATAACTACAAACAATGTAGGCGATTTCCGTGGAGGTGGTGGCTACTTTGTTCTTTTGTCGATTAACCGTGTCATAGGGGTTGATTTGCCAAAGACTTAATAGCTACAGCGTTTGAGAATTTTGTGAGCTAATTTGCCGTTTGTTGATTTGATAATGATGCCATTACAAGTAGTAATGATGCCGTACTTACAGAATTGCTGAAGAGGGGTTTCGAAGTTGTTAAATTTTGAGATCGAATTTTTGAAAAAGAAAATTATGTATTGGTGGACGCCGTTGATTTACTAAAGGTTGAAACCGTTGGTGATCTCCAAGATCTATCTGATATTCAGATTCAGAATCACTAACGGTGTATGCTTTCTTCGATGCTGAGAGGAAGCTGATTGGGAAACAACTGACCAACGTGATCGGGAACGAGATCAACTAGGGTCCAGGGTTTATGATATTTATGAGTTTCGCTCCATTGCCTGTCAAGAGCAGTAGCATCAAACGGATCTTTGATGATTGTGCTAAACGACAATATTAATATGGTGGTTGAGGCTGAGAAGCCGAGAGGCATCTGTGAACCAGTGGCCCAATGTTAACAGGACATGCAGTGAAAGATGAATAACAATGTGGTGAGGGTAGCCGTTTGGATACTATCCAAGGTAAGATGTCTTCCGTCAGCAAATTCGTATCTTCTCTTGGTCTTTTATTAGGTCAATCTGACCAATACAGCTCAGAAAACATTAACAAGAATAACCTAGCATGAGGTATGGATAGGAACAAGCTAGAACAGCTTCAAAAGTCTTCACCTAGTAGCCTAGATGCTTCAGAAGTGCAACTTCTGTAAAAATATATAAATATTTTTAGCGTTATATTTTCTCGAAAACTACGCATGAAAATTTACCTGTAAGCAAGTAATTTTGTTCAGCTCAATGCCGTCTATCGATTAGACTTATGAGGCGTATACTATACCAGTGCTATTCAACCGGGGTACGCGTACCCCCACACAAAGATGCTTCTAGGGGTACGTAATCCTAATATAAGCATATTTCCAATATTTATTGAATGATCATAGTTGGAGAATTTATTGAATGATCAGTGCTATTTAGCACTTCTTCCATTTCCATAAACATATTTGTATGAACAGGGTTTCTCTGCATTAACATCAATAAAAACGAACCACAGAAATTGCTTGAATCCAGAATCAGCCCTGATTCTCGCACTCTCGAAGATTCGACTAAGAATCGAGGAGTTGTCGTCCCGGAAACAAGCTTAGTCATTTCATTAACAGGTTAGTTCTAAAGTTACTTTTTTTTTAAATTTTAACATTGTTCTCTGTGTGCGAATTATCAAGGGAGGATGAGGGGAAAATACCCCATCAGTATCTCCCACATGTTTTGAAATTTCCCATGATAATTTTTTCGGATGTGCATTTTATCCCCCATTGATTGGCACACTGATTGTCCTTTAGTTGGGTCTCTATTTGTCCCGCCTTTTTAATAAACAAAACATGTGTTAATGGTGGAACGATTTAATTTCTTTTAAATGGCTTCAGGGGTGCACAAGTGGATGGCGAACTGTGTCTACGGGTACGCGAGAAAAAAAGGTTGTATAGCACTGTACTATACTATCATTGTGCTGCTGTCCTAAGAAATAGCTTGGTAAGGGTACACTGGAGTATCAGTTTTGTCTTAGTACAGAGTTTTCATAAAGTCTGGACGGATTTAATTTGCTTATAATTTTCATAAAAATGCTCATAATGAAATCAAATAAAGCGCAAACGGTAGCGGAAGGATTAAATTTTTAGTTGGCAACACTGTTAGATAAGCGGCAACTCTGAACACGTTGAGAGAGGGAGGGCAAGGATCAGTTTCTTACCAAATTCCATCCATTGTTGTTTTCATTGTTGTTTCAATGTTGACTGTTAAAAGTAAGTTGTAAGCTGTATTGGTGTGTGTGTCTTTTAAAAAAATAAATAAATGAAAAACTCCTCTGAGAAGACTATTTTTTTACCGTATCAAAGATGGCGTCGGTGAAAGAGAAAGCGCAATGTGTTCTGTGGTACGCAGAGCTAAAATCACCAATTCTGGTGTGTCGAATGTTCACCAAAGAGTTCAAAAAGCCGGCACCGACTGAGAGTGCAATCCGAAAGTGGCATGCTAAGTTCTTGGAGATAGGAAGCGTCCTGGACCGTCCTCGAAGTGGGAGGCCGCCAACATCGCCTGCAACAGTGAGCAGGGTAAGGGAAAGCATCATCAACACGCGAATGTGTGGACGTAAATGGCGCCCAGTTGGAGGTGTGGCGGTGAATGAACTGAGCTGGTGCAGATTACAAGTAAAAATTTAATCCTTCCGCTACCGTTTGCACTTTATTTGATTTCAATATGAGCATTTTTATGTAAATTATAAGCGAATTAAATCCGTCCATACTTTATGAAAACCCTGTAGTTATCGTACAGTAGTATTTTCTATGGTTATCGTACAGAATTTTACGTTTATAAAATAATCTCGAAAACTACGCATGAGGATTTACAGTTATCCATCATTTTGTTCAGCTTAATGAATTTTATCGATTGGTATAGTCTTTTTTTTCGTTGTACTCTAATAATATTATAACATTGTCTCCTGTATAGTTGATTTCCCGTTTTTTCCCTCCAGTATTTCATAATGTGTTTCGGTTTCACCTTGCTAATTCTCTCCATTCTTTAGTTTAGCCAGATGCTTCAAGTCTCGGCAAATAAATATATTTAAAATTCAAGCGCTCACCGCAATTGAACCTAATCTTTAATACGGAACTGTATTCCATCTTCCAAGTTAATTATTCATTTGCATGGAAATTAGTTAGTCCCTGGAGAGTCGTTTTATTAGAGCAGAATTGGTTCTAAATGACTATTCGTCCATGACTGTGATTCATTTGCATTAACTGAATTGCTAGTTCGTATGAAATTCATAGATGATCAAGCTGTTAAGTGTATTAGTCTATCTCCCATTGACGTTTTTTTTTTTTCAATATTAAAAGATATGCTAGGAATTAATTTCTCTGCGTAATTTTCCTGTAACTTATCGAATGTTATTTTACTATGTGAAGCTGTGACTTTCCCGTTGTCAGGCACTATTGTCCATGAGACGAGACGAGACGAGACGAGAAATAAAGCTTTCTTGTCTCGTTTTGAAAATTTATATACAAAATGTGTCCTGATTTTTCCCCTTAATCTCAGCTAGAAGTTGTCTGAATCTTTTCCGTGTCACGAGAGGTATACCAAGGGAGTGACATAACATTTAAATATATTATTATTATTATTATTATTATTATTATTATTATTATTATTATTATTATTATTATTATTATTATTTTGTTTCTCAATGGAACACAGCCACGTGCACCAAAGACCAGCTAGGCACCAGAATGTCATGCTTCTCATCTCGACGCGAATTAAAAAAATGTTTCTTATTTCATGGGCAACAGTAGCTGTGACTGTTGTTGCTACTGTTCCTCATTGTCTTCCTAGCGTGCGCAACCAGGAGGTTCGCTACCGTAGAAAATATCGCTAGTGGATTGTACTCTGTACGAAAGAAGTCCTGTCTGATTGTTTATTGCTCTCTTACCTGAGATGAAACCTAACAGTGTTCTTCTATCGTGTTCTCACCTTACCCAAAGGTGTGTTCCTTGAGATTTCTCAGTAAGTACTCTATACCAGTCTTTTCCAGTCACTTCCGAGCGATATATGATGTAGAAGCACAGTTTACTATCTGAGAAAAGCATTGAAAAATCCTTAAGTTTTACGTCCCACGGTTATGCCGGTTAGGCTAAAGGAGACGGTGATAATGAGAAATGAGTGAAATGGTGGAATGAAGAAAGTGGGAGGAAACGGGAGAACCCCGAGAAAACCCACGAGCACGGTGTTTGTCCACCACAAAGTCCACACGGCGCGAGCTGGGATCGAACCAGGGACCCCAAGCACCGGAGGTGAACGCTCTACCACTGAGCCACCGCGCCCCCCGAGAAAAGCATTGAGAAACACTTTGAGGAAAGGAGGGGAAGGGGAAGCAAGTGTTTATAATCTACTCGTAATCATGTATATGTGAGTAAATTTGCTAGTAAAGCTATCAGCTATGCTATGAATGTTCTTATTTTCCCGTGACTACTGTCCGTTATCGTGCTTGTTTCTCGTCTCTGCGTAGATTACTGAGAAGGAGAGCAGTGAAGTGTGACGTCATATATATCATTTAGTTGGAAATGACTGATCTATAGATACACTTTTTGTGTATTTCCCAGTGTAATGAAACCGAATGAGAACTAACCACAGTAACTAAAGAAATGCTATAAATTGCGATCCCCGGAGGCTGGTGTTCTGTCATATTTGCAGAAATAAGAAGAGGAATCCAAAAGAAATGGTTAAATAGATCTTCATTAACAGAAGTTAAGTTAAACGTTTGTTAACAGGGATTAAATCGAGTGTAAAGATACACTAACCGCAGAAGGAACATAGTACCTTTTCCTGTGTTTATAATGTAGCTATTTTTACAGAGTGAAATTGTACAAAATAATTCAGTCAATTTTACGAATTCCATGTTAAGTTTGACACTTTTCTCTTTCTACTATATTTTGAATAACCTATTGAATTCCTATATATTAACTCTGTTGGGATAATGGAATTCCACAATAAATTGTCAGTATTAATGTTACGTAAGTGGATTGTTTTGGTTTGAAGTTAAACTTCTCATTTCAGCATCGACGCTATGTGAGACATAGACCTACAACTTAATATTGGATCCGATCCACATGAGTTCTCAACAGGATTCCAATCCGGGTCTTGGAGTGTATAGTAATTAGAAGAAGATGGGGCAATAAGAGACACTCGGGTTAATAAGAGACAACAGTAATTTAAAATGTTCACAGTTTTCAAGTCACATTTCTGATTCTTTGTGTATATATACTTTGTTACTGTGCAACACAATTGAAAATTGTTTTATTTCTTTCCAATGTACAGGAAGACTGAGAAAAAATATATGTTTTTTAATTCAGTTGTCACTTATTACCCCAAATGGAGTAATAAGAGACGCTGCCCAGATTTCTTTCCTGCTGTGCCTTGTTATTAAAAATCCGGTTACAAGGAATATGCCTAAGATGTATTCTATTTCCCTACTTTTTAACATGTTTTTATTCTGGCTACTACTTTTCTGTCAGTTGCCATGTCAAAATTGAGGTTAGTGAAAGTAGTACGTGAAAGTTGAATGTTTTTAATTGCGAACTATACAAATTACAGCCTTTCATATTTTATGAAGTTTTTCACTCATTCTGGACATTTCGATGACAAAATTAACACATTGTAGTCATACAAACCGTTTTATTAAAAAAGGTAGGGCCTACATCGTAAAACAACTCTTTTTGGTACAGTAACTTCTTACACAGTAGGGTGTACAAAATTAAATAGACTATACAAAAATGAAAAAATAGCCTGCGTGAATGCTTTTAACAATAATGGAATGAAACTTTAAGCCCTAAAACAGAAAATAGGCCTAGAACAAAACTTTTAAAACCAAACATTCTCTCATTTTAACAGAATAAAGCCTCGTAATATTTAGAAGTTCTGCTCTTTTAACTATAAACGGATCATTTTCTAGTAAAATCACAAGACTATAAAAGATAAAACACTTCATTCACTTCTTGAATATCATCATGAGGAGGCCAGTGGAATTTTAATTTTCAGTTAGTGAACCCGGAAAGACCAAACGACTCTCTCTTGTTACCCCGACAAAACAAAACAAAAAAAGGGGGGTGATAAAAGTCACGCATTTTCTGGCAAGCTCCTTTATCAGAGAAAACCTTGAACAATTCCACTCTAAAATATCACTAATGCTGTACAAAAATATGCAACTATTTTTTTTAAAGAAACATTTATAATAAGTTGTAAAAACAATTCTTCACACACACAAAAAAACTGCCTTTAAGTACGTAAAGTTTTTGGTAGACACTTTTTTGAAAGACAGAAAAGAAGGTAAAGAAGTTGCCTAAAAGCAATGCATTTTTTACGCTTGTACACAGAAAGATACAGTAAGCTGTGGATTTTTTCCCGGTTTTTCTGACGATAAACCAAACTACCAGTCATTTTGTCTCTTATTACCCCATCTTCTTCTATAGAGCTATGATTAAATTCGCAAAATATTGTGCGTAAACGGATTTAGTAGGCAACCCCAACTTTTCCTAGTGGAGTATATGTAAGAAGTTTCGATTCAATAAAAGAAAAGTATATTTATGTTCTCCTTTATCTTGTTTATTTCAGGTAAGTTCTGCTGGTTGTTAGCGATGTAGCAGCTTCCCAGATGAAAGTTGAAGTATGTAAGTAGTCTAATGTTTATAATATAAAATCCCGAATTATTACCATAGTAACCACAACGCTGAAGTATTATCTATCGTGCTGCGATGGAAGACTGAGTGAGAAGCACTTGCAAACACGGAAGTTTTTTTTTTTTTTTTGTTTAATTAACACGGACATCACAAGTTTTATTTGCATATCACTTTGCAGTAGTAAAAGTGTGACCTCCGTTACAAATGGAATGGCTGAAAAGTAAAAATTTCTTTGTAGGCTTTGTAAGCAATTCTACTTTTGCACTCTCCATCTTTTTTTTTTTTATTATTATTATTATCTGAAACTAAACGCAGATTTGAAACAGACCTTAATTATGAGATACAAGGTGAAATTATAGTGTAATCCTCTCTCAACAGAATGAAAACCCAGCAACTGGATTTTGCAATGTTTTTTTTTTTTTTTTTTTTTTTTTTAATTTAGGGTTACTTACTTAAAATACTTGTAAGTTATTTTGCTTCTGAAAAATAGCAAGTAAAAATAAATAAATATTGCTAAACACATTTATTCAACATTGAAACGCATATATATGCAGTGCCATGCGAAATTTTCTCGCGTCGCATTGTTTCGTAACATCTTTTGATGACAAAAAATTGTTTTCTGACTGTACATTGTGTTGGCCCTACTTAGTTAAGAGATTAGAATATAAGATATTGTTGATGATTGCTTAGGAAAATTCAAATTTCCTTCTCGAGTTAGCAGTGACGATAATTAGTGTTTATTTCAGGTGGCTTGTGCTAAATCATTTAACGAGTGTTTTGTAAAACGCTTCTTTTTATATTCAGTAGGCTTTATACGTGTGTTCTGTTTCACGCTCAAGTTAATCGCCTCGTCAATCTATCAAAAGTTAATTCAAATTTGTATCGTGCTAGCAGCAGCACGAGTTAGTTCAATAATCTCATTCCCAACTGCTTCAGTCAGCCCCTCTTCCCCTCCCTCCCCTTAACTGTTGGTTGTAATAATAGTAATATTAACAAAGGCCTCTGTAATCTTGGCTTACAGAGCAATTCCATCTAGAACATAAGAGGAGAGAAAAACCCACGGGAATATTTGCTTTTTCTTCGATTGAATTTGTTCTCGTGAGTTCTTCCATCCCAGTCTCTCATTTATTTGATTCCCCTTTTCGCACTCGTTGCGCTTTCTCATTCTCCCTCTTTGTTACTAAATGCTCATCACAAATCGTAATTCGTTATCCTATCTAAAATAACCAGAACAGATCTTATTGACGTAAAGTATTTAAGGCAAGTTTTTTTTAAAAACAAAAAATTATCATCCAAAATTACACAAAAATTACACGCAATCATAAACTTTTCATAGATATATATAGATATAGATATAACTTAAAATTCAGTATATTCAAATGCTACTCGTTTTAAGGTGGATCACCACCCGGAAATTAGTACACATTTCAGCTCGTTCCCTTAACTACTGCGCAATGAAACGTTACATATTTTAAATATTGTGCTATAAGATAAAGTTATGTATCAACTACAACATAAGACACTGATTCATTTGCTTGTGTCTTCTGAGATCGATAAAGATAACAAATAAAAGAAAAATATGTTATTTGTTTTACAATGAGCACACAAGATGGCACTTTGATGATAGCTCCTTCAAGATGTGCTCAATTTTATGAAATATTTATTTGAATGTGTAAACTACTTTAAAGTAACGATCTTATTACAAAATGGATATATTGATTAACCGTTTTTCGTGTTATGTTTCACATTTTATTTAAATATTAATTTACATTTAAGGAAATAGATTTTGAGAAGAAACTTGCGCAGAACGTCATAACGAGTTGTTGCCAAATTTGTACGTTTAATTCCTGGATTTTAGCGTTGCAGTTCGAGAAGCGGAACTTAGCTGTGAAATGTGGTAAGGGTTAAAAACTAATTTCTCTAGTAAGTACCCAAGCTGAATGCTATGATTACTTCCTTTATTATCTGTAATCAGTAAATACTTGACACTATCTGGCAATGCCACACTATTCAAGCAGTTTTATCATAGCACCGAGAACACCTAGTGATCCACCTCGGAAATGAAGATTAATCAAAGTTTGAATTAAAAATTCTTTTGTTACATCATTCCGTTACCATTTAGTTCTCCGGTTTCGGTAGTCTAATTGTACACTTTATTTGCTGGTTCTTGATATAAAGCAATTCAGCCAGCTTTCTATATGTCCGTATGACATTGGGTCAGTGTTGAAGCATTTTGAGTTCCAGTCGGAGAAAGAACCAGTTACTGCGCATATCAAGGGTAAATAGATATCAATGGACTCATATAAGACTGTAAAAGTTTCAAAATATAATATTTTTCAAAGCAAATGTTTTAAAATGAATAATTATAATAACTAGGGTTTACTTACAGTAATTGACAACTTTTGCGAGATAATGATTCTCTGTATTTTGTTTCTGTTGAATGACAACTTGTAATTTACTAAACCAACCAAGTGATTGCAGTGTGTATTACATATTTCAAACCGGAAATTATTCATAATTGTGTTTAATTACCTATGTATTAAATAAATTACAACAGCACGAAATGCTTCATGGTTGCTTGTTTTGAATTGTTTAACCTGTTCTTGTAACCGTGTGTTAAAGGTAACTCCACATAGAAAATTAAGTGTGTTTATATTATATATTATATATTAATCGATCTAATTCTATTAAAATCTTCGACTATCATAAGTAGCTTATGGATTTTTCCCCTCTTTCCCAGTTTCGTTTTACATTATATCGATATGATTATTTGTAGGTGGAAAATGTGTACGGTAGTACGAAATTATTATAGCATGGCCGGAACAGGGTTACGTACAGATATTTGATTAGATTAAATGGGTGCTTATCCGTATTTTAACTTATTTAATTATTCTAGATTTATTTAAAATAATACATTAATGTTTGTCAAAAGATTATAATTTGTCTCAGATGATAAGTGATATATACATATATATATAATATAGTATGTGTGGCAGCATAACTCTGGAATGCCCGGAGCAGTTTTAACCAAACTTGGTATACATATTATTTATTACCACAGACTTTTTTCTAGATTGTAAGACCTTCCTAAACGTAAACGACTCACATGTCAAATTCGTAGTTGTCGGGGTCGCTGAGATGAATTGTGACATTCTTGATGTCGTTTAAGTCAAGTTTCAACCCCATTAACACCTGGGGTGAGGGAGTGAAATGGTGACATGCAAAAATAATCGAATGAGATATTAGTGTTGAACAGTGACGTATTTACGATTTTGTTTTGGGGGGATTTGCTAACTATATTCCTGGAAACGTAAAAAATTCTGCAAGATTAAAGAAAATTCTGTATTTACTTTAAAATAGTAACGCCCAAATAAGCCCGAAAGCCCCCCTTAAATACGCCACTAGTGCTGAATGGTTTTCAGCGTCGCTAAGTTAATTGCTGGTAGTCATGATGCCGTTTAAGTCAAAGTTCAGCCCCCAGTAGGGGATAAGACCTCTCTAGCACACCTAATGGGAGTGGGAAGCAGATATTTATAAAAAGGATCGAAAACAACCGATATTAGCATCAAATCCATAGTTTCCGGGGTCCCTACGTCGATTGATGGAAGTTCCGGTACCCTTTAAGTCCATGTTTTATCTCTCAGTGTGGTAAAAAAAACCTCTAGCGCTCCTAGGGAAATGTAGAGTTATAACAATAATAAAAAATAACCGATATTAATATCTAATACATAGTATTCTGGTTGGCACTATTATGCGTATATTGGCAACGATGCAGAGAAGAAAGTATAATACTTGTGAGAAAAATACGAATTCGAGATTTTAGTGCTCCGTTTAATGTACCCAAACCAAATTTTAAACTTGAGGTTTTCATAATATAAGATTCTTCAGAAAAATTGCGAATTTTATTCCTTCCCCGCAAAAACTAACGGTAAAAAAGCTTAAAATAAAAAAAAAATGTGAATTTTTCAAAAATGGATCTGACGCTTTTGTTTACATTGCATAAATAAATATTTCAGTAACAATGCTGTCAATTCTTCTCTCCTCTCCCTTAAAAAAAGTGGTATTGCCAATGGAGTGAACATAAGAACATCCTAGTAGGACCGTGCAATATTTGGACATAGCGTACGGTCAATCGATAATTTCAAACACGAAATATTGACATTGAAAAGTTGACAGTTAATATTTCGATATTAACTGTATTTTGGATACATCGATTTTTGATATATCATTTTAATATTTTTGATATTTCAATTATAGATATATTTGATACTTTTGTATTGTGATAAATCAATCAACTTTTGTTGATATCGATATTATAATCTGAGTATCGCACTGTTTTACATCCTAATGAAAGATTTACAATCAAATGATATCCTGCAAAAGGTACAGGAAAGTAGTAGGTATATTTCATAACTTGAAAATAACCCACGTTTTATTGTTCTATTTTTGATACTTTCAGTAGTTAAAAATATAAATACCAGCAAATGTTTGAAGCATTTTTTTTTTATTTCTTGAAACTACTATTTTAAAAAAGAATCTTTATATTACATTTATGTCAATCTAACCATAATACTATGCATATCATGAGAGGATCAACTTATTATTATTTTTTTTTCTTTGCACCATTTTTCTGTAGTTTAGTGCAGAAGAATTTGTAATATGAAAACACGCAACATTCCCTTGATAAAATATGATGTTCAAAATTGTATAGTTGGAAGATAAAAGGGGGATGTTATTTTTACTTAATATCTTGCCGTGGTGTACTTTTTCTTTCATTTTGTTAATTTGTTCCGCTACATTTTTTTTCTTTTTTTTTCTTAATACGTTACTCCTTTATGATATAAAAGTGGTTGTTCCAGGTTATTTTCCAACCCAATTAAATTTAATGATTTCAGAGCCAACAAATAAAAGAATATATAGTTTGCTAGAGAACGTAATGTACGTAAATTACTTTACCAGGAGTAAATAAATTGTTATCTAGCCTCCGCTCTGTAAACACACACACACACAAACTTTTGTATTGTGAAAGTAATTACGTATAAATTGAGAAAGGTCATATTACACGAGAATTACTCTTCTTTTTTCTGAGAGAAAAGAAAATATTTAAATAAGGTGCGAACAAAAGTGTTCTTTGTATATATATAATATGTATATATTAGTTGCAGTTTAGTTGCAGTATGGTTATAAAAGCTAATTATAACCTCTCACAAGCTATGCTGTTGAAGATACTACCTTTCAGACTTTCAAACTATGTTGCAATATATATATATATATATATATATATATATATATATATATATATATATATAGGGTGTTTAATAAGTAATGGTCATAAATTAAACCGTAGATAGTACACGCCAAAACTAACAAAAAAAGTCTTAGTAAACATGTGTCCGCAAACGCTTCGTAACGGAGATAGGGGCTGTCGAAAGTGTAAGAAAATGAAGTTTAGAGACGAATATCTCAAAAAGTATGAATCGGACAGAGGGCGGTCCAATAAATAACTATCGAAGTCAGATCTGCGCTATGCAGAAATGCATGATTGATAACTCTGCAATGCGCACGCAAGGTATTCCCCAAAGAAACGGAGGAATTCCCGGAAAATTATCCAAGGAAAAGGGGCTCGAAATGAACATCGAGGGCAAGTCTCTCCACCAGTAATTCATAGGTCGTGGTACCAGGACGAAAGCTCGAAAAGATACAAAATGACAGACAATGTTTACGTGCCGTGTGTAGTTGCATAACCAGCAGGAAATGAGAGAGGCAATCGAAGTGTGATGATGTACGTTGTAAATGGCTCCAGGAAGAATTCCGACAACTAATGCATACGTACAAATGTGGCACACTTAGGTAAATCAAACGGTATGCAAGGCACTGATGAAGCATTATGTGCTAAGCAGCTAATGTAACTAATATCCGCAATGGGAAAAGCATGCCATCATTCGGAGGCGAATCTGAAATATTCCGCATGTATTGAAGATATACCTCTCGATAGGCGTCAGCGACTGTGGTATGTGCATGATGGAGCACCAGCACATTTCTTTAACCGTGTCAGAGAACATTTACATGCCCGATTCGGACGAAAGTGGATAGGACGTGGGGTTCCTATTGCTTGGCCACCGCGCTCCCCGGACTTAAATCCATTAGATTTCTTTCTCTGGGGCCATGTGACATCGCGAGTTTATTCTACCCCTGTTGCAACATTCGAAGACCTTCGAGAAAGGGTGGAACAATGTTGCGGACATATTCAACAGGATGCCGACATGTTATCACGAGTACGTGGATCTTTGCGAAGACGGGTACGAGCATGCATTCGTATGAATGAACGACACTTCCAACATTTACTTTAATGATAGAGGTACGTTAATTTCTCATGTATATCTTCTGTGGTTACACATCAGGGTATTTGCTGTTTACCTTATGATTAATACTGTACACATTACCAACATGAAGATTTCTGTTTGTTGATATGGACAAACACGACATGTCCATCATCTTTTTGCTTGTTGTAACACACTTACGCGTTCAACATGCGGAATGTTTCAGATTCGCCTCCCACATACTCGAATGATGGCATGCTTTTCCCATTGCGGATATTAGTTACATTAACTGCTTAGCACATAATGCTTCATCAGGGCCTTGCATCCGTTTGAATTACTGGTGGAGAGACTCGCCCTCGATGTTAACCTCGAGCCCCCTTTCCTTGGATAATTTTCCGGGAATCCCTCCGTTTCTTTGGGGAATCTTTTGCGCGCGCATTGCAGAGTTATCAACCATGCATTTCTGCATAGCGCAGATCTGACTTCGATAGTCATTCATTGGACCGCCCTCTGTCCGATTTATACTTTTTGAGATATTCGTCTCTAAACTTCATTTTCTTACACTTTCGACAGCCCCTATCTCCGTTACGAAGCGTTTGCGGACACATGTTTACTAAGACTTTTTTGTTAGTTTTGGCGTGTACTATCTACGGTTTAATTTATGAGCATTACTTATTAAACACCCTATATATATATGGGGAGCCTTGTAGTACTACTATATCCGTTCGTCCGTCTGTCAGCAGATAACAGCAAGAGATGCAGTTTCTTTATATATAAATTCTTCCATTATCATTCATTTGCCCTTTGCCTAAAAGGCATAATCGTAGAACGTTAAACATTTCACTGCATTTCTCACCCTTAACTCTATATTCAAATTAAAGTTGGGCAAAACCGGTTTTTATAAAACCGGAACCAGTTTCAAGAAAAACCGAAAAACATACACTTTAGTTTTTTCCATAACCGACTTGGTTTTTTCCACCGAAATTGGGTCTGATTATCTTCGAAACTTGGTTCAATTTTTCATCAAATCCGTTTTCTCCGGAAGTTTTTCTTTCTTTTTTTTTAAACAAACAAATTGATTTTTAGCGAAGAAGTTAACTATTTTCGATCGAAAACCGAACCGGTTTTTATTAATTAATTTATTTATTTATTTATTTAGTTTTCAAATGAAAACTGGAAAACTGACTTTTATGTCCACAAGTAATTCAAGCCGAAAGTGGTAGAAATCACAATTTCCGTTCACCATAGAGCAAAACGGTGATACATACAAGCGCAGATTCAAGGGAGGCTAACCCCCTCCCCTTTGTTACTCATGTACACACAGGATAAAATGGGCTTCAATGCTACTTTACACTGGATAGAGGGGCAAACAATGGTTTAGCCACTCCCTTGATCATATCCTGGATCCGCGTCTGTATATATATATATATACATATATAATATTCATGAATATTATATATATATATAATATTCATGATCTCAATAGTATTTCCAATCTCCGTCATTATGTCTCGACTAAAAGTGGAAGACAGAAATTTACTTCCGGTTTCAGTATCGATCTCGGTAGATAGAAAGAACTGTAATGGATTGCGAGAAGCGACTTCGTAAGATGAATTCAGCGCCCAAAGAATAGATTCAATTTTATCTCTTATCTGTTTGTTTAAACCAGGAGTGGTTCCAAAAGCTATCATAGATAGCGAGAAATTACTTTTTAGAAAATAATTCTTCATCCGTAAAATAGATTTCATCTGCACCCTTATCCCTCTTTTAAAACCGGAAATTGTGGGTTTGTAACTTATACAAGAGGAACACGTAATGAAAACCAAACGGGACTGAGGGCTATTTTGGAGGTCTGTTACTTTTTAAAGGATGTATTGCTTATTAAGGATAGGGAAGAAGAGGAGTATGTAAGTCGAATTTGCCAGGTAAAAGATGTGTCATGGAAATGGCGAGATGCGTAGTCTCATATTTATTCTTTTCATTTCCTAGTGTGTTTATGAAATGACGTGATCGTGTTTTTCGGTTGCTTTGAACGAACTTAAAGGAATTTCCAACTTGTCACCGATTTTCTTTAATAAACAAATGAATGGAACACTTTTGTTGCAGACAAAGGACCCTGTGTAAGTTCTCGTCAAAAATAAAAGTTCTATTTCCCTCACTTTTTTGCTGTATTTCTATAGATATAAAGGCAACTCCTCAGGAAAAAAATATTTCGACGACACTGATAACGATTTCAAGAAAGTAGGGCCAAAATACCGCAAATTTTTATAATGGAGTATATGGGAAACTACATGTTATATTCGGATTTTTGTAGGTACTGTCCACAACTCTGAGATCAATGATTTCCACATATGATGTGCATCAGAGTACGGGACAAATAATAGGTAGAAACGAAAGTGGTGTTATGTTTCCTTTGGCTGATACAGTGTGTTAAAATTGGGCACCATCTGGTAGTTTAATAGACTGTATGGGAGAGTATTTGGTGGCTGAGAATTGTATTACGTACCATCAGCGCCTCCGAAATGCTGATCAAGATGATGTGGTATTCCTCCCGAAGGCAGGGCTGTGACCCTAAGGTCCCTGGGCAAGGTGAACCCACGATGGTTTGCCATTGCCTGCCATGAGATGATGACGTCCGAAGGATGGAACCTACAGTTGAACAAGGGATCCGAACTTCCTCTGTCCCCACCGGGAATCGAACCTGAGATCCCTTGATTACAAGGCGAAGAGCTTATCCATTCATCCACCGGGGACATATTCTGACAAATAAGACCATTGTCATATTATGACGTACAGCAGGGTAAGGGGCAAATAATAGTTGAAAACGTCAGTGGCATTATGTTCTGTTTGACCGATCCGGACGTTTGAGGTTGTGTATATGCAAACATTCGATTCATATTCGCTATTTGTCTGTTGCGAGGCTGCCTCTATCAAGGGAAGTGCAGTAGAAGCGTCATTGTGGAGGTGTTGATTTCTGTAGTAGCTTTAGTGACTGCAAGTAGGTGGTCATCGATTCGTGTGTTGTGCCTACTTCATTGTGCGTGCAAGAAGTTGCAATTCCTCCATGCTTTTGTCCAGTGACTTTTGTTGTTCTGTTTCTCGCGACATTTATGAAAACTTTGTTGTTGTGTACTATCTGGTGTTATTTTCTGGTAGGTTTCGCCAGTGTGTAAACGTGTAATGCAAAGGCCATATTCATTTCAAAACAATTTGGTGACGTTGTGACAAATGGCTTCCGGTGGGAGCATGGATAAACATCGGCAATGTTCCGTATGCGAACTATGGTTTAGAGGGCAAAGAAAGCGCCCGGTGTGTGGAAGTGAGTTCTTACAAGCGGTTAGTTACATGCGGGGGAGCAAAGGTAAGTCATTCCAGTGCTTCGGTCCGTCACCAGTACTATGTACAACATGCTACATAAAGGCAAGTTCTTATGTGAGAAGTGTGCAGAAACAACCAGAAATGGGTAGTCAGGGATGGATCTCAACGTTGAAGATACGTCAACTGTACCTGTGCACATGAAGGTACATAACAGTAGTGTTACAAGCGCTGAAACCAGACGGGCATGTTGTTAACGAAACTCAGGCATGATCTTTGTAATGACTTTCTGGGAGCAATATTTGGATATCCATGCCACGGAAGTGTCAAATGCATTGAAATCAGTCAGGCAGGCTTTGATGAGGCAGTTTGTACCGTCCGTATTCGGTTCAAAGCATTTATCTCGTTCGTTTCTTCTGAGCAAGGTTCCAGCTTGGGCCCGCAAACTTTATGGGGTAGGGGATGACAAGCTGGTTTTAGTCTTTGACGGAACATACATTTACACCGAAAAATCGATGAACTACACTCTGCAAAGGCGTCTGTATAGTGTGCAAAAAGGACGTCCGTTAGTGAAACCCATGATGATCGTTACACCCAGCGGGTACATTGTCGACATTGTTGGTACATTTGTTGGTGTAAATAATGATGCTAGTATTACAAACTCTATGTTCGCCGACACAGCAAATGGTTTAAACCAGCTTTTACAACCAGGGGACTGCGTTTTGGTTGATAAGGGATTCCGAGATTCCATGACGGTGTTGGAGGTGGTGGGGATCATTGCTGAAATGCCATGTCTTTTAGAAAAGGGAAAGAAGCAGTGTGACTGCCTGGCTGCAAACCAATCCCGTATTGTGACAAAGGGCAGGTGGTGTGTAGAAGCGAAAAATGGCCATCTCAAAATGAAGTACAAGATGTTTAGGGATAGGGTTCCAATTGCGGCTCTTCTCTACATACGCGGGTATTTACTCATTACAGGTGCCTTAGAGAATCAGTTTGCGCTTCCATTGACTAACGATGCACCAGAAAAGTCTGACGAAAGTATTGAAATCTTATCACGTTTTTGTTTAACAAACGAACTATACAAGAAACTACAGACATATGGTGATATTGGCAAACGCTCAGCAAAGATTTTGGAACTGTATGACGGATCGTCAATTACTGACTTCCCTCGATTGACAGAAAAAGATTTATTCAAAATCACGCTTGGAATTTATCAAATCCAAAATGCTCACGCATATGCAGTAGAGCACATGAAATCTGATGGTAGTTTTTCACTGTTCCATTTGCATATCACTCCACACATCCTGAGGTTTAAAATTCTATCTCGACATGTACAGAGTTTGCAGTACACACTTTTCAATGAGTATGATCCAGAAAAATCAGGAGCCGACGCTATTCTTGGATGGTACTACAAATGCCCCAGTGGAGCTCGTGTTCTCGGATGTTGCTCGCATGTAGCTTCCGTTCTTTGGTATCTTGGTGTTGCTCGTTATGAAACTGTTCATTTTCCAGCTTCGCACCTAAGTGGTATTTTTCTGGACACTAAGGACACACACGGTAATGAAGATCCAGGCATGACTTAACTTTGGTTATAAGGAGATCTGCTGCACATTTTGAACACTAATCGTGGGGTTGTCATTAATATCTAAGGACAATATTGTCCATTCCTATAGAATTTAACAGTTTGTGACCTTTATATGTTTCCGGTGCCTTATTTTTGTGTTTGTGTATGTGTGTGTCGGTGTGTGTGTGAAACAGACCCAAACGTTTTCTTTTCTGTCTATTTCGTAATATTAAATATCATATGACAATGGTCTTATTTGTCAGAATATGTCCCCGGTGGATGAATGGATAAGCTCTTCGCCTTGTAATCAAGGGATCTCAGGTTCGATTCCCGGTGGGGACAGAGGAAGTTCGGATCCCTTGTTCAACTGTAGGTTCCATCCTTCGGACGTCATCATCTCATGGCAGGCAATGGCAAACCATCGTGGGTTCACCTTGCCCAGGGACCTTAGGGTCACAGCCCTGCCTTCGGGAGGAATACCACATCATCTTGATCAGCATTTCGGAGGCGCTGATGGTACGTAATACAATTCTCAGCCACCAAATACTCTCCCATACAGTCTATTAAACTACCAGATGGTGCCCAATTTTAACACACTGTATCAGCCAAAGGAAACATAACACCACTTTCGTTTCTACCTATTATTTGTCCCGTACTCTGATGCACATCATATGTGGAAATCATTGATCTCAGAGTTGTGGACGGTACCTACAAAAATCCGAATATAACATGTAATTTCCCATATACTCCATTATAAAAATTTGCGGTATTTTGGCCCTACTTTCTTGAAATCGTTATCAGTGTCGTCGAAATATTTTTTCCTGAGGAGTTGCCTTTATATCTATAGGAATACAGCAAAAAAGTGAGGGAAATAGAACTTTTATTTTTTGCGAGAACTTACACAGGGTCCTTTGTATATTTTTCGTGTCTAATTTTTTTTCAAGCTTATAAAGGGCAGTAACAAGAAGTGACTTATTTTAGATGAGTGGTGGCCAACGCGTCAACCACAGTCTACTGGTCGACCGGCAAATCGTGATAAGTAGCCTTCAGTGGTCTGTCATATTGTCATTATTGATTACTGTTATTGTTACATGGTTCCCTCTAGCGGGCTAATGAGCAAATTAGTAGATCGCCTGTAAGTTCTGAAATGAATAGTAGCTCTCAAACATGTAAAAGTTGGGCCACCCTGTTGTAGTTAGTAAGGAGGTCTGAATCGCATATTCTCCAGGAAATCATCCATAGAGTTGACTAGCCGCGTTCCCGGAGCTAAGGTCCTTTTAACATCATAAACGATTGTCTCTGTTCTTCCTTCGGCTAACTGTGTTAAAGTCCGCACTCGGGTATTTACCATTTTTTTAAAAAAAATTTTTGAATACATCTCTTTTTTTATGTTTTAAAAATACATCTATATTCCCGTGCGTATCTTGGTACTCGATATATATATATATATATATATATATATATATATATATATATATATATATATATATATATATATATATATATATATATATATATATATATATATATATATAGATTGAAGTGTAATATATAAAAAAAACAAATATTTCTTTTTGTATAAACGCGTGTGTTTTGAATACAAATATGCAGTTATCGCGTTGTGTAGCTATTCACTTCCTTCTACGCTTTTATTTTACTGTTTGGCCTTTCTGTTATTAAGACAAGCTGTTGGTCGCTTTTGTTTTGCGAGAAAGAAGTATAAGTAGATGTAAATGTTGGTGTCTCGGAGTTTACACAAACAGATTTCATCTTCATCCCCGAGGGGACAAAATTGTGGCGTGTGAGAGCGCCTCATTTCCCTAACAAAGTTAGGGCATCCTTCTTCCGTTCGCTGCAATAGAAGCTCTTTCTCAAGAGGATCATCGTCACCCTTGGTATATACAGACACTTACTCTACTTATTATACAAGATAGCTCTAAAATATGTTATACTGTATTTTGTGTATTGTAAAGTTAAAACGTATTTGTAGCAGGTTTATTTCGAGTAGTGCTGTTAAATTTGAATAATTCGACACAATTAGTATTCGGAAAGTGTGAATTTGCATGTATTTTGTGTAAAAAGGAGTGAGGTTCCCGATAATTCAAAGAAAAAAAAAGAATTTCATTGATAGGAGAGCTATGATCGTCCACACACCAGAGTAGCGAAGAAATCTATGTTTGTCCACACACCAGAGTTGCAACTAATTTCGTCGTTCACTGTTGATACCAGACATTTCGGCAGTGTTGTCAGAGGTACTTCTGTTAATGAATTTTTTGTGTGTTATTATTATTATTATTATTATTATTATTATTATTATTATTATTATTATTATTATTATTATTATTATTAAGATTATTATTATTAAGATTATTAAGGTCCTGGGGCTAGTATATTTTTTAAACCTTAAATTAAGATATGGAAATATTTATTGCACGTTTTTCCTTCTTCAGCTTCCTTCTTTATCTTCAAGTATTTTCTTAACTTTCCAAATCATCGACAAGTTGTGTTTTTCTTCTTCCTACTCTTCGGTCTCCTTCAATCTTTCCGTTTATGGCCTTATGAAGAAAGCAATTTCTTTTTCAGATATGTCCAAACGAGTTGATCTTCGTACGAAGGATGCTAGATTAAAGCGTTCTCATCCCTCCTACTCGTTTTAAAACATCTTTGTTACTCTATCCTTCCATTTTATCTTCTCCATCTTCCTCCAGTACCACATTTTGAAGCTCACCAAATATTTTTTCTGTAACTTCCGTAGCCAGTTTTTTTCAGAAAGGAATAAGATGAAACTAATCAAATTTGCTGCGTGCTAAGTTTGGTTGAAATCGAATGAATTCTGTAGATCGTGCATAATTGTCCTTGTGATTGATTTTTGTCAAGCGATATCTACCCCCGTGAAAAGTTTGGTTGAGATCGGATGAATTCTGTAGATTGTGTATGACTGTCCTTGTGATTGATTTTTGTCAAGTCATATACACCTCCATAAAAAAGTTTGACTGAAATCGGATGAATTATGTAGATCGTGTATAATTGTCCTTGTGGTTAATTTTTGTCAAATCATATATACCTCCATGAAAAGTTTGGCTGAAATCGAATGAATTATGTAGATCGTGTAATTGTCCTTATGATTAATTTTTGTCAAGTCATATCTACCTCCATGAAAAGTTTGATTGAGATTGGATGAATTCTGTAGATTGTGTATGACTGTCCTTGTGATTGATTTTTGTCAAGTCATATATACCTTTATGAAAAGTTTGACTGAAATCGAATGAATTATGTACATGTGCCTAATTGCCCTTGTGATTGATTTTTGTCAAATCATATATACCTCCATAAAAAGTTTGACTGAAATCGGATGAATTATGTAGATCGTGTAAATGTCCTTATGATTAATTTTTGTCAAGTCATATCTACCTCCATGAAAAGTTTGATTGAGATTGGATGAATTCTGTAGAATGTGTATGACTGTCCTTGTGATTGATTTTTGTCAAGTCATATATACCTTTATGAAAAGTTTGGCTGAAATCGAATGAATTATGTAGATCGTTCACGAATGTCCTTGTGATTGATACTTCCCCCCAGTCAAGTAAGTTTGTGGTGAACAACATCGTGCACGTGGGTTTTCTCGGTGTTCGTCCGTGAATAATAAATATAATATATACGTAAATTAGATCTATCTCTATACATATATAATATATGTTTTGGAAAGTTTACTCATATGGATTTGTTACGCTCTATAGATAAAATTATATATGAATCAAAATGCATTTGCTTGTCGAGTTTTGATTAATTACTCGAATAATTTATCGAACAATTTATGCGAATAAACGAATGATTAATACAAGCAATAGTTCAAATAACATATAATTATTCTAATAATAGGAGAGAAAGTATTCAGGTAATTTATCGACTGTTTATCCGAGTAAGCAAGTGATTATAAAATAACGAACAATTATTCGAATTATGGAAATAAAATCAATCTGATACAATTTTACTGTACTAATTTGGTACTTGGAATTTGGGTGTTTGAGATTTCACTGGACATAAATCTTATGGGATAAAGTGGGTGTGAAACACATTATTTGAGGTCCTATGTGATTTGAGGACTTTTAAACAGGTTGCTACTCCCCACCCTAGCATATGAGAAAAACAAAGAACTATATCAACATTTTCAGATTGTTCCAACGTTGTATTTAGAAAAGGATATCAAGGCAACTAGTTATTATCTTACAAATATTGATTAATTAACCTGATTGTATTTTTATTTGAAAAGACGTGTTTCTCTGATTGTCTTTTAATTTGAAAGAATGTGTTTCTCTGATTCTCTTTTTATTTGAAAGAATGTGGTTTGTCTTTTTATTTGAATGAGTGTGCTTCCATGATTGTCTTTTTATTTGAAAGAGTGTGCTTCGCCTGATTGTCTTTTTATTTGAAAGTGTGCTTCTCTGATTGTATTTTTTTTTTATTAAAGAGTGTGCTTCTCTAATTGTCTTTTTATTTGAAAGAGTGTGCTTCTCTGATTGTCTTTTTATTTGAAAGAGTGTCCTTCTCTGATTGTGTTTTTATTTGAAAGAGTGTGCTTCGCCTGATTGTCTTTTTATTTGAAAAAGTATGCTTCCCTAATGTCCAATATAAATTTTATGAAAATACTGTTATAGTGTTCTACACTAAACCATGAAACACCTCATAGGAGCAGTGTGAAATGCCGTAATTATGTACATGACTACGAATAACCTGGACGCAGTGGCATCAGTTTTGTTGATTTAAAGTTTGTTAATAATAATAATAATAATAATAATAATAATAATAATAATAATAATAATAATAATAATAATTTTAAAAAATTTCTTATCCTCACGTAATTTAATTTCTGATAAATCATTACACCATAGAACGGCTTGTCAGGTAACATAGTCGTTTAGTGATAAACAATATCTCAAAGTTATTGAACAGAAGTGACAAAAGCTGTGAGCTCTTACAAATAACTGATCTGCTGTATAACCGAGCGTAGTAATAAAAAAAAAACAAAAAAAAAAAAAAACTACTAGACGAAGAAGTGTATTTTGTTTAGTATTATTGCCAAACAATTTATTTTATTCTTTGAAAGCCTGATCTTTCAGAGGCCAAAAATTTTCACAAGGAAACAAACAAGCTGTTTGCTGGACAATATTCCTTGTGATGTTTGTAATAGTTTTAGCGAGGATAATGGTTTTTCGAGTAGATCATTTTATGGAGGTAGTAATACTTTGATGAGTGCTTCCTAAAAGAAAGAAATAAGAAAAACAAAAATAAAGCAGAGAATTTGATTCTTCAAATACTTTTTCTCCGTCTATAAAGTTTATATAAGTAGTTCTTTTACTCTCAACTACGGTACCTCTTTTCCGGTTCTCTAAGTTTCTTTTTCTTTCTTCTGCCTGTGATGTAAAGTGGTTGGCCTTATCAAGCTGTCAGAAGACGAACGAAGTGTATCGGATCCACTAAGATTACTTTGATCAAACGAACGAACGCCAGCCTGCCTCTGCTTCTACGAAAAGAAGATAGGGAGAGAGAGAGAGAGAGAGATGAAAAAAAGAGAAACTTTCTCTTTTCCACTGAGAACTTTTGCTAAAGAATGGCAACGTCACTCAGAGGCGGGAAATTGAGAGGAAATGGAGAGAAAAGTGGGCGAATAAGCTCAAGAAGTGGGAAGAAGTCCTTTGCGTGTTCTTCCGATGCACTATTGATTGCCACACTAGAAGCACACAACAGGAAAAAAAAATCATATACCGTGTTTGCACGTAAAAATATTCTTTTTAAATACATACTCTTCCCTTCTCTTCCCTCCATTGAATACATATTGGAGTATTCATAACTCTTAACTGTTGCGTTTACACGAAAGAAGACATCCTTCACAAGGAGCTAATATTCCAGAAGGCATAATCCAAATTAGTCATTTCCTTCCAAAGGTGATGATCATGATTAAAGCTTTTCCGCTGTTTTTACCCTTATCCTGTTATATTTTTGTTCCTAAAAAGAACATGTAGAATTTTTTCGGAACTTGTTTTAAAATGAATTGAATGTGGATGTTTTTAAAAATATGTCTTCGCTGTCTTTATATGTCCTTCGATACACGTTACTGTTAGTTTAATAGTAGTATTAACTTCGTCTGTGGTACCTACATTTTGTCCTGCCTTCTTCGCTGGTCTAGTGGTTAGCGCTTACGGATTTGAATACAGAACCTTAAAATTTGAACGCATTGTGTTATTTAGAATTCCACCTTAAACTGTAGGCTCACTTCTTATATAACCTTGGTGCTGAAAAGAGACGTTAAACTTCAACCAACCAATCACATTTAGCCGACTAGTGAACACACGTATCTTCCATGTGCATAGTTCTTGGTTCAAATTCCGCCAGGAATACAATTTCTGTTTTTGACCCAGCATCGTCACGCAGTCGGTAGTGTTGCTCACGAGTCGACATATTTATAGTCTTGGCTTCGGAAACGAGACGGGACGTACATTTTTAAATTCGAATCGAGTCCGTATTTAAGACACGAATCGAGAGGAATCAAAAAACATTACAATTCTCGTTACGAGAAATATTAAAATTCTCATTTCGTTTTAAGACGAGAATCGAGACGAGACAAGATAAATTACAATTCTCACTTCGTTTTTAAGACAATAATTGAGACGAGACGAGAAACGTTACAATTCTCATTTCGTTTTAAAACAAGAATCGAGACAAGAAAAATTCAATTCTCACTTCGTTTGTAAGACAAGAATTGAGATAAGACGAGAAACGTTACAATTCTCGTTTTGTTTCTGAACAAAAATCGAGACTAGAAACGTTACAAGTCTCGTTTTGTTTTTAAGACTCATTTCGTTTTTAAGACAAGACTCCAGACGAGACATTTTACTACAAGCCTCATGCACAATACTAGTTCACCCATGTCTTAGATAGTGTTTCCCATGAGACAAGAATTAAGGTTTTCTCGTCTCGTGATTTTTGGACAAATTCTTTTTGTCTCCTTCTTCGTAAAGAATTCTCTGTCATCTTGTATCGATTCAGGCAAAGCTTTCCTCGTATCGTTTTGTAAATTTATGTGCAATATTTATGCCCTGTTAACTTCATTTAGATGTTGTCAAAAACCTTCAGTGTGACTAAAAGCCTACGAAATATGTAATATAACAACATTTAAACCAAATTTGTTATTAGAATAGATTAGTTAAGGAATACCGTGCATTTAAACGTTGATAAAATTCTCTTCATTCTGTTCGTCTAATCACTTTATTAATTTAAAGTTTGTGTACTTTAAATCACGTAACACTAAAACAGTGTTAGGTTTTATTGTTGTATGATTCATAGTGTAAAAACTAAATTGATAAAATGATTGTAGGGACATAATGAAGAGCAATTATCAACGTTTAATGGTACGTAAGTCATTACACAATATACTTCAAGAACGAATAATGTTTAAAGCTGTTATCATGTTGTCTCAAAGAGTATTCAACTTTTGGATGTGAAAATTGATGATACGTTTATTATGATTTGAAAATAATACTATGACACTACTTGTACAGGATTTGTTCGATGATCTTCTGTCATTTTTTCGGCAAAACTCGCTATAGAACTTCCAGCTACATATTGGTGCATGCATTGAAACCTCCAAGACAAGTTTTTATAATTTCTGATGGTCGTTACAGGGTCTGGCATTGTCAGCATGGTATACTACACGCTTTCTGTAGACCAGCTTTGGTCATTTCTGTTGACATACTGGGAGCACTCGCATTTATTGCCAATAAACAATACAGGTCCGAGTTTATCGTTCTGCCCAGTGACAGTAACTTGTGATGCACGATGCTCTTCCAATCTCAGCAAACGCACAGCATAATCTTCCTCGGCAGTCACTGTGAACTGTGGAGTTTCTCCTCGCTTCGATCACCTCATTTTTCATCATTCGTGATTAACAGCTTCAGAAATGGCTCAAAAAGTAAAAATGAATGAAATCTTTTAGTTTGACGACCTACGATTATCCGTTTAGGCTAAGAGACTCAATGATTAAAGGCAAATGAATGATGATGGAAGAATTGGTGGAATGAGAAGGTAGGATGAGACGGGAGTACCCCGAGAAAACCCATGGACATTGACATTGTCTACCACAAACTTACTTGACCGGAGATTGAACCAGAGACCTCACACACCAGAGGTAAGCGCTCTACATCTAAGCCACCGTGCTAACTCAGAAATGGCTTGAGTTCGTTACGTTTCAGTACAGGTTCGCAGATTGAAATTCGATCGATTAAATTATTTTGAGTCAGATCATGTTGCACGTAAATGTTTAACACTATTTGGATGTGGATGTTTAGATCATTGACAATATCAGGACTACTTACATATTGGTTTTGCTCGACGTTAAGAAAAATGTCATCCAATTTCGCGAGGAACAATTTGGGCATTAAAATTTCCAGAAAGAAAGGGACTGAACCTCTTGTAGCTGTTGCTTTTGATAACACATCTTGCCAATAAACAACAACAACAACAAAAAACTCTTCTCGGGCAGCATTTATACCTTCATCGAAATAAAATTGCAAAATGTAGTGCAGTTTTGCGTAAAGTTCACTCATCTGCACTGCGCAATAAGTATTCCAATACTTCTTTCACATGCACTATCTTCAACTGTCAGATCTCAAATGACGTTAGACCTTAGTCGCTGCGACTCATATACCCTGAAATTTGGGATATTAACGTCATCTTGTGTGCAAAAGGTTCAATGTTTTTTTACACTATCTGATATATCAAAACGAGACGAGAAAACTGTATTTCTCGTTTCATCTCGTGGGCAACACTAGCAATTGGACATTTTCTCGAATTAAGAAGTATCACATTAAAATCTCGAAAGCTCTAAAATAACACATCATTATAGTAGAAATCGTCTATAGGCTAAGAGGAACGTTTGATTAAATGCAAGTGAGTGATGATAGCAAAATACAGATATAACCATGAAACAGGAGAAACCGAATAAATCCCATGGATACAATGTTGTCGACTGCAAGTGCCCAAGGCTTCGTATCAAACCAAGGAGTCTTGAGATCAAAATAATTACTACTGGGCCACTTGACTCGTCACAATAGCCTAAAAGATTGTATTCTATTAGTATAGAAAAGTATTGAAATATTTGAATATTGGGAGTTTTTGAATCCACTGTTGTCATGGGAATTTAGAGGGGGGAAAATGGACCACTGCCCGTAACTCCACTTATAAGAACGTTAATTTCGTCAGCGTATGTAGGGGATTAATTGATTTTTGTTTCGTGTACGATAACAAGTGATTATTCAGTGTGCATTGCTGGCAGCCATTTACACGGATGCTTCAAGAGGTAATGAAATTGTACCGCCTTTGTTAAGGTTGTATGCGATAGAGATCTCGAGAGTTGGTTGGTGTCGCTGGTATTTGACATGTGCAATGCAATGCGAACCAGCCGGCATCGCTGACATTTTCACCTGGGGTAGTTGGTGGGAGGAAAATCATTGACAATATTGACCTCGCCCTCTGATATAGCTTTTATTTGCCAGATGTAACAAGATTGGAGGTGTGGAGAGCAGTTAGTAGCCATGACAACGGGTCTCTCACACTCTCTTGCCTCTCTCTAGCTTGCATTTCTGTCGCAACCTCAGTTGTTGTTATGGGTCACGGCGATAAGCGCTTTTGCGATGTGACATTTCTGCAGTTTTTTTTAAAGAGAAGAAAAATGTCAAAAAAGTCATGGGTAAGGTATCAGTACAGCTTCGACTTGTTTATTGTCAAATAGATATATGTTGGTTCCTGGACAGAATCACTCGTGTGGAGATGCTCGTAATATTCAATGCATTCCTAGTTTTATAGGGTATCCAGCAACATTAGGTCTCAAGTAAGTCTAAAGAGGAGAGATATTATCTTTCTTTAAACATACCGCAGGAAAAAAAAAAACACACACACACACACAGAGATGTATTCAAGGGTTCATAAACTTTACTGTGAGAAATTGGTTTTTTAGTGTGACTTAGTCTCCATAAAAATCAATACACCTAAATGTGCTTAGTTGAAATATTTAAATACATTAATTAATGAATTAAAACATTTCTATTCCATGTTTTTCATGTGTTTTATGAATTAAAATTCAATAAATAAATAATTTGAAAACTCGTTTAACTGACACTTTGAAAGTAAATTTCCAGCTTCTTTTCTCTGTCATCTTGTGCTAATATTTACTGTACCTACCGAAATGTCCTATATGGGGGAAAAAATTGACTGCAAAATCTCTCTACAGTTTTCGCATGCGTATCGTGACGAACTTAGTCCTTGAGTAGTTCGTCAAATATAATGCATTCGAATAAGCTTTAATCTAAACCTGTGGATTATACAACCTGCTAATGTAATAGCTGTAGTTGGTTGTATAGCAACCAGATATGAAACTAGTAGTTCTTTCTGAATTAGCAAAACAGGAATTATTTGTTGTGAAACTTGGAACAAAGAAGTTAAGTGTCCAGCAAAACATCCTGGTGTCGAAAAAGTTACATGAAATTATTTTTTAATAAAAATTAGAAAATAATAAGGGAGAAAGAAAGAAAAGAAAAGAAAAAAGTAAGCGTTAAACCTGTGCTGTATAACACCATAGCAAAACTTCCCCTCCCCATTCTCTCTCTCTCTCTTTCTCTCCAGTTCTCTCTCTTCTTGCAGATTCATGTATCTCTAATTTTTTAGCGATGAGAATATCAATGAAATTCTACCATTGTTTCTTATTACTTCCTGCTCTCCTTTTCTGATCTAAACTGTGTATATCTTCCGCATTGTGTTCATCTCTTGTCAATCTTCCACTCGTTTTCATTGTAGTTAATGAAGGACTGACAGACATAGAAGTGTCTTCTATGTCTGTGTGTGTTTTTTTTTTTTTTTTAGATAGAAATTGAGTCATAAATACGTCAATAGGACCAGTTAAACCTGTAATTAGCTAAACTGGAAGTCACTTTGTATTGCAACCATCTTTGCAAATGTATGAGAGAGAAGTGGAAAACTCCTCAAGTGAAAGACTCCACAGCATCCTTCAGTGATATCTTATAATGCATCAAATTATTTCGTTTTAGTACCTTTCCTGCATCGCAGGAAAAAAAAGCATTGAAAGTGCTGTGGGGAGATTTGAACTCGACACCTTTTACGTTCAAGTTGAGAGTGCAAACTATGAAGTCATGTGCTCTAGCGCCGAAGTGAACCATCAGTCCAATAGATACTAAAGGGTAAGAGATAAACTTGCCTGGATCACACATGTTCCCATTTTTCCCATTGATTTACATTATGTCTTTCTTTCTTTCTTTTTTCATTGCTCCTATGATGAGTTGTATTCTATAGAGTAGCAGGTTACGTTATACTGTACATATAAGAATAGATTTGAGCTGTGTGATTTCTTTTCTTCTCCTCGTGAATGAAAACAAGATTTCTGTATACCAGTTTCATTGTCACACATGGGTTTGAAGTTTGAAGTGAAGAGTATCATAATGATAAGATGTGCTATTACTAATGAGAAGGCCCGAGTTCGAGCAGTGGAGAGGAATATATTTTTGGAGCGCCTAATTGATTACAGAAAACTGCTTCTCGCTATCTATGTATTAGTTTTTGTTCTATGGCAATCAATGTTAAAACCGGAAGTGATTGATTTCTGTCATTTCCCGTTTGTACAGAGGGTTGAGAGAGAAAATGGTAATTATGTTGAGAAGGCTTAATCAATTTTTTAAAAAATGATACTCGCTACCTGTTATCGTTTTTGCTCCACGTATACCCATTTTGAAACCGGAAATTGTTGTAGAAGTCGAACACATTACGTCTGCATCCGTAACTCTCTACTGAAACTCTCGAAAGAAAAGAAAACCTATAATAGTGGCCACATGCGCACACTTAAGAGAATATAATTGCTTTATGCAAACTAAAAGTAATATAGAACAGTTTTTTTTTTATTTAGACGTATTCGAGTAATCTTGTTTTTCCATAAATCAATGACCTGTGATTATGCTCAATGCGAACCAAATTGACTTAAATCTTTCGTTTTATCTAAGTGGACGGCTATTTGTAGCGTTTACAAAGCGTTTTTATTGCTCATGCGTACGCTTGGAATACGCTGACCATGTATTTAAATGTGGATGGCTAATCACAATGCGCTGCAAACGTGAAAGCAATAAAAATACGCAGAAAATGTCTGCTCGAGCGTATTTGGTGCGTTTCGGAAGAATAGACCGCCTGCTGTTTAAAAGATGCCTAGAGGAAGGAAAAAAAAGGAAAGACGTGTTGCCAGGCAAGGGGATTTTAGCAACAAACAGCTGCTTGGAAGGTGGTTTGCTTAGAGTGTTGAAATTCTGCTATTACAGACCTGGACCTAGCAAACAAGATCTGGAAACTCTGACTGGCTCACAGTATGATTTAAAACACTGGCGAAAGTGAAATTACAGAGTAGCCACCTAGGTCGAGTTCACTATGGGGAGTAACGCGTCTGAAACGCATTTTCGAATAGCCATACACTAAGTCTGTTGGCGTGATGAAAAGCACAGGAAGGCGTCTTAAAATCAAAGAAAATTTGCTCTGCTAGTAGGTTTTGCCTTAAGGAAAAATAGTAGGCCTACTTTCTATATTAAGGAATTCATTGAGATAGAAATTAAGATGCACTATAATCTACTGCCTTAATAATGCATATTACTTGTCAACCAAGTAATTAAGTGGTGCTTAAAATGTCATTGGCTATTGGTAATCATATTAAGGTTTTGTTACACCATAGAAGCTTTGGAGAAATTAAAATCTTCCTAATTTATTATTGCTAACTATTATTAAAGATCTTTTCCTTTTTATGAACGTCCCTCCCTTTTTATTGTTTTCTCTTTTCCCTGATTTTCCAATTAATTCCCTTTTTATCATGTAAGTGGTACTTGGGTTGTATAACAGAGACTAAATGAGTACACAAAGTTTATACAGTATATGTTCCGATAACAGTCATTGTTTGCCTGTTGTGGCAATTGTCAATGCCTGCAGTTATTTTAACTTTTAGAGACCATAGCAGAAACATCCGCAGAGCCTAAACACCAAATAATGAGGGAAGCTAAACGACTAACTGATGTTGTTTGCGAATCGTAAATTTAGCGTATCCAATTAAAAACAGTAATTGTATGCTTACTATTGTCTTTCATATTTTTAATGACTTTAGAAACGATAGATGCCTGTTGATAATAACCTCCATTTCATTCGTTATTACCAGTATTGATTGTGCTGGATGGAGTGTTTAGACTATTAAGAAGTTCAACAGGCGAAAAAAAGAGTCTTTGCAATTCAAAGTTCTTGGAGTTTGTCCACTTCGTTCATGAGTATCAACAGGATACAATACGCTTAGTAATTTTATGTTGATACCTGCTCCTTATTGGGTCACTTGCAGTATAGACAGTCTCACAGAAGGGTATGCACGCTATAACCCCGTCTTTTGACTCAAGTTGATCTGTAGGGGCCGCGGTGGCTCAGTGGTAGAGCGTTCACCTCTGGTGAATGGGGTCCCGGGTTCAAACCCTGCTCCCGCCAAGTGAACTATGTGGTGGACAAACACCGTGTGCGTGAGTTTCCTCGGAGTTCTCTCGTTTCCTCCCACTTTCTTCATTCCACTATTTTCATTCATTTCTCATCATCACCGTCTCCTTTAGCCTAGCCGGCATAATCCTGGGACGTAAAACTCAAAAATTTCATTTCAAGTTGATCTGCAAACTTGGGGATGTTTGTCATATATTGACACTTCAAATACATGAAGTGTTCAAACATTCATGCTATTTCAAATTAATGAATGTTTTCGGAACAAATTTAGAAATATGTATTCGTAATTTGTTTATTTGGGTCCTCCATCTTAATGTTCAGTAAAACGCTAAGGAAATTCTTAAAAAAAAAAAAAAAAAATGTGTTAGTCACTACAGACACACGGCTCTGTTACCCTTATTATATCCGCACATTTTTTTTTCAGAATTTCACAAAAATATTTGAGTACAAATTTTGTTCGACAGTAACTTGGAAAAATTGTGAAACTCGTTTGGGGAAAATTTAACGTTTCCTTTTAAATCTTCGTAAGTTTTGATATTTTACATTAAAGTAAACAAATCGTGTTGCCTGATACTAAAAACTGAAGTAAACGACAAAACCTTATCATTAATGCACAGAAATGTGAGTATCAAATGGACTCCCTTAGATTCTTCTGCCTACGCCACTGATAAAACGGAAATTACTGTAGTAAGAATTACTGTTCTTTGAAGTAGTAAGCTATGTTGATTGAACCGTCTAGTTTATGTAAACAGGGGAGAACGGAGAGTGAAGATATTTTCAAGTTCATCGCCTCGTATTTATCTAGTATACTTTTTTTTTTTTTTTTTAAACGACCTTTGGAAGTTTATCCGGTTCTCGGCTAAGGCTGCGTGCCAAATAGCTGTGCATCCAACATACGTAAATGAATACACGTTAATTTGTTGCTACTGGTGTTGAATATACAAACATCTGATAAGATATGTTCATAAAAAATAAAAGTTGAAGGAATTAGACGCAGATTAGATTTTTTTTTGTATATATACGTATATATATATCGCGTGCATAAAGATTGTAATCTTGTAGTATCACGGGAGAGTTAAAAACGTTTACGAGACTATTAAAAGGAAGTGTCGTGAAAAAGCGGAGGATTAGATGTTCAGATGGATTGTCTTCCGTGAACATTGTTGCTGTTGTTGCAGTGGCGGCTCTTGAGGAATATCACTTCAGTTAAAATTTAAATCTTTGTCGTTACAGGCGAAGGGAAGAAAGTTACGCAATGTGCTAAATTTTGTATACAGCTTTCTGAAACTATATAGAACTTTGTTATATATATAAAAATGAATCTAAAAAGGCAGGGGGGCGCAGGACATCACGCCGTCTCCCGTGCCTATCTATGCCCATTGTAATTCTTTAGGGAGTGGAGGAACGTCATAGATATTTTCTGGAAGTGGGGAACAGTGTCTTCCCGCGTTCCCTCTCACTTTTACCCCGTATATATAATATAATATAAAATTGTGTCGTTGGTATAGTAGCCTCACTTAAAAAGTTAACCACTTAGTGACGCCCTATACAATGTGTTCAAATATAATTCACAATGTTCTTTCTCACCCCTGGATTGTTTTTCTTGATACGTGTCACACAATAATTTGTGCTTTAGGCTTTAGCGTCACGTTTACCAGCCGCCACATTCTCACCATTGTTTCTTTCTCGTCGATTGGCAACATTATGAAAGCGGCTACATACGTTTATTACTGCCTGGTGTTATCTTGAGGTAGATGTACACTATTGAGGTAGATCTACGCTCAGTACTTTTAAACTGGAAGGAATTCATAGTGGGAGTAAAGCCGGAGGTAGGTTTCTGACTGACGATTTGAGAAGTACTTCAGGCATACTTGCTCTTACACTATATTCTACAGGTGCATAGTAATGGTAGAGACAGATCGTTGCCCAGTCCTTTTATGACAAGTCATTCAAGTTAGCACGGATAAAGGTAATAATTATTTCCTGGTGGTTCGGTATGTACTGGCACATATCGGTGCCGAGGACTTGTTTGCATGTCAGGCGTATATCAGAGTTTGGGAAGAAAGGCAAATAAGCATGAGTAATGGCAGTTGTATAATCGGTAACGATGAGGCCATAATATTTTTAGGCATCCACTGTAGTAAAGATTTAGTTCAAACCAGGGAAGTTACAGTGGTATCCGTGGTTTTAAACCACAGCCAGAATTGCCTGGTTTTGTCTCCTCCTCCAATAATACTCGTATCACAAAGGCCCAACCTTGTGATCGGGGCATAGTAGCAGAAAAGAATATCCTGCCTGGAAAGAGAGAAGTTCACCCCATCCCGCATGAGCTGATTCCATATATCACTGTGATATCTCACCGCTAATCTGGGCTAGAGATGTCTGGGTTTGTAGTCATTCGATTCACAGATTTGAGTAGAACTCGACGGGATTGTGGTAATATCATGGAATGTAGAGTAGCAAAATGACAATATGAGTTTTTTTCTGGAAACACTCCGGTGCCGACAGTGAAGTTTCAAGTAAAACCCACTGGTTAGTGAAGTCCCCTTCACCGGATATAACTTGTAGGGGATATGATCCATCTCGTTAAGTAGGGGTATCCCATTATCCCTTCTTCGGAAGGGTTTGCTGTATTATACTGGCAGTTTCGAGCGCAACTTATTACTACCAAGTCTTCGATCTGCGGGTCTTCTTAGAGAGCTTAGGTGCCAGTGCATAAGAAGAGCAACTACTCAGACCATCAAGGGGAAAAGTAAACATACCACACACTTAAGAGTCTTCATCCCAGCGAAATTAAAATACCGCTAATTTTACAGTAATTATGTGATATCTTCAAATAGATAAAAGATAATTGAAATATGGAACAAGAGCGCCCTATGCAATATTATTTTGCGTGAGGTACCGTTATCACAAGTCACCTAGCGACTTTCCGTTTTCAGCTGTTTAGAAACGCGAAAGTAAATGCCGATTTTCAAAATGGCTCGAAATCGAAAGCAGATAAGTGAGTCGTGATAACGGTTTCTCATGTAAAATAATATTGTCTAGGGCGCTCTTGTTCCAAATTTCGATTATCTTTTATCTATTTGAAGATATCACATAATTACTGTAGAATTAGCGGTATTTAAATTTCGCCGGGATGAAGACTCTTAAACCAGTGTTTGTTTAGTTTTCAAAACAGTTTTCGAAAATATGACGTGAAATAATGATATTTACAGTTGCTGCAATATTAATCTTGTCGGTTAGGAATTAGCTGTTAGGGCAGGTTCATTAACATAATGTCCATTCATGTAACTTCTTGTACGATACTTAGAAAATATAATGAAGTACCTATCCTAACATATCTTTGGAGATATTCTATGATAAAACATAACAGTACATCGTGGACCTACCATGTGCTATATAATCGCAGCAGCTGTAGTGTGGCAGTCTTTTGACAAATCAGAGAATTACGTGTTCAATATTTTGCTGTTTCTCACAGTATGTCAATTGGTTGGACCACAAACTAGTTGACCTGGCCCTGTAGACCAATGCAATATCCACTTTTCGACATCGAAACTCGATATTAATAAAATCTCGAAACGATTGGTATACCTACGGCAACTATAAAATAAATAAATACTGAAGTCATAGTATTGAAAAATAACAAAATATATTGGAAATTGAAAAATATGGAAATATCAGAAATATTGGGCAATTAGTAATACTCTGTGATATTGATATTTCGATATTTAGAAATTTGGATCAATATATTCATTTCGATCCAATTCATTATACAATGCTTTATAAGATTCTGGAGATTAAGATTAAGACTGGAAGTGAGTATAATGGTTCATATACTACTGTTCAATATTGACTACAGCATGACTTCTGGCAGGGTCGTAGCTTAAGTATCTTCCGTAGGGAGTACGTAGAAAATTGAAATAATAATAATAAAAAATCTGTTAGTTTTACTTCCCACGATCATGTCCTGTGGACTAGTAAAAGTGAATAATTATTAAAGGGATTAATGGAATAAAAATGTGGGAGGAAAAAGTGAGAACCTCAAGAAAACTCGCGGACACTATGTTGTCTATTACAAACTCACATGGCCTGTTATTGAACCAGGATATCCTCACTCCAGAGCTGATTGCTTTACCACCTAACCACCTTGCCCCTTCCCCCGAGTATATGGAAGTTTCGTGGAGACTCATACCATAAAATCTCCACAGTGCTAAAAATGTTATTACCGAAAATGTCACTGACATTTTTGCGTCATTAACAAAAGTGATTCGATGGAATACAAACGAAATAATTCCAGCATAAGTCAAGAACTGTTGTATTTCATGATCTATAGTTACACTCTAAAATTAATCTATCGTTTAGAACAATTGTTCTTAATTTCGAGTCTATCGTCCCTTTAGGTAAATGTGATTGTCTTGAGGCCCCTCGCTATCTTAACCCAACCCACTCATACACAAGGCTGAACGTAAAACTTGGACGAAGGAGTCTAAGAACCAGAAAACGGCTTAAGTTCTTAAAGTTAGCCTTGAAGAATCCACATTATCTGTACAAAAGTCTAAACTTTTGATAATTTGTAAAATGCATAATGGCTTTCGTTGAATGATATCTCAACTGCCAACTGCCCCCTAAATAGTTTATCGCCCCATAATCGCCCGTTTTCTTCCAGCGCCCCATTGGAAATGAGAACGCCTCCTATGGGGCGTTAACGCCCACGTTGAGAACTACTTGTTTAAAAGGCGCCACACCTACACTTGTTCACCAGAGCATAAAATGTGAATCTTCATTCAATCTTGAAGAAAAAATCAATTGCTTTGTCTGTCTAACGTGACGCTGTAAATACCACTGGATTCAGTACAATCAATTGGATTTGGTGGTGAGGAAACTTCCTACGATGAAATTGGGTAATATCTATATTGGTGGACTTCTTAGGCGCTTAATACTTAGGATGGAAGCTGGCTACCGTGATGCAACATAAAATTAATTATTGATATCTATCTGTAAGTGCCGTCCGATTTTTCCGTAATGTATCGCTTTGTGTTTTCGAGGAGAGCAAGTTTTAGCAAATTCAATATGCCTTCGGTGGCCCTTCAATTTCACTTCCGCAGCATTATCACCATAGCCGATTTAGGTCAATTGAACTTTTGCAGCCCTTCTGGATATTTAGAGCTCAAAGTTTATTATAAAGTGAATGCATTAGCAGTAAAGTGTTTTGTAGTTCTACCTGTATTTTCTTAGTAATTACTACTTTTTAAAAACTCTATGGAGTTGTGTCATGCTTACAATTTTTTGGCATTACAAATGAGAGAACACCCATGAATTAGGTACGCGGCGAACGTTATAAATTCTGAACTTCTAGGTGTTCCAACTTTTAATTTCTTGATGTCAGCATAATGACAATTATTTCCTTATTCAAGTTGTCCAGTTGCCGTCCGATACTAAGTCGACGTCCATAATTTTGTGTCCTAGTCAGAAATTGAATCCAGGGCCAAGCACGCTAACCCGTAGGTTATAAGGGAGTACATTTTTGATTGGTCGGAGTTTAGCATTCTTTTTCATTACCGAAGCTATATGAGACGTGGACCTACAGTTTACGGTGTAATTCGAATGAAAATAATGCATTCAGTTTCAAGACTCTTCCACCGGGAATCGAACCCGGGAACCCGTGCACCACATGCATGTGCGCTAGCCACTAGCCCAGCGAGAAGGGCGCAAGAATACTTCTTCTAAATTTAGTGAAGACATAAATATGAAGTTTGACCTATATCTGACAGAATCCAGAAACAAACAAACAAACAAAAAACGAAGCAAAAAAAAAAAAAGATAACGGGACACGATAGAAAGAGAGCGAGCGATAAAGATGGAATCTGCAGAGGAAGACGTTGAAAAATGATCTGTTGCCAGCGAGATGCTACGATGGTTATATACATTTGGCAAATTTCCCAGCGAACGGCTAATTTTGCGGGGGAAGCTCCATTATGCTTTACATGCGTCGCCAAATCACTGAGAGATGATCGCAATTTAGTTACTTTGTTCATCTTCTAACAAGAGACATAAGCAGAAGAGTTTTTTTTTAAAAAAAGAAAAAGAACACTTTTCTCTCTTTTGTATTTTTTCTGTGACCTATTTCACGGATTCCAAACCATTTAAAAAGTTGCGAGCACTGTGTAAATGTTAAATACATTCTGTAAGTAAATATTACTATCGTAAAGACTCGACAAGTACCAATCGATAGATCGGATCGAGTTGAAAAAAATATATTGATAAGTATAAATCCTCATGTGTAGTTTACGAAAAAATCGAGGAAATTTTTAAAAAAATGCTGTACGATATCCACGCCATCTATTCAGATGAAACTGATAGTGAAGGAGATTTTTCATTATGACACTAACAAGAAGACAGTACACAATATGGTTAATGATATATATCAAAATTAGGACTAAATCTTAAACTGTGTTTTATTATTATTATTATTATTATTTAACTATAATATTGGGTCAAAATGAGACATACGTACATTAACCGATAAATGACATCGACCTGAACAAAATTTTAATCTTTTCATTCATAGTGTTCTAAAAGATCAAAGGAAGAAAGGGAAGCGCTGTGTCATAAATGTGGGAGGTGATTCTGTAAACCAAATACTATAAAAAAGTGTTAATATAGGTCTCTGAATGACAGGCTACCAGAAAAGGTGGGAAAGCAATTTTAGAGCTGTCTTTGACAAGCATTTAACGTACTCTTGGCGGTCCCTAACGGCCAATGAGTGTGCAAGGAATTCCCCAAACGAAGTGAGGGATTCCCAGAGGTCTCTTGAATGAAAGATGGAGTTGGAATTAGCGTAAATAGAATGGCATATTATTAGAAAATCGGAATTTGTTGTCGCCATGTCGTATTGTAAGTGGATTCAATATGGCGGTAGTTTTAAATGTTATGCGGTTGCATAACCACAGAGAAATGACAATATAGATACTATGTATAAACACGTAACCAAATCTTTCAGGTAGAGATCGTTTATTTTACAACGTACAATTATATGGATTATTAGGTATTCGTGGTGTATGCCTGTCATAAGGCAGAGGTTGGACATGAATGAGCACCTGGTTCTTAGCGAACCCACTACTATACGACTTGATGAGACTTTTTGGGAATCCGTAACGTTCTTTGGGAAATCTCATGCGCAGTCAACATATGGTTATATACCATTTCTTTTATTTTCATATTTTCGTGTATAGAATCAGTTCCCAATATTATGATACGGAATTCATCAACACCATGTTTATCCATCATTCCTAGCTAGAAACATATTTAAGACTGTTTCTTTATATGTTTATATTACTAACTGCGAGATGGTTAATGGTTGTGAACCTCTTTTTTCCTTCTACAATGCCGACCAGAGTAACGATTTTTATTACAGGAGCACCAGGTTCAGAACTCTTGGCCTATTATGCTCTTTGGTATTAACAGTTTTTTAAGAGGTCAATTTTGATTTCATAAAACATGTTCATGAGAGTGTGAAAATGCTTGTTAAGTTGACCAGCATATGTGTTTACTACTACTGCTAGCAGTAGTTAAAAGAAAATGCTAATAAACACAGTAAAGAGCAACAAGAGACGTATACGTACGTGACTGGATGTAAAGCAAAATCGCTTGCATCTTGCGAGGTGCTGTACAGTTAAGTTACGTGACGGAGCTGAGGAAGGTGTGAGTCGTAAATTTTTATTTTTATGTGGCAATTAGGAAAAGGAAAAACAAAAACTATACCATGTGTCTGCTTCTGTCAAAGTATACAGTATTTACTGTGCGTGTTTTGTTGTCGGTATCATATGAAAAACGACCGGGACTTTTTAATTTACGTTAGGATAATTTATTTTTAATGACCGGAACTAGTGGGATTTGTATGAAGGCCCAAAGCTTATCGTCTCTTGACGGTGTCGGTTTTTAGTAGGATCCATCGCGTCTAATTGCAAGACAAAGTTTGAAACAAACTCTTGTAAGGACAGTGAACAGGATCTCGCTCAGAAATTTCAATTTCATATGGTAGAGGATGTTTGCTGCAATCTAACGACGCGATATGTCACTCCTAGCATTCTATAGTTATACATCATTGTTTCGATAGTCGACAATGGGAGATGGATACCCACCGTTAAGGTCACCATTACTTGTGAACATATCAAATTGACTACATTGACGAATTCTATAGAGATAATCGCTTTAAGAGTTCTATAGAGAGTTATTGCGAAAAGCAGAATTCAAAAATTCGCTTTCGTTCAACAGTTATCGTATGGAATAACTGATATACGGATGTACGTACTAATATTACAGTCTTACAAGGCTTACTAACGTGGTTCTAATAAACTACATACACGTGGGGGAACTTGCTATGCTATAATACAGTCATTCTATCTAAAAAATCACAGAAGACTCAAAAATCTGAGGAGTTTGAATTTACAAACATATTTTTCGAGTAACACGTTATTTGTTTATAGCTTAGGGAAGGTGTGTTGGACAATGTCGGACAGACCTTCTTTGTTTAACCTCAAGGATAAGACGATACAAACAGAATCTCATGGTAAATGCAACTTATTTTTGTTGAATGTAGATTGTATTTATTTTACAAAATAAATCAGTACAAAATTAACTATGGAGCAGAAAAGTCAAATAACCAATATATAGATATGTGTAATTTATGTAACATAATGAGAGGTGATTGGTAAGTTTCTACCCTCACATCAAAATGTTTAAGTAATAAGTATCATCTTTTAGAAGCTGTGTTGCAAAATATTGAGTTCGTTATATCAATAGATTTTGTTTTAAATGTCCTGAAAGGTGGTAATATAGAGTTGCCAACTTTTGGACGTAGACAGTTGTGTTATTCAGAGTTCAACACTTTTATATTTCTTCGTTGAATTGGTTCCACTTAATACAAGTTTTAATTGCAGTCGAAGATTGACGGGACAATATGTTTATTATTATTATTATTATTATTATTATTATTATTATTATTATTATTATTATTATTATTATTATTATTATTATTATTATTATTATTATTGTAGTGGTGGTGATGGTGGTGGCGGTAGTAGTAGTAGTATTAAATTAAGTTTTCCGCTCATGATAGATTCCGACACCTCTTAATCCAAGTTTGATCATGCATAATATTCGGCCAGACAACTGAAAAATTGTTTCTGTGGCATATAAAAAGTATTATGTGTTATATTAATTCCGATCAATCAGTATTCAATAATATTCAGTCTGATTTTGCTGAATTTTGACACCTGACTTGACATTTGCATACCTTAGGTTTTTATCATGTTGCTCAGATTGAAATGCATATCGTAAGGGGAAGCGGGGGTTCAATATTTATTCGAAAATTTTAGTATTTCACGATCTTCTCAAGTGTCCTAAGTATCCTAAGTAATGCAAGTAACCTAATGGGGAAGCAGGGTCAGCATTTAGACCAAAAAAAAAAAAAGTATCTCACTATCCTCTTAGAAAAGTGTGATTCTTGGTACTTATATTCTTCATTTAAAATAGTAGTATTTGTGATCTAACGTTTTTGAGAATTCCCGTTTTAAAGGGCATCTTCTACATACGTACCTAGGTATATAAAAATTAATGTAATTATATATATCCGCGATTTCATCTTAACTGTGTGAATTTTGATTATTGCTGGTACATGAGTGTACATTGACCTATCTTAAGTTTTTACCACATTTTCGGCAGGAGGTGATGGGTGTAAGAATATGTTTGACGGCTAACTTTTCCTAAACTTCTACACCGATTTTCATGATTTTTGGTACATTAGTGGACCCTGGCCTAACTTACATTTAACACATTTACGACAAGAGGAAGAGGGCATGACGTAGAAATGACCGAAACCGACCAACCGATATTAGTGCCTCGTCCATAGTTTTGGGGATTGCTGAGGTTATCAGTAGTCATGTTCCCTACGTCGTTAAAGTCCAAGTTCAGCCCCATCGACATGGGTTGGGATAGGAAAATGGTGGCATATAAAAATAATAAATTCAAATTTCCTGCTGTTTTTCATTCAGATCGCTTTAAAGCGCCGTTATGTGGAAGTTGCCACTTTGCACTCGAGGATGCATAGACTCGCTGATGAAAGATTATTTTTATCACATTCAATGCAACCGCATTTCCTGCCACAGCCCATCAGCAGGTTTACGGCTTCCCTCTTTCATTGGTCAGGTGTGGTAGGGTAAGCATGGCAGGTGTAAAACGTAGCTTTGTGTGATGTGTATTTGTCTACTGACAAAAGATGGAAGGTATTTTGTTGTGCCAGCTGTCTCGCAGCATCTGTCAGTCCTTGATCTTCATGTGTTCAAGAGTTTGTGATAGGTTTCATGGACGTAGTTTTGTTGAAACATGTTTCAAAGCTAGAAACTTTACACGTAATGGAGTGATTTCCGTTAGTGGTAAATCTTGGCAATTTCTTAATAAAATTGTTAGCAAGAGCGAACAAATTCAATATGTACTTTTTTTTTTTTTTTTTTTTTTTTTAAGAAAACAATTCTTACTGATTCCAATCAAAGAAAAGCAGCTTATGAGAAGCTTATGCCTTATCATTTACTAAGTCAAAGAATTACAATACATACACAACAGATAAAAAATAAAATTTATACAATAAGGAATGGAAATAAAACGAAATTTTATAAGATTTTTTTTTGTTAATTTTAGCTCATCATCAATAGATTAATGGGCGTCGTTTCAGGTTTTCTTTAGAAAAAAGCTAGATTATCTACTAATATACTATATAATAGAATTTCACGTTTTCATTAATATATTACTGTAGGAGAATACGTTACTGAATAAAACACATGTCTCAAATTCATGGGGAACAGTTGCACCCTGAATACTAAATGTCATCACTAGCTGTGCTTGAGCTTTCAAATAATGCACTTCATAATACTAAAATATCGGAATGTTAGCACATAATATTGTATACTATACGATTATACGACATCAAAACAGGATACAAAATCAGCTACGTAAAACACAGTACCTGTACTATAACAGGCTTTTGGTCGCTATTAAGTCGTGAATCGTGATAACATACAAAGTTATCTTGCACTGAAGACGCTTTTCACCAGTGCAGTGGGGATATGATGAATCAGTTGTAGAGGGCTCAACTGTGATGCGACAGGTCCCTGGTTCAATCTCCGGTCACGTGAGTTTGTGGTGAACAACTTCGTGTCAGTGTGTTTTCGTGTGGTTCTCCCATTCTCTTCCACATTCTCATTCCAACAATTATTTCATTATCATTCACCATCGTACATTAATAACCATCTTCATTAACTTAAAAGGCGTAATGGAAAGCTCTCTGGCCTATATCTCACTTTAAGCTGTGAAATTTGAATCTCACTTTAAGCTGTAGGTTCACATCTCATATAGCCTCGTTGCTGAACGGGACGCTAAACTCAAATCCAATCCAACCCAAGTGTAATAGTGGGGCGAAGAATTATAAATTTAATTTAACTACTGCACTGTCTTGCCGCCAAGAAAGCTCGATAACTGCTACTACAGGGTGTTTCAAAACAACACCGACAACGTTTGGAAGGTGATTCCTGACACCAAGATAAGACAAAAACTATAGACCAACCTGGGTGCACAAATGGTAGCTTTCAGAGTTATAGGCTGCCGAAAACGAAAAAATTAACTTTAAAGGTCCATAGCTCCAATAGGGTCTGCTATGGGACTTAGCCTAGTCGGGTCAAGACTTCACTTAAGATCTAGTATGTGCCCTATCATCCAAATATCCATGTTTCAGAATCCTGTGGTACTTCTGCAAGAGTTTTTACAGAGGTAGTTGGTGAGTACTTCAAATCCAAACTCCCTTTATAAAAATTGTTGCGTGAGTACAGCAGGATTCTGAAACATGTATTTTTGGATAGGGCACATATTAGTTCCTAAGTGAAGTTTTGACTCGATTACGGTAGGTCTCATAGTTTTGGAGCTATGGACCTTTAAATTTATTTTTTTCTTTATGTTTTCCGCAGTATATAACTCCGAAAGGAAGCATTTGTGCACCCAGGTTGGTCTATACTTTTCGTCTTATCTTAGTGTCAGGAATCACCTCCCAAACGTTATCGGTGTTGTTTTGAAACACCCTGTATAATATGAGTAATAAACATTGGATAGAAATAATGAGAAACTAATATCTTTCCCTCACAAAGAATTGCTTAGAAAGTGATTTAATCAATAAGGCATGTAATAAGCTGACTCTTGCAACAGAAGTGTAGTGTACTACAAGAAATGCAAACTTTGGCACAAATATATTCGCATTTTGCACTTTGAGCTGCAAAAGTGATAAAGCTGATACGCTCTCTTGTATGAGAATGTGGCCTGTTGTGGACAAAAGAAGTTTAAAATAAAGCAAGGTCAAAGAAATGTTATTTACTTGTTGACAATGATAAAGATTTGGAATGCATTCACTTCATACATGAATGGTGCAACTTCATACATGATACTTATATTAGAGAATATGCTATATGCCAATTGAAGTCATTTTCTGAGGATCCTGTGACATAAAATATAAAACAAACACACTTTCACGCTGCTTGAAGGCTGTAGATAAGAGTGAGCGTGATCAGTATTGCTTTGTATGTTTACAAGAGAATCTGAGTAGGAGGAAGAAGCGCATGTAAACCGTAGATAATTGTCAGCGCATGCGCCATTTGTGACATGCATGTGATGTAACTAAAGTGGCCTTGAAGTTCAACATAAGCCATTCTCTCACTGTTCTTCGTAACATTGTTTGAGAATATCTAATCGTGTGTTCACGCACTTTTTTTTTTTGTTCTTCATTTTTTTTTAACTTCTCATTATAGGGTTTCGTTTGCAGGTTGCTCTGCAAAACTTAGTTGCTCTTGATTGAATTCAAAACTGAGATTATTGAAAAATTATTGTGAGTATTTACGAATGCGGGGAGAGAAAATGAAAAAGCCTGGTGTTATTAAAGTTAACTACTTATTCTAATGGCCGATTGCAATATAAGAATGACGAAAACAAGGGTAAAATGAACGATTTTTAATCTGTGTAATGCATTAACGTAATACAACACGATTTGAAAATATGCATTATGTTGAGTCATATGTACGAGTGTACGAGGTTAACTTGAAATTTGTGACATTGTTAACGTACCCAGAATTCTAGCTGCAAATAATAATAATAATAATAATAATAATAATAATAATAATAATTATTATTATTATTATTATTATTATTATTATTATTATTATTATTATAATTTTATTATTATTATTATTATTATTATTATTATTATTATTATTATTATTATTATTATTATTATTATTATTATTATTATTATTATTATTACGAAAGCTAGAAAGTAAAGTTCTGGTTTTCAGGAATAAAACCTCATTTTCAGAATCTATACATCCCTTCTGATGGTAAAATTTATACAATAGTAGTTTATGATCTGTTTAACTTAATATTATTCAGCGTAGTTGAATTACAGGATAAAATAATGGAAACGAATAAAAACTCTTAGGAAAAATCCTAATACAGGGTGGTGTGACAAAATCAAGAACCATTGCAAAGTAATATGGAGAAGAATTGTGAAGATATAGATAGTTGTGGAGAAGAGACACTATATACAGTATATATATATATAACATACGAGGGTAAGTCAATAAGTGTCTGCAGTAGTTTTTATTATTTATTACCACAAGAGTAAAATGTTTTTATTCATATCATTTTTCAACATAGTCACCCTGCTTTTCAATACACGTGACCAATGCAATACATACATAGATAAATATAGATATACCATTTTATTGAAGTGATTTGTTCCGGGAGGACACTTGGTACATTCCACTAACCATCATTTTGAATTGAGAGCAAATTTCCTGTATGAAATGGGAGAACCCTAACCACTAATTCATAGAGAAACTTCGTCATTAATATTTTGCTGTCTATGAACATCATTCCTATGGAGGGAAAATTCGTTACAACATAATCGGTTAAAGTTGTTGTGTATTCAGGATCATTATAAGAAACTCTATTTCATTTTTGATACTCATATTGTAGAGAACCGTTAAATAGTACATTAATTGTTTAGTACAATCGACCAGATCATAGGACGCAAGGACCTCAGTTTAAAACGTGATTTACCCGTATGGTGTAAGGCCTATGTTAAATTTTTTTTCATTCATATCTAATTTTACGAATGAGTAGCGTAGGATTCAGAATGTGCTTTATAGAAGATAATCTTGATTTTAACGCAGGTAATTCGTTGATAGTCTTGTTTTGCGGTTTGTTTATACCTATGTGTGAATCCGTTGTCACGGACTGACAAATAAAAAGTAAACATGACATCCGAGAATTGAACCAGTCAGTGCCAAGAACAAGTGCCAGCATTCTTTTTACTGTCTCTCTCTCTCTGTGTGTGTGTGTGTGTGTGTGTGTGTGTGTGTGTATGTGTGTGTGTGTATTGCTGACGAACGATAGACTCGAGAAATGTCATAAAGTATTAACTAATTATATGTTACACTAGGTCATGTTATATTTTACATTGCGGTAGGTTTAATTCTGTCCTCTCGAGTGAGCACAGTGCAAGAGAATTTATGCTCACGTACAGCCAGCATTTCATGCGTTCCAACATTTTCAATGTTGAAAGTAGGAAGAGGAAAAGAAAGAGGCTACACTATGTTCTTCCTCTTGATTACGTGCAACCTCTTCTTTCGCCATGAATCAGCTGACAGGCTACGGCACAGAGTTGCAAACTTATTCACTGTAAATAATAATAATAAGAAAAAAAAATGATTTCACTGATCTCTACCCCCGCCACTTCCTTCTACTATATTTTCAAAGTATATTAAAGTGGTTTTCACAAAGCTTGGCAGTCTTTGTAAACAATGCTGTCTTCAGCATAGAAGTATTGCCAGCTAATTAAAGAAAAAAATGTCTGCATATAAATTTTGTGATAACAAATGAAGAAAGAAACTGAAGGTGCGAAATAAGTAAATTAAAAATGATTTGTATGGGGTTGTAATAGCAGGACCAGGAGCCATTTTCTTTCTCCTGAATCTTCGAACTAAAATATAAACATAGACGTGCACCAGCAGAAAGGACAGAGAACCATACGTTAAATTTTTCCTGCCATCGTAAATCACAGCTAATCTTGACTGGCCATGATCCTTCGTCCTTTGTATATCAGAGTTCATGTTAATGACCCAAAAGCTACAATGCGCCTCAACTGAACTTTATTATCCCTACTCCTAACGTTTCTGCTAGCTCTGAACCAACATAAAATAGAATCGGAACCGTTTTTACCAGTTGTCTCAGTGTCCCGACTAGAACATGGTTGGATGGATGAAATAGAGTTTAGCATCCATTTCAGCAGCTTGGTTATATGAAATGTGAACCTACATCTTAACGTGGGATCCGAACCATATGAGCTTCCGCCGGGAATCGAACCTGGGGCTCCCGCACCCGAAGACGCATACGCTATCTACATAGCCAGAAGGCAGCTTACTAACAGATCTAAAACATTTGCGTTTGTATTCACCTTTCCCATTCAAAATATTGAGCTCCTTGTACTTTTCCATTAGAGGTAAGAGAATATATATAGGGCCTATATGTAAAGCTTGTTTTTGAGAAGTTGAAAACTACTGACTTCCCTCTTTATTGAGTAGATGATTTTTTCGTTTATTTCCTATTCATTTAATATCCAACAGAAAATGAGACTCCATATACCAAGTATCAGTCGTGAGACTATGAAGAGTGTTGACACCTCGCTCATCAAATTCTAGGAAACCATTTAGTTGTAAAAGAAACAATCTGACATGCATACCCGGTATAGTACCTTCCTTTAATTTCGCCGCAACCGGACGAGAAAGGACATAGAAATTAAAAGCTTCCTACCCAACATTATAAAACTCTTGCATCTTTAAGATTCCTTCTGATATGTTGACAATCCTGACACCGGAGAATCGCACTTTTAAAAGGCTGTATAGGAATTATTTCATGGATTCACTACGAAACCTTATATACTACAGTCTGCACTGCTTTGTAATGAATCAGTGAAATAGTTCTTATTCTCATTCTTCTTCTTTTTTGACAACTTCCTGTTCTCTAATGAAAGGCCATGAAATGATAGCGAATACAATGGCTTTTTTCTCATCTTTTTTTCTTGTGTGTGTGTGTGTATATATATATATGTGTGAACGTTCCAGCTCATTTTTCTGAAATGGCACAACTGTTTGACAACGATTCTTCGAGGAAAAATGAAAAAAAAAAATCATTGTTAGCGCTTCCTCGATCTTACGTTTACTAACCTCATTGGGTTCGCGCTTCCTAAGGGTTCGTGTTTTCTGCATAGGTTCTCCCGTTTCTTCTCTGTATTTTTTATTCCACAATTTCGTTCATTATCATTATCACCGTCTCCTTTAGCCTCAAGGCATAAACATGAGACGTTAACTAAGAAAAAGGGAGCTTGGGCCCACTAACCCATGTAATGCTCGCCCGTGCTTGAACTCAGACAGAAACAGAAAAGCTAGAAAGAACAGGGCTCCCTAAAAAGGAAGGTTGCCTTGGGTTGGATTGGATTTTTGAGTTTAGCGTCCCATTCAGCAGCAGCATTCCAGTTAAGCTGTATGAGACTTGGACCTACAGCTTAACATAGGACCAACCACATGAGCTTCCGCCAGGAAGTTCACCTTGGAGAAGTGAATCTTCAGCCTATATTACGTGCTCTTCGTGCATGCAGTGGCGGATTACCAAATAGGCCTACTAGGCACGTGCCTAGGGGCGGCAACTCTTGAGGGCGGCAAATCGTTTCTCCAGAATATAAAAAATGTCTTACGTACGCAGTAACAATTTAGACCTTTGATACAAGTGTTTCAAATCAATAGTTTGCAACACTTTCGATTCATACGGAAGAAACCTTGGTGTATCGTATATATCATATGTGTTATCGAGATGTTCCGTCTGCTCTGCTTCCTTCAGATTCGAATTGAGGTGTCAATCACATTGTTTTTTAATCTGTGCTGTGACTTTTATCGCTTGCAATGACAATAATGCAAGCTGCCCATCCAATCTTACTGTTTTGCTTTTGTAAATAAACCGTTGATTTGTCACCACCCTTGTGAAACCAATGGTCAGGCGACAAAGAAGACTGATTGTTTGAAACTCGCATAGTCGCATTTCCTGTACAATGTCAGTCTTTTTAAATATATATATATATATATATATATATATATATATATATATATATATATATATATATATATAAAAGACAGAGCGAAAGAAAATACAGTCGGTCATTTTTTAAATTGTTGTTAAGTGAGTTAGTGCATCTTTCGCATGGACCTAAAAAGTGGTTGTTTTTTTAACCGTGTTATTAATCTACTCGGAGATACTTCTGTTATATGCAGACGAGTATTTGCAATAAATAATTACGCAGATATCTAATTCGATGTAACTAGTTTTTGCCTTACCGTATTTTCTGGTGCATTCAGTTGGTTGTTATTGCGTTTGCGATTTGGTGTTTTTTTTTTCAGCGTGAAGGAGAAGCAACCTTACAGAAAATGCTTTTTAAACTGGATACATTTTTTAGGCGAACTGAACAAGTGATTTCCGAAAGCAGTTCAGTAACTGATGTGGAAGCGGTTACATCGGGTGAACTCTGTGAAACGAGAAATGTTGACAATATTGTGGGTTTAGTGTATGAAGGAAGTACACTTAAAGTACTGTCTCCTCAGTTCGTAGGAATTAGTGATTGTGACAGTGAGAGTGCAAATTTCGTTAGTGACGATCGTGCCGAGTGGTGTCTGAAATAGTCTACAATTGACATTCTTCTAAGACATGGAATTAATCAGAATACTGAAAACGATATTTCTAAATTGCAGAGATTCATATTAGGCCAGACAAGATTCTTAAATAAGAGTGATTTGTTTGTTTGTTTGTTTTGTTTTCGTAAACTTGTGAATTGCGAATCGATTTTGCGGAATTATGTGGTATATTCGTGTTGCACTGGCGCCGTGTACTGTGCATCATGTAGGTTGTTGAAAGGCAAAACAAAGATAGAAACTCAGGGCATTTCAGACTGGAAAAACATTTCAAATATTCTAGCATCACACGAAAATTCTGGACCCAAAAACTGCGAACAATGCAGAAATGCAGAAACCTGTTGGTACCTTGGAGAACCATTTTCAATCACATATTCAGAAGTCACAGTGTAAGAAGAGTTTTTTCTGTCGTAAAGAAGTTGACAAGTCGCGGGCTTCCTTTACGTAGTCACGAAGAAAAATTCAATTCTCTGCACAACGGGCAATACATGATGTCTTTAGAGCTTATTTCCGAGTTTGATCCATTTCTAGCGGAAGACATTGAATGGTATGGAAGTCCGGGGAAAGGTCATAAAAGCTACTTGTCTTCAACATTTTTTGATGAATTTATTGAACTACTTGCTGATAGGGTGAGAAAAGAAATTATTAAAGACATAAAACAAAGCAAATATTTCTCCGTAGTAATTGATTCAACTCCAGATATTTCGCATACTGATCAGTTATCTTTTGTGTTAAGATACGTGAATAAAGAGGGTAAACATGTTAAACGGTTTCTTTCGTTTCTGTCAAATCCAAGTCACAAGTTTGAAAATCTATCCGAAGCTGTAATAGATATTTTGACCAGACATTCTATTGACCTTACAAATTGCAGAGGTCAGTCGTACGACAATGCCAGCAATATGTCGGAAGCATATACAGGTTTACAGGCTCGAATTAAAGGAATAAATTCTAAAGCGTATTATCTGACCTACGCAGCTTATTGTTTGAATTTGGTCGGAAGTAGTGCAGCAAGCAGTTGTAGGGAAGCATGTGCTTTTTTCAATATGCTTCAAAATATTTACATTTTTTAGTTCAACAAAAGGCTGGAACTTACTTGCTTCTTTCATATATATCCAGGAACGAAAACACTAAAAATCTTTATCACAGACATGTTGGTCAGCCCGAGAGGAGGATGAAAACTGGGATAGTGTAATTCAGACCCTTACTCATGTAAGCGATGATCCTTTTGAGAAAACTCTAGTTCGAAATTAGGCCTTATCCCTCTTGAAACAACTAAATAGGGTGGAAACAGTTTTCATGATCACTTTGGAATGATATACTGAAGAGATTCCAGAGTGTCACCGTGAAATTACGAAGTGTCAACATAGATTTAACAATAGTACATGTTCAATCACTTGTAAACTTTATAACTTCTCTTTGTGACATGTTCGACTCTTATGAGCAAAAATCCATGGAGAAAACTGATATGGATTACGAGCGTAGTTATAAAAGGTTTAGAAAACGTAACATTCAAGCCTACGAAGTAAGAGACAATAAGGTTGTTCTAGCCGGAAGACAAAAATTTAAAGTTGAGGTGTTTCTTCCTATTCTTGATAAATTACACGTTGAATTAATTAGAAGAAAGGAAAACTATAAAATAATGTCTGACTACTTCAGTTTTTAAGTAAGTTTCTGCAAAGTTCTTGTGTCATTTCGGAGCCCGCAGCCAACCTTCAGGCTGTATATAAAACTGATCTCGAATCAACGTTATCAAATGAATGTGTACATTTTGCGGGACTTTTGAAAACGAGAGAAATCTGTGACGCACCAGCAGAAATGCTAGCATTTATATGGAAAGAATTGTTGCAATCTGTGTTTCCAAATATGGAGAGTGCATTAAGAATAATTTGCGTACTACTGTACTACTGTAACAAACTGTTCAGCTGAACGTTCGTTTTCGGCTCTAAAAAGACTGAAGACTTATCTCCGTTCAATGATGTAATATAAGACTGAACGAGTTATCTATTCCTCATATCGAAGCACACATCTTGACTGATGGATACATCAACTTTGAAGAACTTATATACGAGTTTGTAGCAATCAAAGTGAGGCAGAAGCACCTTCATTTATGACTCGTGAATTTAATTTTACAATACATTACATAATTTTAGGTATAGCACATACATAAAATGAATTGTTTGTACTAGGACTATTACTTTTATTATTGATTTTTATACTTCGCTTCTTATTTCACTAGTTTTATATTAGCCTTAAAATATTTCAAATACTATTTTTCTTTTGAGAAGGGCGCACATTAAGTTTGTGCCTAGGGCGCCGACGAAGCTTAATCCGCCACTGCGTGCATGCAGTAGTCTAAAGCGTCTGTCAGTAGTCTAAAGTGTGTGTCGCGGTTTCTATCTATACGAAGACATTTTTTAACTCTTACAGAAGTGGCAATAAGATATGTATATATATCCGCTAAAAGAAAATAATATTGAGAATAAAGAAATATGATGCGATACGAAATTTTTAACACCATTTTTGTAATTTATGCAAGAGATATAGAGAAAACAAAACTTGTATTTACAGTGTCTTTTTTTCATGCAGTACAGCATTTAAACTTTATGTAGTAGTAGTAGTACGTCTGAAATGTTTCATTTCAATTGCATTAATAGATTTTTATTGGGTGTTCTGGCTCGTATTGTATATGACATTAACAGTGCAAGAAATTCCGAACTTCACCAGTCATTAAACTCTATAAAGCATTGTTTCTCAGATGAAATGGTGAAGAATAATGAGTTGTCAAACATTAAGAAATCTGAATACTGTTTACTGGAAGTTGGACAAGCACAGTTTCGAAACTGATATACTTTATTGATGTTAGTAAGGGGGGGGGGGAGGATGTAAACTAGCGAAACAGACGATAGAAACTTATTTTTAGAACTGACTTATTTCAGTACCGAAACAAGGTTTTCTGATTTGCAGTTTTTCTTGAAAAAACATTAAAGAATTTTATTGTTTGTATGATTGCAGACATGTGTTGTTATTCAACTATGAATTAAAAAACCTGGTCAAATAATAATGACGTGATTTAGCTGTAGAGAATGACTTAGCACCCATTTTTGTGTGTGTTTTAAATACTGCTGTTTCTGAATTCTTTACACAAAGGAATTTTCGAGATGATATGGTGTAAATATTCGAGTAGTTTTCGTCCCGTTCAAACAATTGTACGTTCCTCGAAATTATTGGTTCGAATATTCGAAATTCAATATTCATTTTTTGATTAAGTGTGTATTATTTGAATAAATGACAAACAACACTCAATAACGTAAGTCATTGGGACCTAGGTCTGCACCTAAAGATATAAAATCGCAATTGAAGTTAAGAAAAAAGGAAGTTTGAGACCAAGGATGTTATAAAATAGAGGATCTGCCCATACGAACGAACGAACGAATTAATTACTTTACTCTGCGGTAGGCAGAGATGGGCTTCTAGCATGATGCTATTTTACCCAGAGTGATAAAAGATTAGTAGCAAAGGTATCCTGGCAAGTCGCTGCAAGTCGCTGTGATGGTGATAGTGTTTTTAGTGAGTTTTTGTGTGTGATGCCGAAGTGTGTGATGCCGAGATGATGATGTGTTGCTTGGTTTGTGGCTCTGATGTGGCTCATGAATGTATGTGATTGTCGTTGTTTATGTGTGATTTTGGTTGTTGTTATTGAAGTCTTATGATTTTGTATTGGTACTTGATGTTAAGTAGAAGGTTGGTTTAGGGTGGGGAACGTGCTTAGGTAGGGATTTGGATTGGATTGTTTGCTTTTTTTTTTTTTTTTTTTTTTTTTTTTTTTTTTTTTTTTTACATTGCAAGGAGGGAATGGAGAGTGGTTAAAGGGGGTTCTGTAGGTGTTCTATCTTCGTGTGTGAAGTTTTCCTTGAAGAACCTTTTGTCTGGAATTCTTTCTCTGTATCTTCTGTTTAGTTTTATGATCACTTCTTTGATGGGTTGTAGCTTAAATCGGTCGTAGTATGGTTTGATGTCTTCTTGATAGTTTTTCGTTATTCTTCGAAGCCAATAGCGCTCTGCACGAGAGATATCTGCGATATTGTATCTATTGAATAATGGATGACCATATAGGAGTACGGGTCGAATTGCCATTTTGTATAGATATGTTTTATTTTTTATACTCAATGAAGGGTTCATGCTTATACCACTAAGCGCTTTGATGTTGCGGATAGCACGTCTTCTGCATTCTTGAATATGGGCGTTGAGATTCAGTCTCTTGTCGAATAACACTCCTAAGTATTTCGCTGTAGTGGTTACAGGAATCTTTTGATTTTGGATGGTGATGTGGTTGCGGGTGTCCTTTATGGAATGTCGGCGTCTTCTTGGTGGAATAAAGAGGATCAGTTGCGTCTTTATGGGATTAAGCTGTAGTTTCCATTTTTGACACCAGAGCGCAAATTCTTCAATTTGTTTTTGTAATCGGTTAAGTATATTGTGCGTAAGCAAGGTAGATGTCCAATAGGCTGTATCGTCAGCAAATAAACCAAGTTGTGTTTTAAATTTGTGATTAACAGGAGTGTCATTGACATATAGTAGGTATATTAAAGGTGCTATGGTTGAGCCTTGAGGTACGCCTCGTTGGATGTCAATATCATTAGAGTATTGATTATTGATTTTGATCTTGGTAGTTCTGCCTGTGAGAAAGTTATGGATCCATCTTATAATTGTTGTTGGCATATTATAGTTGGTGAGCTTGCATAGTAGACCATCATGCCATACTGAATCAAACGCGCCTGTGAGATCCAGAAAGGCAGCACCTGTGTTGTGACCTTTTGCAAAAGCTTTTTGAATGTGGTGGCAAATTCTTACTAGCTGGTCGATGGTGCTATGTTGAGGTCGAAATCCGGCTTGCTGTGGTATAAGTAGATTGATATCAAGGAGATATTGATGGAGTCTGGTAACCAAGATTTTCTCCATTAGTTTGGAGAAAATATTTGTTAGTGCTATAGGTCGGAGATTGCATGAAAGGTTTGCTGGTTTGCCTGGTTTATGTAGCAGAATGGTGAAAGATGTTTTCCAGACTGTTGGAACATATCCAATGTAGAGGCTAGCTGTGTACAGTTCTGCAAGTTTCGTATGAAGTATAGGTGGAGCCGCTTTCAAATGCTGAGTTGTTATCTTGTCCGGGCCTGGCGCGGAGTTCTTCCTTTGTTTTATTGCATCGTCAACTTCTAGTGGATGGATAGGTTCTAGAAGTGTTCTAATAGATGGTGGATGTTGGTCAGCTAGGTCTGCGGCTGTGAGGTCTTCGAAGTTGGCTATTATTGTCTTAATTGTGAGCGCAATTTCTTCAATCTGGTGTTGTTCTGGAGTGTTTGCTGGTGGATCTTGGAACTTGGCTGTGAAGACGTCAGCTAGATGGTGAAGTTTTTCTCGGTCTGTGCGTAATTGGATGTTATCAATAGTATCTGGCAGTTGTAGTTTGGTTTTGGTTTTATGAAGTTTTCTAATTTCTTGCCAAAACTTGGAGATGTTGTCCTTTTGTAATGCGTTGAGTTTCAAACAGAATGTATGAAATTGTTCTTCCCTGTATGCTTTGATCATGTTCTTGATGGTGTGGTTAAGATTGTTGAGTTCCAATTTTGTGACAGGTGAGCGATGTTTATTATACATTTTTTGGAGATATCGTTTGTGCCGGATGTTGTTGACTATTTCTAGTGGCAGGCGATCCATTCCAGGGATGATCTTAGTAGTAGGTATAAATAATTTGTCTGCATCTTGAATGATATTTGTGATTTCAGTAGCAGCCTCTTCTATGGATTGTGGCGTGTGGGTAATGTTGATCTTCTGTAAGTTTTCTTCTATGTTTGCTTTGTAGCTGTCCCAGTCTGCATTTTTGAAGTCCTTAACTGTATGCCATTCAGCTGGAAATTTTGGATTATGTAAGGTGAGGTGCGTAGCCAAGTGATCTGATGGAAGATCTTGTTCAGTATGAATGTCCGGTTTGAATTTCAACAGTCCAGTGGTGCAAAGGATTTTGTCGGGCTTGGTATCTATTTCCTCAGGCCGTTGTGCGAGACGTGTTGGTCCGGGAATTTTCAGCTGGATTAGCGAGCTATCAATTATATACTGTAATAATTTCTTGCCATTATTATTTGTAGTGGGATCGCCTAGTAGCTCATGTTGTGAGTTCATGTCAAGGGCAAGGAGAAGGTTTGGGAAGGTTGCAAAGTGATCTATTAATGGAAAGGATTTTGCGATGTCGGTACTGGGATTGTTATAAAACGTAGCTATGTGGATGAGGGATTGGAGTTCTACTTTGACAAGTAAAGGTGTGGTTGATTGGTCATAGAGATTTGTAGGAATGGTTATGGTCGAGTATTTTATGCCTTTACGAAGTAGAATTGCCGTGCCTCCTGATGCTGTTATCCTGTCATGTCTGATGATGTGATAGCCTTGCGATGTGGTTCTGAAGGATTTTGTGAAATGAGTCTCGTTGATGATGGCGATGTCTATGGAGTTGTCTACGAGGTATGTGAGGAGTTCTGCCATTTTGTTGCGGAGTCCTTGAATATTGATATATAGAATTTTGGTTGTGGCAGATGAAGATGCAACCTTTCCCTTGCGACGCCCTATCTTACACATCTTGTTTTCTTGAATGTTGTTTGGGTATGTTTATATAGGCATATCCTTGTGTGGAGTTTAGGATGTTAATTTTCTCATTGAAGATGGCAGCAGTAGCTTTTTTAATGGAGCTATGCAACGACTGAGTCTCGGAAGGTTTTGTTGCGAGAGTTAGAACAGCGGTGACCCATTGAATGATGTTGTGTGTTATTTCTTCAATAGCTGCTTTAATAGCTTCGTTGATTGGAGGAGACGGAAGAGAGGTTGCTTGAGGGGTGGCTGAAGTTTCTTCAGATAATGGTGGCTGTGCATTGGAGGAAGCTTCTTCAGAAGTCTTCTGTGTAGCAACCTTCGGTTTGTTGATAGGATATATCTTGAGTTGCATGGTGGAGTCTTCATTGTTGGCTGTAGTAGGTCGTTTTGGACAATTACTGCCTCCAGTTTTGTGGCCGTTTAATTTGCAGGTGGCGCAGAATGGTGTGTTGCCAGTAATGCGGCATTTGTGGTTGGAGGTGCGGTGTACTCCACATTTGTAACAGTGTTGTACGGCAGTGCAAGTTGCTGCAAGATGGCCATACTGGAAACATTTAGAGCAAGGGAGCGGTCTACCTTGACTCTTGGAAGCTTCCACCCTATGGTAGTAGTTGTCGATGACTATTCCATTAGTGATTAGGGTACTTATTTGCTCTGGGCTATAAGAGAAAAGTCTGAGGAGTGGTAGTGGTCCTCTATCAGATTTAATTCTAATGATGTTGTAAAAGTCGATAGATTGTTGTTTAAGTTCGTCCCTTATTTCATCCAGGGAATAATTGAGATCAACGCCAGTGATGACGCATGTGAACGTAGCTTTTGGTGGTTGAGTATTTCGTTTGCGTCCTTCATTGGAGTGCCATGTCTTGTCGTAAGAGAACTCAGAAGGTGGATGGAGTTCCATGAAACGTCGTTTCTCTTCCATGGTGTTGAACTTGATGCGGATACCACTAATATGTTTTACATAATATATGGTGTACTTGATATTTGGCTGCCTCTCGGTGATTCTTTTGTTCAGTGTCTTTTTCTCCTGTAGTTCTGAGCGGAGGTTACTAATGGTTACACAGAGATCATCAGATCCTTGGATGGTAGATGCATTAGTGGGTTGAGTTATAGATGGCGCAGTTTGACTCTTTTTGGACACAGCAGGCACCTCTTCAATGTCCTCTTGATGGGGATCTATGGGATTGCTGTCATCTTCTTCGGCTTCGTGTGAATTGATGCTTCTTGTATCAAATGTAGCGTGTTTGCTGAAGTCGCCCTGATGTAGTGGTCTTGGTGGTGGAGAGTCAGGATCGGAAGAGAGTTGTTGGAAATTAGTCTGCGGATGGGCTAATTGTTTAATTCGTCTCCGGATCTGCCCATATGTATCTGCATCCTATTAAATCAGTGAAGCCAAAAAACAACCGAACATCGCCACATCTGATTGGCTACTTTCGTTTTCGTCATGAATGTTGGCTCAAAACATTGCGATCTTATTGGGTGGACTGGGAAGAGTAAGAGTGGCAAAATTGTGACGTTTGGGTTCAAGATTTTGTTGGATGGGCAGATTCTCTATTTTACAACATCCTTGTTTGAAACTGAGGGTCATCTGTTATCTTTTATCACCATCAATCATTTCATCAAATTTTATTTTAAAATTAATATATTACGAAACAATTTTTTTAATAGCAAATCTCAGTAGTATAGGTGACTAGGACCTAGGTCTGTACCTGAAGATATAAAATTGTAACGTGCCAATTTATTTTTCCGAATTTATGATGGAGTGCATTTACAGATAATTCTTATTGGAATAAAGAATTGGTACATACTTTGCACCTGAAGTGACTAATTTGTAATTGAAACATAGATGATGATCCACACTTCCTTCAAGTTAAAATGAGGAATTCCCACTCATCATTGTTTCAGTCTTGTAGAACACGTGTGCAGAAAACAATGAAATGAGTAATTAATGGTATTCAATTTTCTCATTGCTTACTGTCGTATTTTATCAACTGTGGATTTCTTGGTAAAATAATCTCTAGGGGTGGTTATTCTTCCAATCTTAGATAGGCCGCAACCTGTCAGATTTAGCATATAATCAACATATTCATGGCAACCCTGAAGCTATGTAAGCGTGACGATTCCGTTACGTTCCAGGGAAATCATGAAGAACGGAAAGAGAAAGAGAAATACAGAGAGAGAGAGAGAGAGATACTGACTGACTCACGTGACTGCAATGAAATGTAGATGCTGGGAAATGAAAAGGTTGGGAGTCTTTTTAAAAATTTAAAATTCCGCCTCTTATATTTGACTGCTTACTTTGTGGAATATTTGCTTTCGATTTACAAGTGCTCTTCATTTTTCTATATTTATATGTATACCAGTTGCTGGCTCTTGATTAGTGAGAACTTATAGCATTTCAGTATTTATGTTTTACTTTTTATGCATTTGTACTACACAACTTACTACTAGCATTAAAGCGGGTCCCCAACCACTTCTTGGGTTTTTTATCTGAGATTTCTACTTCCACCACGATTTGAATCTGCAAACAGTGCACTAACCACAAAAACTCTATAACCAAGGGAAAGGTATATATATATATATATATATATATATATATATATATATATATATATATATATATATATATATATATATATATATATATATATATATTGCTGATTAATTGATTTACATTTGAATTTACGAAAAAGAAAGAAACAAAGCTATACTTCTGTCACGTTGTTCGGCCGCTGCTTTTAAAGCTGGAACATATTGTATTCGGGTTACGAATTCAAAATTCAAGTTTTGAATTTATATTTAAGTGTTTGGAGACAAATTAGGTTCAAGTGCTGAAAACAGACAATAGAATGGATACATACACACTCAAAATTCAAGTCCTAAACAAAAGATTGAAGTACTTAATATGCGGTGCAATTAGAACTTTTAATTTGTTGTATACAATTTGCTACATAAGAGTTCTTTTACTAGCTGTTCTATGCATACGAGTTTTATGAAAGTTTCAGAGAACGGCCATGTCCGTTCGTCCGTCCGCCTATCTGTCGACAAGTATAGCTAGAAATAATCTTTCTGATATGGATTCAATTTTTTAAAGAATAGAATATATCTTCGTTCTCTCTCTCTCTCCATTTCAACCAGAAATCGTCGAATTTGGCATTTCCGGTTCAATATTACTCGCTATATAAGGAAAACTGTAGATGGTAGCGAGAAGCTTTTTTTTAAAAAAAAATAAATGTGGATTCAGCATATCAAGAACACACCCTTCTCTACCAAAAGAGGGAGTAGTTGAAACTCACTGCAACTTGCGGTTTCAGCAGTGATACTCGTAGATTTTTTTAAAAGTATCAATTGAGCATTCCAGTAGTAGATTTCATCTCCATCTATATTCCAACCGGTAGAAATTTTACATTTCCGATTTCAGTGTTAGTCACAATAAATATTTTTTTAAAGTTTCTTTTAAGAAAAAAAAATATTTCTCTCTCGTCTGCCTATTGATAGAACTGACAGACTTTAGGATATTGAACCCATATAGTTTGGAAGTGTACCATAGTTCCACAATATGAATCGAAACTCACTTTTATTTATTTATTTATTTATTTATTTATTTATTTATTTATTTATTTATTTACTAGCTCTAGGCACACGTCGTGGCCGGGTCTTAATTCAGAATTGGGATAAAAGGAAAAGGCCATTGCCCGGGTACTTATCCTCTACTGTTATGTAACCCCACAAAACCTATATGCAGTGTAGGTTGCGTACAGACAAGGCGTTCTTAGAAACCAACGATCCATACATTTTTAACCTTTCGCAAATCCTCCCCCCGATCCATAAATCGAAATAAACTACTTCGTACGCGCTTAGATCTGGCGAAGTTTCTATCTATGTACAACATTTGATAAATCTAGATGACCTCTTTCTGTGCAAAATACTGATGATAGACACATTATTATTATTATTAAATATTTACTTATTTATTTATGTATTATTTTTAAAGTTTAGTTTATTCACTTATTCGCGTGGTATTGAACTAAGCAAATATGAAATGTCTGTCGGTCTTTCAACGTAATATAGTTATCAGTAAGCTACCTTCACATTTTTCATGCCGAAACTAAAGGATACTTTAAATATCCGACTTTACACTCTTTAGTACACCTTCCCTTGTAATAAAGCAAAAATACAGTAATAATAATAAATTCGGTCATTATTTTTGGAGTGGGTTATCGACTGAGCATCTCAGAACTTACAAGTATACAATAGGTCTATGGAAAAGTCTATGGACCTATAGAAACTATCACACTGACAGATTTAACAAATAAGGCCTTAAATTGGATTACATTTAATATACGATGAGTACTTATTTATTAATGAGAATGAAGTTTAAAAAAATGTAAAGTTGAAAATAAGATTTACTCTTTGTAAGATGTATTTATAGTTTACAAATATTATAAACTTCTATATTCCACATGAAAACAATTTAGAAAATAAGCGAAGTCGCATATCGCCTTTGTAAATGAAATGCACCTTCGGATGATGCTTTTACAAGAATATAAAAATATATAATAACAGGATTACACCTGTGTGAAATTGTAAAAACATCTGAAGGGCGAACTTTTAATTAATATAAGTACATATTACACAAAAAGTACAGCAGGAATGGAGTAGCCGTTTTCTTTCCCGTATAGTTTAGGAACGTGTTTAAACGGGAAATTTTGACTCTTAAGTATAGGGATATTAGTGAGAATTAGGATTAGATATACTACGTAGTAAGAACTGAGAAATCGTGACTGTTATTGCTCATATCACTTAGATACTACTACACGTTAATTACTATTTCGGAGGGCACAATGACTCAGTGGTACAGCGCGCAGCTATTCTGCAAAGGGTCTCTGGTTCGATTCTAGGCTGAGTTTCTGGTGGGTTTTCTCGATGTTCTTCCATTTCCTCCTACATTCTCATTCCACTAATTGTCTCATAATCATTCACTTTCGGTATTCATCCGCCCCCTTTCGTCTAAAGGACATATGCATGGGACGTAAAATTAGAAATTCCAAATAATTACCGTTTCTTCCTATATAAGATTGACAAGCTATAAGGAAGAAGCTAGCTCCGTAAAATACCTATTTATAGCTATAGAAAATAAAAATAACTACCTTTGTTGTCATTGTATTGTATGTTGGTATGTGCTAATTACGCTATACACTTGTATATGTTGTTTAATTTTAGAGATGATAAGTTTTGCTAGCTATTTAAACAGAAAAAATATATACAATATGATTATTTTATGTCTTTTTTGTATAAATAATACTAATGTACTTAGTTGTTTGAGTAAATGTTTGAAAATTTAAAACTAATAGCCAAGGAGTATTGTTCATTCTCTATTGAAATCGTGAATTGTGTTGTGCCGTCCATCCGAGACAATACAAAGACATCACATTTGTTGATTGTCAATATATGGTGACGAATTGAGTGACCAATATGATAAATGGATTCATATAGAAAAAAAAAAGAGGGAGATTAAAAAAAGTTATTTATCTTCAAGTGTTTGAGTGTGTGTGTGTTTGCTCATGAAAAATGTGTCATTATTTTCCCATCACTCATTTTTCATTGTATGGTGTATTTGTTAATAAAAGAAAAAGTAACATATGGTGCCTAATTGTTTCTGTTCTGCTTTTAATTGTATTGTGTCAATATTCTGTCAGTTAGCATTGGTTTCTAGAAGTATAGGTACCGATATCGTTTAAATAGTATATTCGTTAAGTAAATAAAGCAAAAAATACGCTCATTACTTATACAGAGACATATCATAAGCAAATGTACACCTCTATTCTTAAAGTTTTCCTTTTATTGAACTGTATCCACTTGATACAGAAACCAAATGATAACCAAAGAATGTAGATTAATATCTTTTTCATTCACCTGTAGCTTGAAGTAGTCTTAACCCGTTGGGGCGTGGAATTAATGAGCTCCGTGATTTTAACCTGGGAAATTTTTGTTCATTCTTCATGCAAACATTGGAGGAGTTCTTCAATGGAAACTGGTTTTGAGAAATACGATGGCACGATCTCGAATATCCCAGACATGGTCAGTTGGATTCATATCCGAGGAATCACTGTCTCATGGTAATTTTTGGATTCCATTTTGTGTCTACCAGGTTTGGATGTTTTTGGCAATATGACATGCAGCGCCATCTTCCATAAACAGGGTTGTTGTTTTTAGAAGCAACCCAGTGGAAAATATCGGTAGCAGATCCTTCTGCAAAATGTCAATGTATCGTATGCAGCACTGTTGAACGTGCCAACACGGAATGTTGAGAGCTCCAAATGGCTCCTCACACCATTAGTGAAACTCTCCATGTTTGACTGTTGATTGTAAGCTTTCCAAGTGTGGAAGCGTCAGATCCATATGCGCCCGATGGATGAAAATGGGAAAATTGTACTGATCAGAGAAAACTACTTGGCACCAAAAGTTAATATCGTGCCGCACCATGTTTGTTGTCCACTGTCTTCGTTTAGCAATATTGGCTGTGTTAAGCAAAGGTTTACGTTTTGCAGCTCTCCTATAATAGTTTAGTTGATGTGGATACCTGACAGTTATAATCCAGGTCATTTTCAGATGTTTTGCCACGTCTGCAGCCTTGTACAATACTTGGGATTTTGTTCCACATCTCCTTCGGTAGATTTCAACTGGCGTTGCGTTGGGGTTGGTCGGCCAGTAAGTGGACTCGCACTTTTCTTTTAATGTCTTTTAAACTGAATGATAACCCGATTGATAGTGAACAGTGGAATTTGGATATTTCGGAAAAATTGTCTATGGCTTCCCCTGAGGTCGCATTGTCCCATTATCCGACCACGTTCGAAATCACTCAACTCTTTGGCTCCTTTGGGTCATGGCATCATTGTTTCTTATGTGAAATGTTGTGGAATCTCCATATTCTCCACACCTGGAATAACAAACAAATTACGACAGTTGATGACCTTCAAATCATTACATTTCATTTTATTGCAAAGTGCCTGTTTACTTATGAAGGTATCTCTAGATGGGTTTCTACTATTGACATAGATTTTTCTCTTAATGATACGGAAGATAATTCTTAAAATGATGTCACAGTAGATTCATACTTATAATAATAAATAACGAAGTAATAAACAAAGATGTTAACCAGCAACGGGACAGGAGGGAGCAATTATCTCCTTCCCCTGGATATTCGAAAAAGTTAAATTCTTCAAAATACATATAAAAAAAAACATTAGATTTTCATACTCATCCACTGCAGTATTTAATACATTTACTGTAGTTTTATATAGAGCATGCAATGTGCGTCAATAGCAACTGTTTTACATGAAGTATTATCTGCATGAAGGTGTATATATATCCGCGACTTCGCTTGTGTGTCGGTCTTTTGCTCCGGAAAAAATCTGCGGACGTTTCTGTAAAGAAGTATTTAAATTTAGAAAACATAACGGTCTAGTATTTATAGAATCATTGTATCCTTGTTTTTAATGATAATAATTTGTCAGCTAACCAGTTATAACATGACAGGTTCCAATAACAAAATTCTAGGTCTTAACCCTGCAAACCGCTTTTTTTTTTTTTTTAATATTGGAAAATAATTTTGAAACAATTAAACCACTTTGTTCTTTTTTTTTTTTCGTTATCGATGTTTGGCCATATCTGAATTGATTGGTTTGTAGTAACATCCTTTGTTAATAGCGAGATAGAACGAGATCCACAGTTTAAAGGGGGTTCTGAAGCACTGTAGTGTGGTCGGTGGTTTCCCACAAGGAATCGAACCCAAGACTAGGGCTGTGTGATATCCAGATTTAGATATCGAAAAAGATAAGAGCCCTTTCCACTGTTCTGGTAGCTAGCGTAGACGCCTTTGCTGAACGGGTTCCAGGTTCGATTACCAATGGAAGAGCGTTGAACACATTTCGGTGTTTTATATTTCACATTGAAAGTACTAAACTGTAGTTTCACGTTTTAAATACGTTTGGTGCTGGAAAATAAACTATAACTTCAGCAAACAAACGATATCGATAAACTATCGAAGCTAGATTTATATATCGAAATATCAAATACATAGATTAAATACCGAAATAAAAAATGCTTAGTTATCGAGAAAATTCAAAATACTAAATATGAAAATATTGAACATCAAAGTGTTGAAACATATCGAAATATGAAACTTCAAAAACATCGACATACTGAAAATACTCATCGAAATGTCGCACTACCGTACTTGACTCCTGGTATACAGCGCTAACCACTAGACCAACGAGGACGGAGCAATGCCGATGCCAGCTTTACTTCTTGTGGGGAAGCAGCTAATTTTTGTATACTGAAAGTAAATTTTATATTAGTTGACCTACATCACAATACAACATGTCAAAAGGGCAAGCAAAACCACCCGAGGGATGCCTGCACCCCTTACTCCTTCCAGCGTAGTCTATAGCGATTATTTCTTTGGTTCAATATTTATTTTGTTTTATTCTTAAACTTAAGCCTAAAATGAATAAGCATATTTACAGCAAATATTGTTTAATGTGATATGAACTATAATTGTAAGACCAAAGTCTAAACAATATTGATTAGTTATGTAGTTGATTTTGATGCTCATGACTCTCTTCACAGTTGATATCCGAAACAGTTGAAGAAAACTACTCCCTGGGCTAAGTAATTAGCGCCACTGCCTTTAGTACGAGAGGACTGGATTCGAGTTCCGTTGTGAAATTGTGTGTCTCATATTCGACCTTGAACTGTACGATTACTTCTGTTTCTCGGTGATGGAAAGAAACATTAAACTTAAAAACAGCCAAGTAGTCGAGCTATTAAAAGGACGCCTTCAATACATTTTTAACTTAATGCTCATTCACAGACATTGTTACAAACAACTTGTCCTTTTCTCTGTGATTTAGGTTAACTTCATAAAAGAGAGTAGTTGGATAGGCTAGAGTAGCGTAGATTAGGTTAGGTTAGGTTCGTTTGTATTATCTTACTGTCAGTAGAGAAGTATGTCGTTTCCTTGTTTCTTATCTCAATGTGTATTTTGTTTTTTTATCAGGTGTAAAGGGGATTGTAATGCGTACATCTACATTTTATTTCTTCGATAATAATTACTTCATTTTGATTTGTGTCGCATATAGAGTTTGCTTTACGTAAATATCGACGCTGAATAATCAGTGTTACCTAATTTCCTAAATTGTAGTGTAGTACCCTTTAATTTGACCTGTACTCGTTTTCCTTCGAGTTAATTCTTACTTCAAATCGTAAAATTTCGTTTATTTGTTAGCATTTGTCTATTACAGAACAATAATGTTCCATACTAACTCTTAATGCGTATGAAACCCGGAGGTTTAATGCCGCGTTCACAAAAGCTTTCCATTGACTTCTGCCAACTGAGCCAACTGGCTCCAGTTTATATTCCTTTTATAAATACAAAAGCTCGAAGGACTTACGAGGATCAATTGATGATTTAAAACATGTGGTCAGTACATCAAGGATTCCATTCTTGCAGCTGTTGCAATTTTTCTTGACTGAAGTCTGCCATCATTTTCTTTCAGAGAGCTCCCCAACTGTTCTAACATTTGAAGGGTAATGGATGAAACATTACAATTGGAATAGTTTTGAATGCAAATAGGAAGCGAACACTTTTAGAAAACCTAGAGTAAATACATTGAAATCTCCCTTAATGGGCACTTTTACTAACAGACACCTCTATAAATTGGTAAATTTTGTGTCCCATAAAAAAGGTATTATTATGAGACATAACCTTCCCTTTTACGGACACACTTAAATATGGGCGCGACAGTTGTCTTTTATCCGAAGCGTTTTAGTAACCTCTTCATAACGGACAGGGACTATTCTCAGGTCATACGTTTTTAGCGCAGAGAATATTTTCTCCACTGTGTAAGATTGACTGAAAACAAATCTTCCATTGATCCTTGGAACTCATCCAGTAGTTAAAATCAAATTTCGATCAGAAACTAGTGTCTTCATGATTGTACAGCAGACAACTATGGCCGACTTCTCTCCAAGAAATTTATAAACTGTCATGATTGGTTAATTCTGTCAGCATTTTCAGTATTTCATAATAGTGTCGCGTGTTTTTATTGAGTTACTTTCTTTTAATACAATTAGTAAGCGAATTAAGGGACTTTTATAGAGGTGTAACTTGTACTTGAGAAGGAAATTATCACACAAACACATCCCCATATAAACTCTTCCCCTAGTGATATTTTTCTTTCTGTTCAGAGGGAAATTTCCCCCCTCGTTGTTCCAGTAATTCAAACACTGAGTATAGTATTCAAGTATTAGACTATATTTATATTTATGACAAATGTATTTACTAATAATGTATTCAGTTATCACATGAATTGTAAGTAATGTGAGTTTCTGTAATGGACACCTCTTATTTACGGACAAATCATCATTTCTCAGTAAGTCTGTCACTGTATTTTAAAGTAAACGAGAAATTTTCTCATATTGTTCGAACAAAAGTTAATGTGTATTTCACCCTGTATTGGAAATAGAATTTATTGTTGCGGCTCTTCAACTGGTGGGGTAGATGCAAAGGAAACCAAATCAACGCCATGTGGGTAGGCAACCCAAATTATGAAGCTGTGTTACCGGTTGCACACCCTACGGCAATTGTCGCGAGCTTACTATTTTCACGTGTTCTTGGTATCATTCTTTTTGCTTTAGTTTTCATTCTAACTTGCAGGATTGGACATTTATACACTCAAAATATAAAAAGACCGATGCTTATAAACTATATAACAGAGATTTTTTTAACGTTAATAAGAATTATGCGAAAACAGTAATTAATCTCATTTATTTGAATTGTGTATTTTCATAACGTGGAATAACTAGCAATCTATCTCTACTAGTAGTATAAGTTTATAAAGTGATAACTATTTCGTTGTAGTTCACTGTAGCGAGTCTGCATTACAAAATAGGACGCGGAAACACTTCTCTTGGATAATCTTGTAAAAAACAAACTTGATCACCGGAACAAGACTATATCATTGGAAAAGATGTGCTTGCTGATAACGAAGGAGTGTGTAAGGTAACCTGTCCACTATCAGTTCCAACAAAGTTATGTTAAGTTGTAGGAAACTGATACAGTGTTGCCAGAAAAACAACTTAATATGTTCTCTTTACTAGGAATGTTAACGGCTCGTTGGACTCAGCCTACGACTAGAGTTGAAGGCAGTGATGATTTCAGGGGGTGGCCCGGTGAAAATTCTCCTTCCTCCGGAACAAATCTCCGATCGTGTTCAATAACGCTTACCAGTATTTTTTGCAATACTACTTTAACCCCCTGCGTATTGAAATCTCCCCGCGGCAAATCATACGAAATCTTTACTGGTTAAGGGATTTATATCCCTAATGAAAACGAAACGTTACAGGCAGATCTTTAACTTTTCCACCATATTATCAAAATTACGTAATATTCATCGAATTTGTTAAAACGTGCACACTGGAGGCTGTCATGCCGAAACCTAGCCGAATTGACGATTTATCCACGGTGAGTCAGTCCAACCCTATTGGTATCCTTAGCCTATAGTATACAAGCTCGAAATCGGCAGGATCCACAGTGCGGCGTGGCAGAATGTCGAACTCTTTGTTTTGTTTAAGCTTTATACTTTTTAATGATGTTTAGGATATTTCTATTAGTTGTTTGGTTTTGACGATAAATATAGCTTTATTTATTTATCTATTTACTGTATATAGGTATTCTACTCTATATTTTTCTTCTACACTTTTCTGGAATCTTCCGATTGCGACAGTATCTTGCTCAAATTATAAATAAAGAGCGTATGGTTATAACGCTCGTGGCTTATGGCTTAATTATAATACTGAATCTTCAGATTGTCGGAATTGTTTGAAACGTCGGTACTACCTTCCAATGCCTTGTTTTAGCATATTTGATCAATTCTTTTGGTTTTCTAGAGACGTTTCTGAACTTCAGATTTCTATCTAAGTGAGATAAAAGTTGAAATGTCTTACAAAATGAACCTTCGAAAATTTATCGGGCCGGGCCGGGCTCGGGCCGAAAATCTCCAAAACTTTTCGGGCCCGGGCTCGGCCGGGCCTACGTACATTCGGGCTGGATTGGGCTCGGGCCGAAAAATTCGGCCCGTGCAGGTCTCTAACCTACAGACATAATAAGTATATGAAAGAATTTTTGATAAACGAAGCTCTTTAAAAACAGTTTGCCGCGTTTTGAAGCAAATTCGTTCAACTTTGAATATCCATATCTGTTCGGAATGGGTGCGCAAAATTTTATTTATGAGTTCAAATGTTGAGAAAATATTTTCAACAGGGACTCTAGCCACCCCCCGAAGAAATGAACTTAAGATTAAAAACTTTAATTTTTTAAGTAATGGTTAATGAAATGCCAACAAATTTGATCACAATGTTATGCATAAAATAGATTAAAATGAACTTACGTATAATTGTAAAGACCTGAATGTGTATAACTATCACAGTCATAATTCTTTGTAGATGAATCAATAGCGTCGGAGGTGAATTTGAATGAAGGAGAGGAGAAAACGTAGATCAATCAAATGATTGATGGAGGTTTCCAGTATGCAAATACAATTCCCTCATATTCTTTCGCATAAGGAGAAAGGAAGAGGAAGAATACCATCATGTACTGGCACTCGATTACAACGATGGAGAGTTTGGAGAGAGCAAATCTGAACTTGGTATCTCGTGAATAATCCATCAGGTCTTTATTCATCGGTGGCCGTCCTAGGCTGCACACGATGATAGCGACTCGTTCCCTGTCGTTAGCGACTACCGCCCGTGGCGTTCACACTCATGAAAAATGGATGCCTTTACTACGACTTTTTACCTTTCTCTCATTCTCTTCTACTACGAAAGAGAGAGAAGGCGAAGAACAGGGGGAAGTTTCCTACTTCACTGCTCTCACCTGTGCGAGAGAGAGAGAGAGAGTATAGCTACTCTCTCTCTCTCTCTCTTTCTCCTTTTATCTCTCCGACTTTCCGAGTGTCACCCTGCACAAATCTTAATTCAATCCTCGGCGTTCAAGCTGACAATTGCTTTAACCCTGTCCGGGATGCGTGTCGTCGGGGCCACCTGAATTAGTAACGGACCTAGCCAAGCGAATCACGTACTTTTTTCACTCTCGAGTTTTACATTGCTTAGTTTGTCTTTCAATGTAGTCTTTACTTAATTGATGAAAACGTACGAAACAAGAAAGATTAACTGTGAAATTATGTCATATGAATTGTTATTACTTAATATTGTGGCGTCCTTACTCTCGTATATATATTATCTATAGTACGACTAGAAGTAAGTTAAACAAGATATGTACTGTTTAATACGCAGCAAACTAGAACCTGTTTTAATATTACAACAAATAAAATACCCACTTTCAAGAAGAGGTAAAAAGCAATGCACGAATATCATATTATCAACGATTATCATATTGTTTTTTTTTTTTTTAGGATTAACATTACACCATTACGCACCGAAGCTAAGGGGAACGGTGATGATAAGGATGATTATGGCGGAATGTCGATAGTGAGAGGAAACGAGAGAATCCCCAAAAAATCCACACACACGCTGTTTGATCACCATAAAGCCCACTTGGCAGAGTTGGGATCGAACCAGGGACCCCACACGTCAGATGTGAGCGCTCTACCACTAAGCCAACGTATTATTTTTGTTGAACTATGTAACAAGTAAAATGTTCATTGGTCTGAAATAAATGACGAAGCAATTGTAGACGATTTCAGTCTATCAGTTTTTAAGTATAATTTGTGAATTACAGGCGATACGTATCAAACAACTCCCACTTACTTTTGCGATAAACTCGTATGTAACAAGGAAGCTCCAGAAATGTGGGACATGATGTTTTAAGTTTGCGGGCGGGGATGCTTCATGATATAGGGGAAAAAAAGAAGTCTAATATCATAAATCAGAGTATCATAATTAATCTGTCGTATGTTAAAAAGATTTCTGATTCTCACAATATCTACACAGGCTAATCACTTGTAAACTGGAGATAAAATATACTATTTCAAAAAAAAGGTAGCTTATTTTATATATATATATATATATTTAGATATTGACTTTTTCTTCCCATGTTTCTGTCCATTAGGCTAAAGGAGATTGTGGGAAATGAATGAGGTGATAAAATGAATGGTGAGAGAACAATAACATGCACATCCTGAGTGGGATTCGAACCCACGGTAAATAAGCTGCGAACTCCGCCCAATACCTTAAGATAGTCCAATCATGGCAGCTGGTAAAGATGAGTTACAGTAATAATAATAGTAGTAATAACACACTATTAATGTTGTTCATTTGTTTATTTCTATTTCTGTGCTGTAAATTCAATATTAAAGTTAAATCATGTCGTTGCTTTCCTTCTGACCAATAAAATCAATGAATACCTGCAAATAAAAGAAAATAAATGACCTCAAGGATTACAGTTAAATTGTCCCTACTTTATTGGTTTACACTAATAATAACTAAAGAGATTCAATTATTAAAACCAACGAAACGTACACAATGCAGAACTGTCGATTTCATTGCTTTTGCTTTATCCTGGAAATTTGCACTTCATTACAATTTATTGTCGTAATATTATTCTGTTGTGGTAGAACAATACAAAAAGACATTATTGTGATTACATTCTCTCAAATATTAAAAAAATAAACCATTGTTAATACGAAATATATATATATATATATATATATATATATATATATATATATATATATATATATATATATATATATATATATATATATATATATATATTTGAACTATTGCAGTGATAATGTGTGCATATGAGTATTAGAAGCAAAACTGAAATATTCGCAGGAAAGTAAATATTTTGTTTAAAATCCACCAAAGCGTTTGATTAAACTTTCCGATTAGCTCTTTTGGATAAAAATAACACAATTTTATTTGATTCAAATGAACACATTTGATTAAACACACACACACAAAAATATATATATATATATATATATTTGATCGGGAATAACCAACCAAGAGCTTTTATACGGTATAACAACATATCAACTACAAAATTTGGTTATGTAAATAACCTTTGGTTGCTGATTAACAATTATATGTATACTATATGTAAAAAGTAAGTCTCTAACGAGATATAAAGAATCCCTTGGAGCTAAATGGTGAAGTTGCAGTCTTCGATGCAGGACACCCAGGTTTGTTTCTCAGTTGGAGCTCAAGCGGTTCGGATACCATGTTATGTTGTTAGGTAGATGGTGGAAAGGGATACTAAAGTCCAAAATACAACCAAACAATCTGAGAACGGAAGCTGAATGAATGAATGTTTCTTAATATATTTACAACGGGTGGACGAAAGAAAGGTTTCAACTATTAGTTTGCGAGTACATTGTTTATTATTGTATTATTAGTTATTTAATAATTGTGTTATTAATCCGTCTTCTTACTTATGGTAAATTTTTAAGCACTGGAAGACACAGCATACTGGAAAGGTTCAATAGAAACAAACTTAAAGGGAAGAGGCACGATGACTCAGTGACAGTGCGCTCAGTTCTGGTGCGAGGGTTGTCTAGTTCGATCCTAAGCCATGTGGTATTGTGATGGACAACATTCTGTACATGGGTTTTCTCGGTATTTTCCATTTCAACTTTACATATTTAAACACACAATTTGCCTTATAGGATATAGTATACCGAGTTTTAAGAATCTTAGCTCGCATTTCGATACCTCGAATTTTCTTTAAGTCGAATTTGAAGTGCCTATCTTAAAGACGATCGATGTTTATCCGTAATTGGTTGTTCAGAAAATAATATCCTTTCTTTATCATGATAGATTTCTGTGACAAATTCTTATCTTATATGTATCTTACATGCGTATGTTAATATTATAATGTATTTAGATCATACAAATTATTGAAATTTTAAATGGCCTGTTGTATTATTATTTGACGATAAATAAGTGAATACATTTCAAAAGTTCAATATTTAATCTACGTGCTGTAGCGTCTATATTAAAATTACATATAAATATACGAATATGTGTTGCATGGGTTTCTGAATATTGACTTTCATTCTCTGTCGTTTTTCAGTCACTATTGTTCAATTCTGATGGCGAATTCCCTCCTCTGTCGTTTAGAATCTTTGGAGACCAGAAATGGAATTTGTGGTTGGCTGCGAGTAGAAAGGGGCGGGGGATGGATGAAGAGTGATGATGTGCCATACACGGCTTTTACATCGTTTCTGAACGTATTACACTCCTCGCTATTTTGTTCTCTCTCTCTCTCTCTCTCTCTCTCTGTATATATCCATCTCTTACTTTCTCTCGTTTGTGTTTCGTCCTTTGTAAGTGTAATGATTTGCTCACAAATCAATAATGATTTTGTGTTTGAAACAAAGCACTTAGAAGTAGACTGCTCGTTATCTACATTATCCCATGCTCACATACAAAAGTGTAGCCAACTTCGATTCTTTGTTAAAGTCTACTTTTTTTAAAATGTTGTTAGCAGTTTATTTCTGTCAGCGATGTATCAGAGGTTACTGGACTTCATTTTGTAATATGATGAAATGTATGTAATCTTTCAAATTGTCCTATATTTTTTTAACAAGTACATTAAAACCCGTTAAGTTGAATAGTCACTCTAATTTAGCTGTTGAAACATGTGGCCGTGGGACCAAGTGGATTTAGTTACTTGGTGATTATTATTATTAGGTGACTATTTTTCATAATTTAGCTATTCTCTGAAACTTCGAGAATTAGTCATCGGTATCACTATATTCAAAATTAAATTAAAAATGGCCAGTGGATAGGCTATCGAATCTAAGAATGTCACCAAGGAATGAAAACTTGGTGATTTTTAGATGTGTCTCAGCGTTGAGATGTCCATCATTCAGTCATTCTTTTCATCCTTCGTTTCATCATTTTTAACGAATGGTATATATATATATATATATATATATATATATATATATATATATATATATATATATATATATATATATATATATATATATATGCCTATAATTTGGAGTTTAGCGTCACGTTCAGTAGCGAGGCTGTGAGAAGTGCACCTACAGCTTAACGTGGAATCCGAACCACCTGAGCTCTCGCCGGAAATCGAACCCGGGTTTCCCACGCCAAAGGCGCTATGCTAACCGTTTAGCCACGCGAGAGCTGTATGGGGTATATCGTACGCGATCTCCAGAACTAATCCTATTTTGACCAAACTCGGCGTGGAAGTAAACTTTGCCTTGGTTATTGTGCGTGAGAAACATTTTCCTGTGCATACCTTTGGTTTTCAAGTTATTGATTATTGGGCATCAAAGTTGGGGTTATACTTTTTTAATAAAAAAAAAAAGATTAAAAAAACTAATTGCTGTTGAGAACAAGAATCAAGGAGAAACATACGGAGTAAACTTATTTTGAGGGTAACGTTAACACACTACACGTTGAATAAATGTAGAACTAGTTTAAAATTACAACAACGAATATTGTAACACTATTACAATATGGTGCTAAATTTATGGAACAGTGTTTCGGCCGCCAATCCTCAAGACTTAAATCGAAGAAAGAAAGAAACAATTTTAAAAACTCCCGTCGGTCGCCTTTAGCACCATACTAAATTTGATTAAAATTGTCTAAACATACTACGTTCTTTCTTCTTTCAACACAAACTTGATTCTGAAAATCCTTACTCGCTGTACTCAACTGTTTTTTATTTCCTACTATACGATTTTACTATAAATGATTTATGCATGTAGTTATATTATCGATACCAGACACAGCTAATGATTGCACTCATGTAATACTAAATGTTTAAGATAGCAATGCATATTAATAAATTTATTTGATTTTCTATTTACAGTGATTTTTCTTGTGGATATTTTAAAAAACAATAATTGAAATTTTATTGTTGATTCCGTTGCTATAGAATCTCCTACAGTACATGAATTCATGGTGAGATTTTGAATGAAGATGGCGACGGACATCTTTACACCTGGAGTGTCATGCTCTTTCAATTGTGCAATTGTGAATTTGTACATAATTTTAAATTTTGTCAAAATTTAGTTTCTTTACAATTTTTATATATTATTACATCTTTTTTTTTTTATATATGTCCTGAGCCTCTGACTCCCAAGTAATTTTACAAATAGTGTGAAAACAAATTTACTTAGAACAGGCGAATTCGTCCATGTTGGAACGCGCTATTTTAAACATATTACGTTTTCAAAAATAATTAAAACAAATTTAGTGAAGCAGTCCACTGGGCTATGAGGCCGGGACTTTCCTTATAAATCTCCCGAAAGGGAGATAACTAGAATTAGATTTTGAGAGTTTTGTGCAAGATCGCATGAAGTTAGAATGAATAGTATTTAGTATCAGGAGGATTTATCTATTTTTACAATTGTGGTTTCTATTTAAAATAATAATTCCTGCAATATTTAACTGGCTACCAATTAAAATTAATTATTTAACACGTATTTTGAACTAACCAAAGAATACTTGATTTTGGTTTCTTGAAAGTGAGAAATGATAAAAACAATAAAAATTAATATGCCATATTATGATTTATGACAAATGTAAGACTGTAAGAATGTTACCTTCGACGAGCATAAAGAAGTGACAGGAACAGACCTATAATTATTAATTATACGTAGAAACACAACTGGAATACATGAATCAACGACATAGGTGACTGGAATTTACTGTCTGCGCCTAAGAATTGTAACATCTTTCGAGATAAAAGGAAAGGAAGGAGCATTAGGTAAGAAAAACAGCAACATTATATAACATAATATCTGTCAATTCATCTACCCGAGGGGGAAGGAGACGTCTAGCCGATCATGGCTATTGTCTAGAGAGATTTTATTTTTGTGTTTGAGAATGAGGAAGAAGCTTAATGTATATATTTTTTCAGTGGTACTTTTTATTTCTACTAGTGAACTTACTCCTAATTTTTTGAAATAAGTTTCTTTTCACAGTGCGGAACAACGGCAGACTATGGGAATTCAATACTCAAACTTCATAGCATTGCAGTGGATTAATAAAATCATAGATAGAACCTGTTCCTCGGTCCCTGAATCCATTTCAAAAAGCCATTACTTACTATGTTTTTGTCCTATGGCGAGAAAGGTTGAAATCGGAAATTGTTCATTTGAACCGATTCCGAATGGAATAGGTGGTTAAGGGAGGAGATAAAACCTACTCTTGGAAAGCTAAATCGATTGGAAAAACTGTATCTGTTTATGTCATACTGTTTTTTTTCTCTACGGAAATCAATATTGAAACCGGAAGTAGTATTGGAGAGCTGGATCAATAGCGAAAAACTGCATCTCGATATTTTACCGTTTTTGCTGTATAGGAATCAGTATTTATAGGAACCAGTATTCAAACCGAAAGTAGCAGTAAATTTCAATCACTTCCGGATGTGCTCTCTTAAGACACTGAATCGATTGCAACAAACCGCTTACCGCTGTCTATTATAAAGGAAACCTAAAAAGTTCTGTCGCTTTTTCATCCACCACTTTCGAACACAGATATGTCATCTAAGACGTACCTGGAAGATGAAAAAATAGTTCCCATCAGCATCGAGGACCTTCTGCCAACGTTCTGGAAGGCCATGGATTCCATCGCGGTAGAACTTGGTGGGCCGTGAAGCGAAGAAGGTATCAAGTGCATTTTGCACATCTACTAGGAATTTGGACTGGCGTTCTCTAAGGTGATTCTCCAAGGAATGTAACAGGTGATAATCGGACGGTGCAATGTCCGGGAAGTTTGGTGGATGCAATAGTGTTCCCTATCTAAGGCTTAGAATGATGTCCCAGGTCATCCTAGTCCGTGGGGCTTAGCGTTGTCCTGTAACAAGAGGACCCCTTTGCGATTCAGAAGTGCTGGCTCCAGAGTTTTGAGTTTCTCTCGAACACTGCTCAACTGCTGACAGTACACGCTTAGATTGATGCTCCGACCAGCTGCTTTTAATATAGGGTTAATGCGCGAGATAGATTATACTCGTGGGACAATGAACTGATTGCAGGAAACTGCTTCTCAATATCTGTTACAGTTTTTGCTCTGTGGAAATCAGTATTGAAACCGGAAGTAGTAGTAACTTTGAAACACGTTCTGTTTTGATAGGTTGTTCAGGATAGTCATGGTACTTTGCGTGGATACACTGAATCGTTTGCAAAATAACACTTTTCGCTATCTGTTACAGTTTCCGTTCTATGGCGATAAACGTTGAACCCGGAAATAATCACTTTGAAGCACTTCTGGTTGGAGTAGAGAGTTAACGAAGATGTAACATATTCTTGGGACGCTATCTCGACACACCTTACCGTTTTGCTTTGATACTTGTTGATAGACAGAAGGACGGACAAAGCTGTTCTGTAAGATTTTCGACATAAACACTCATTATAAGACTTCTTCATTGTGAGTCCAACTTCACAATAATAAGTCCAATATAAATGAATACACAATTGCTATTTCTTGTTACGGTAAGTAGGAATCGGCTCAATGATAGAGCCCTCACCTTTGACACGTGGGGTCCCTGGTTCGATCTTAGCTTCCGCCAAGTTTACTTTATGGTGCCCAGACACTGTGTGCGTGGGTTTTCTCGGGGTTTCCCATTTTCTTGTGCTTCCTTTAATTCACGATTATCATCGTTCTTATTGTCACCGTCTCCTTTAGCCTCCGTGTATACCATGGGACGTTAAAAGAAACAAAAAAAAAAGTAATTGTTTATTCATTCATATTGAACTTGTTATTGTGAAGTTGACTCCTTATTGAGGGAACAATAATGAAGAAGTCTTACAATGAATGCTTCACTTTTAAAAGTAGGAGTACAATAGCGTCCGATTTATATGCTTTTGTACAACATACTAGTAGGGTCATCATTTGCAAAATTAACATACAATTACCTATTAGATTATCATAGTCCTTTGAGTGAGAAATTGATTGCTCTTGCGTTAATGGTATTTGTTTCTCTGTTTGTATATTATCATGCGATGTAGTATAATACTGCTAACTATTCCCTGTTCAGCGTAAGCTCTAAACGCCGATAAACAAAATATTTGTATCCTTCCGCTTGTCACAAATACGATTGGCTAGTGATGTATCACTCCCACACCCCACGGGGAGGAGCAAATTATACACGTGCATTTTGACAATACTGTCTCGTGTTGTCCAGATACAGCAGCAGCAGAAAAAAAAAGTCGAAAGATTAGGAAAAAAATGAAATTCGCTGGTAAACAATTGTTGCTTGGTGAGTAAAGGTTTCCCTTGTTTGTGTTTCACAACAACACTCGCGGAACTGGGATTCATGCCAGCCGTCTTTCAGGCTTAAAAGCAGAACACGCGTCCACAGTTGAATTGGCGCCATAATTACTGCGCATTATAAATATCATGATTCCTATGTTATATTATACAAAATGTTAATGACATAGTCGTTTTTTTAAAAGAAAAAATTATCATACAGACCAAACTAAATTCTACATTCATCATACGATTATCTATCCAGTATAGACAACTATAACCATCTGAATGTAGATGTTGTGGACTCATTACATCGGGATTTATTGGTCTTTTCATTCAAGCAAGTAAACATATGTCTTAGTGCTGGTTGCATAATTAGTAGATAAATTACATATTATTTCATTTTTTAAAAATAATAGGAAAAGTTTTATCTCATTAATTTTTTTATGTACAGTAGAAGCAGTTGCATTATACAAGGTGATTTATTTTTAAAAACTTACGGATTTCATTTGGGTTTAGAATTTTTGACTGAAGTCCGATTTTCATGCGGTTTGTGGTAAATGATCAAGGAAGAATGGGAGATTTATGAAACAATGTTTACTGGTTTAAATTTATCCATGATAATATCGACCACGTCTCAAGAAAAAACAGCAAATATTCGCCGGTGTACTTTACAATTGGAATGAGGTTGTGGATTTTTGAAGCGAAATTGCAGAATACAAATTAAGTGTTAGTGAGTATACAAATTAAGTGTTTAGTGTTAACACCCATAAATATCGTGTTGAATAGCTATAGACAGTTTCTTGCGACAAACGACGGAGAGATTTCTTGGGCGACCTAAGGAGTCGATAACTGACATCTTCCACAACATCCGCCTGCGGGGTCCGATGCTTCCCCGTCTTACTCAAAAGATCCTGTTTCTTCCAATTTATTCACTGGCGACCGTATTATATTCCTGTCTGAGGCAAAACGTGAGTCAAGTTTGTTTCTAAATGTCCTTTGCGTAGCAACAACAAACTCCGTTCTCCAAAAACTTTAAACGATAACTTCATGTTGCTCCAAAGAGTACATTATTCTCACTGTGTCCTGATCATACTCACACAGTAGCACAGAACTTTATAGTACAATTCCCAATACAACGGCCCAGTTTACTGTTTCTTATTGACCTTGGTGAGGTAACTTCCAACGAAGAAAACTCAAATCTCCACACCGCACCGCACCTCATTCCAATTGTAAGGTACACTGGCGAATATTTGCTGTTTTTCTTGGGGCGTCACCGATATTACCCCGGATGAACCTAAACCAGAAAACTTAGTTCCATAAATTTCGCATCCTTCTTTGATCATTTGTCACAAACCGCATGAAAATAGGGCTTCAGTTAAAAATTCTAGACCCAAATGAAATCCGTGAGTTTTAAAAAAATCAGTATTTCATAATGTTATGAAGTGGGTTCCGGTTGATGTCGATGGACGAATACCATATTTCTTCTAAGGATAATTAATAGATGTGGCAGTTCTTAACTAAGCTTCACATAATAATAATAATACAACCAAAATATACATGTAATGGAAGCAAATGAATGATTATTAGTTTAGAATAATAGCATCAATAATAGCAACTAAAGTTTTATATTGTTTTGAATTATTTTCAACATGTGAGAATCGAGTAGGTTATCCTTTCCCTGAGATGATCCAGAGTTCAAATTTTCACAGTGTCTATTATATTTCAATACTCATCGATTTGAGTCAGATGACCCGTATCAGGCATTTCGCAGGTCGCCTTCTCTGTAGTTCTGCGTTAAAAATCATGTATTTCAGTTAATTATTCCCACGAATTCTACCTGTTAGAAAGGAACACAGAAATGTCTGCCGCAATAAATTGTGGAAACCAGAACCATGTTTTTTGTTGTTGCCCTGTCTTTTACAAACACCTGTTCTACTTTAACGTTTTCCTCTTGGCCGTTTCCACGATAGTGATTCGATTTCTTGGCACTCTTGACAAAACATAAATATCATAGGTGCAGATCTGTTGCAGAAAATTTTCTCTTTCTCAACTAAAAGATGATGGTAACTTTGAATGACATAATGATTTCTCCTCTTTCAGTGTTATTCTTCTCCTACCTAGTAATGTCAACAGCAGTTTAAAAGTACGATCAATCGGAGTGGGTGCGAAGAGAAAGACATTTGACTAACGCTAGTAGGCGTTTCAGAACAAACAGTTCGAACTACAGAGAATGAAAGATAAATTCTTGAGTCCTCAGAAGGCTACGATTGTTTATTTCCTGAATAATCTATAAATATTATCCATTTGTATTTTGATGCGTTCTGGTGATGCTTTTGTATGTATCGTTGGTAACACTTTCTTCCATTACTGTCGCAACAGAGGTTTGTATGATATATTATATTTCCGCTTTCCAACTGTCTAGGTCTTTGCATAACGATCTTTCACAACTAATTGCGATTCTTGTAAATTCATTTTCTTCTTTTTTTCCCTTTGTTATTGTTTCCCTCTGACTGTGAACGTATTTAAACAACTCCAAGAGAATGCATTTAATAAAGTTGATATAATAATATATGAGTGTGAACTGTGGGCTTCTGATCCATTTTTCTCAACTAGATTTCACGTCATTTAATTAAATGGTATTTCCATTGCTTACATTAACATTCTGTATCTCCAAAGATAATAACACCCAGTCTGTACCCATCAAAATACGTCGTACCAGTAATTTAGCTACATGGAGCACATATTATCTCGTTAGAAAACAAAGAACACGACTTTAAACACTTTGGAATAACCAGTGATATTTTGCTGTAGATGCTAACACTGAGAATGGGCACCATTTGCGATGTGCACCATTCCTCTGTGACTGCAACATATTGTCAAATGGCAGAGGAAGAGTCATATTCGGTCTATTGGTTTCTAATTTAATTTCAGCAGAAAGAGAGAGAGATATACCCAAAAATTAACTTGATGAAAAAATAAAAAAGAAGAGTCCTTGGATGTTGTTTCAAGGATATTAAAAATAACGTAGGAAATGATATCCTACGTAGCTGTGTATTTATTCTTTTCTTTTCATACAATCTAAAAATGCACAATAGCATTCTTCTCCAGAGTAATATGTATTACACGTATAATGCTCTTGATAATTGATCTAAATTTATGTCATTGGAACAAGTTTCGATGAAATATATTCTTGAATATTGTACGCATTGTGCACATACACCATGCAATCATCCTGACCCGCGGGTGTAGTTTCATACAGGAACCGCAGTAATAAACAAAAATCAATAAATATATAACGTTTAGAACATCTAATTTTGCCCATCCTTTCAATATACCACTAAATGCACATACAATAGGCTGGCAGATTTTTGTAAATTGTTGAATGCTTCGTGGTTCATTTTCCAGTACGTATAAACTTCAAAAGCAATCGATTATATTGGCAGTTTCAAATTAATATATGAAGGGTATACTTAATCTTTCGTTTTATTTGTAAACGCAGGCATATTGCTGATTTATGCTGTGAAAGAAATATGGGCTGAAAGTGTCAGACAAAATGCTTACGTAAGCTTGTTTAATTTTTCAGCTTTCGGTGCGTCGTATATCATTTTGTTTTGAATATTAATGTGTTTTGTTGTTGTTTATTATGATGTTAATGATAAGTTATGGGAACAAACCAGCCTTCAAGCGTTTGAAGGTGCGGAGAACGCATGAAAAGATGTGTTAATCGCATGTTTACGGAGTTTCGTAACATTTAGTAGTTTTTACTTCTCAAAACATAAATAATAATAATAATAATAATAATAATAATAATAATAATAATAATAATAATAATAATAGTATTTGACTTCACTCACAGGTCACTTCTTGTATGTTCAGAAACCACACTACCCTCCTTTACTACTAATTTCTTCATTTCAACGTAACATTATCTTCTATTGAAGTTTTCTTTCCTTCTGTTTTACCTTTTGCTATATTTTGCTTCACGTATGCAGGGTTCCTACTGGCCAGGGAAGTCAGGGAAAACTCAGGAAAATGGTGCAGGTCAAGGAAACTCAGGGAAAAAGGTTGGAAACCAATTGGAAAGTCAGGAAAATTTTATAAAATATATTTTTCTAACATTAATTACATTAACATTATTTTTCTAACATATATATAAACATAAATAAATCTATATATAAATCTATATACAGTGTTGCCACGAGACGAGACGAGACGAGACTTCAGGCTGTCTCGTCTCGTCTCGTGCAAAGCATGTCTCGTCTCGAAAAAATGTGCTCATCCCGTCTCGTGTCTCGTCTCGAGAGGTTTTGTCCCGTCTCGTCTCGTTTTGTCTCGTCTTGTCTCGTAAAAAAATAGCAGCGTACCATGGGAACGAAAGTAAAATGTAGCATTCTGCACCATGCTAATCAAGATACAACTAAGTCACAAGTATTACCTAGAACACACAAGACAAGAAATGTCACGGTAGCTACACCGTGAAGCCTTCACTTCTAGTGTATGTGGTAGTCGGTTCGATCTCGGTTAGTGCCATGTGTGCTTTGTGATGGACAAACATTGAATGTGTCTGGGGATCGCGGTGGCTCAGTGGTAGAGCGTTCACCTCTGGTGCTTGGGGTCTCGGGTTCGATCCCAGCCCCGCCAAGTGAACTTTGTGGTGGACAAACACTGTGTGCGTGGGTTTTCTCGGAGTTCTCCCGTTTCCTCTCACTTTCTTTATTCTACCACTTCATTCATTACTCATGATCACTGTCTCCTTTAGCCTAACCGGCATATTCGTGGGACGTAAAACTCAAAGATATCATTTCATTTTTTGAATGTGTGTGTTTTCTCGAAGTTGTCTAGTATCCTACCACTTTCTTCATTCCACTAATTTTCCCATCATCATCCATTTGGCCAAAGTTACCTAAAGGTCTTAAAAATAAATTCAAATAAGCTCACAAGGCAAGGACAAATAGTTTACAAGATAATATATCTCTGCTGTTAGTTGTCTGAGGCTTCTCGACCCTGGCTTCTTCTTCTTCTTCTTTTTCATTCTGAAACAACACGAATATACAGCAAATTGCTCATAGGTACGTCGAAGATGAAGACACTAATGTCAAATAATGTTTACACGATAAGCAAAGTTCGATGTAAAGGTGTCACCATCCCCAATACTATCGTATACTATCAGCCCACTTGCTTTATAGTGTCTGTATATACATATATATATATATATATATATATATATATATATATATATAGAGAGAGAGAGAGAGAGAGAGAGAGAGAGAGAGAGAAAGAGAGAGAAAACAAAATTTTAGTTGCAAGATGACATACTTCAATTGCCGTTTTCGGTTCATATAGCAAAAAGAATGCCGCCACCAGAGAATAAAAACAAGTGTAGTATGTTCTGTTCTCTTCCGCCATCTCAGCCAGAACTTTCAACTACAGTCTGTAATGAGTGTAGACCTTGCCCAGTTTTCAAATTGAATAGATGGTGGTGGTAGTTCGGTTTCTTGACCTTGTAAAAATCTTCCCTGTCTTTGATTTTGTTTGTCATCATTCCAGCCAGAAATAAAAAAAAGAGAATTCCTCAGTTTACAGCAAGGGGAATTGGGGACAAGACATTAAGGATGATATTCCTGGAAGCTCATGTATCACGATTGTTTCATTCAATAGACAGAGGACACTTTTCTATGAAGCCTTTTCAACATGTTTTCTCACAAAGGGGATTTTCCTTTTGCAATCTATATGACCACTGGCAATTTCAATCTTGGCCATTTCCGCCAGCGTTTTCATTTTCGAGACACGAGACGAGACGAGACATTTAACGAGACATCCCGTCTCGTCTCGTTTCCGAGACGGGACAAGTAGCCGGTCTCGTCTCGTGTCTCGTCTAAAAGGGTTCTGTCCCGTCTCGTGTCTCGTCTCGTTTACGAGACGAGACGAGACGGGACACGAGAAATGTCTCGTCTCGTGGCAACACTATCTATATATATAAATTTAATATGAAAATTCATATATAATTTATTCCTTATTTGTATGTTAACGTCATCCGACACCTGTCATGAAAGTCAGGGATTTTCCTGCCAAAGGTCAGGGAGAAGTCAGGGAAATAGAAATAGTAGGAACCCTGGTATGTAATAAAAGACTTCCAGCTAATTTCTCTTATTCTTCTTCATGTGCACAGTTTGAGGATTTCTAATCGTATTTCATTGCTCTTACGTAATGCCAATGTTTCTGCGTCACGAACGAAACATTTGACAAAGCATTAGTGGACGTAACCAAGATGGTCATAGTTTTCCTTGAGATCCAAATTCCTCGTGTTCATCATTTAACATTGATAAAATGGGACATGGACATGAGGTATTTAACAAATCCTTAAGTTGCACTTATACATATTTATCTGTATAGTCTTGTATGTGATGTTCATGCGATAAAATAATTTGATATTGATCAGTCTCCCATTGATCGAGAATTTATAACTGGGATCACGTAGGAGACAAGAGTAGAGACCCCCTCGTTTCGAAAAGATGTAAAAGCACGGACGCCAATCCTGAGGGAAGGGGAGACTCGGGCTTCCCAAAATTTGCTTGAGCTCCTATAATTTGGATATCTTTTCTTGAATCTTTGTCGAATAACCTATATAGCAACGAAAGTGGAGGCTGTCTATGTATATGGAAAGTGCATGCTATATATTTCTGTTAGAAAAGCTATGGCTTGTCTCGTCTCGTCCACTGACCCATTTACAGCCACCCTATAGTTTCTGTTTCATAAAATAACAAACAAACAAAACAGAAATTAAATTTCCGAAAATGGAAGGAAAACTATTTTTATTTTGTATTATTCATACTTATAATATACCATATACTTTACGTCATGACAATACGCTGTATATTGAATGTAATTCGATCAAGGTCCTATACTGATGATTTTCCTTTTCTTGTTTTCTAATTTCAGGATCGGATGAAAATTAGTGATACCACGTGGAAGAAATTAGGAAGGTAAGTTTTTGTTTGTTCGTTCGTTTACATATTTCACATCGCATCGGACTAACCCACAGGAAAATCAATAATCGACTATCACAATTCGACAGCACAATTCATCACAAGAATATGACATGACATAGCTATTTTTGTTTAATAAGCTGAATTACGTTTGTAATTAGAGCAATTATTTTAGAGATGTCTACTGCACTGTAAACTACACAGTATGTCGGAGAAATAACGAAACTTTTTAAAATTAAACAAAACGAATTACGTATTTTACCAAGTGTAATTCTTTTTATTCAAAATACATCCCTTCCGCATCAGCACACCGCTGGGCACGTTCAACCAATGCTAGCATAGAGTTTTTAATGTCCTTTATAGGGATCGCCTAAATCAGCGACCGTCGTCACGGCAGACTCGACGTGTAATTTTAATTTTGGGAATAGGAATAGTCACATGGCGATAAATTAGGCGAATACTGAGGATGTGGAAGCGGAAGCATACACTTTTTTTTTTTTTAAGCCAAAAAGTCACACACTGCGACGGTTCTGTGACATGGTGCATTGTCGTGCAATAAAGACCAACTTACTGGCCCTCGATACTCGGGCCTTACGCGAACGATTCCGCCATCCATCTCACAGTCGAATTCGCATCGTGGGCAATCATTTCACGCACTTGTTCCACAAACTCATCCCAATGTTTGTTTTTTGGTCTGCTTGACTTTGGGTAGTATTCCAAGGACTCACGGCTGTTCCAGAATCGCGTATACCACTCGCACACACACGTGTACGTGATAAGAACTCATTTCCAGACATTTGTTTCATCATTTCCAATGTTCGTGTAAATGTTTTACGTAGCTTGAAAGAAAATTTAATGTTGGCTCTTTGCTCCATTGTGTTTTTGTGTCGAGGGACAGCAAATACACTCAGTTTTCTTGCTATAACTTGATACTCCGTTAACCGGTTCTCATTAACCGGTGATCTCGTTTCGTTAGGCAGATATCCAGCTTCCCGATTATATGTTCCTTCAATAGATGGAGCTAGTTGTTATCTGTAAAGGAAAAGTTCCGTTACTTTTCTGACATTATATGTACACTAGCAAGATGTACACGTAAAATACATGTCAAACCCATTTTCCACACATTTCACATGAAACCACTTCTGGTATTTTCCCGGCACCGCACCCACCCACACAATCGACAAAATGTACTCATTGTATGATCCACACAATAATTATTCGAATCATATATTGCATATGAGGTAGTGTTTTCTATGTTGGCGGTGTTAGCAAGTAACCTTTTCTTTTCTTTTCTTTTTTTTTTTCCGAAACAGGCTTGACTTCGGTGGTCTTCTTTTCCAATTATCGCTCGTTGATGTATTCCTGTGATGTTTCAATGTACACGTGTGTCTGTTTCAATGTGTTTCCTGTGATGTACTCGTGTATCTTTTTACGCTTCTGGATTGACGCTGTTGATTGAGGTAGAGGAAACAGATCTTGGAATGATGCAGAAGATCGAGTTGGAGACATGGTTTCACAGAAAGCTGTTCACGTGCCTCTTCCACATTCTACATTCTGAAGACTACTATCGTCTCTTTCTATACTGTCAAGGTCGTATTCAAAATGTCATCACATAGGATATCAAGTTTATGTGATTTTCGCATTTTCGGAATCCATATGTGAAGTACCCAAAAGAGCTAATTTCTCCCAACTGAAACTGAATTCCTCGAAGTTTATATTCGCAAAATTTCTGCGAGAGTTTCTACGAACAAATTGCAGCAAGACATTAAAATGGTTTCAAATTGCGGGAGAAAGATACATCTAATGGTTGATGGAACTCATCATATAATTGCTAGAAATCCATAAAGAATTTCTCAACTTCTTCGCGGTTCAGTACCTGTTGCTTGATCATACAGTAATCCTTGCGCTCTGCAAACATGTAAATTAGGATTCCTAAGAATAAGCGTATCCAGTCGTAACCTGCAAGTTTCTTCTTTTCTTGGTTGAATCTGTGCTGCAGACCATTTTGCTTGGCGAATTTGTAGGCTAAGTCATATAATTCAGCAGAAGTTAAATCTTTTCCGTTTAATAAAAGTAAATGCCCCTGCAATTTCGTTTCAACTTTTTTTGGGGAAAAATTGTTCCTTTATCGTGCTGTCTATTACTTGCCATCCCTGGAAATAGTCTAAACCTTTGTTAAGTATAAATATGAAATTACTAATGGAGATTATGATATGCTCTACATGAGAAAACATTGTCACTATTTCAAGTGCAAACAATGTATAACGTCAGGTTCGGGATGTTCTGAGTTTGATTCCGGTGTCTGCAGAATTTCCAGGTTGGTTCTTGTTTTCCTCAGTCGCACCAGTCAAACGCTACCATCACCTTTTGTGAACTTAAGGGATCAAATATGACTTTGGTCCCTTAAATTCCGAACAGTCCAAAACCCATCTTATATCCTTTGCCCAAAAGGAATTCATACAACGCACAGTTGCTAAGAACTTACAGGAATTCTAGGTGTTCTCGGTGCTATGATAAACGCTGCTTGAATAGTGCGGCATTGCCAGATAGTGTCTAGTGTTTACTGATTCCAGATAATAAAAGAAATAATCATGGAATTCTGCTTAGATACTTACTGGAGAAATTATTTTTCGAACCTTACCGCGATTCCTCTTCTCGAACTGCAATGGTAGAATCTAGGAAATTTCTTATTGTAATTACTACAGTAAACGTACAAATTTGGCAACAACGCATTATAGCGTTCTGCGCAAGTTTCATCTCAAAAATCTATTTCTGCAAATTAATATTTAAATATGAAACATAACACGAAAAACGGTCAAACAAAATATCTATTTCGTGATAAGATTTTTACTTTAAAATACTTTACACACACAAATAAATATTTCATGAAACGGAACACTTCCGATAAGATCTAACAGCAAGTGCCATCTTGTGTGCTCATTGTAAAACGAATCAAATATTTTATTTGTTACATTTTTCGATATCAGGAGTCACAACCAAATGAATCAGTGTCTTGTGCTGTAGCTGAAACAATACTCTGTCTTATATGTATTATTTATAATATGTAACGTTTCATTGCGCAGTAGTTAAGGCAATGAGTTAAAATATGTACTGACTTCCGGGTGGTAATCCACCTTAATCACACAGAGTTTCCTAGTAATTATATTTTCTAATTGTTTATTAATTATTCTTATTGTTATTTTCTTTCATTGTTCTTTATTGTTATTTTCCAGACGTATTTGATAGCAAAAATTTACATTTTACCATTACATTTTCTATCATTGATTTTAGGACAACTTCGGGGGATGAAATTTCGACATGTCGTTGTCTGTATTTCCTTTAAATACATTGATCAATGATAGATTGCACGAGTTGTCACTCTAACAAGAATAGGAATTTGCCTCATCTCACCTTGCTTGATTACAAAAGACATAATACCCTATCACAAAACCTATTCTTGACCTTCATTCATCAACATATCGTTATCGTTATTTTTGACGGCAAGAGTGCACTTTATGCAGAACAAGTGATTTGGCCATATTGACATGATGCAAGGTAGGAATAAGTAGGGTAGGGTCGTGTTAGCTTAGGGTTAGGGAAATTTGGACCCATTTTGTTAAAATTAACAGAGTGTGATTGCTCGTATTGCGATGTATTGTATGTGTTCCTATGAATATTCTGCACAAAGTGCACTCCCTTCACAACAGACAGAATTAATTAACTTCTTTCCACATGTAGCGTGTGATTGAGAAAAGACACTCACTTTACGTATGTTCAGTGTTTCTTCCAGTCTTCGTGTAGTATTATTAGTGTTGCCAGATCTTAAAAATGTGGGAATCTCCCGAGTGTCATATCTTGCTAAATGACTCTATGTGATATGTAAAACCATATGCATATTTTGATTGCTCATAGAAAAATAGGATGCCTGTGATCTTTGTCCTCATTCAAAACTTGTTTTGGCTGGTCTTACTGTAGCAAATTTCCTAACCGTACCAATTAATTCTTAAAGATGTTCGCAATATGCTTAACAAAATAAGTAATGAAGACGCATATGTATGTATTATGTGTGTGTTAGTTTATAATACACAAATCGATTCTATCACGATATTTCTATCAATTTCATAGGTTCTTTTTTTAGGTGCCGGAAGAGGGGTGGAGAGTGAACTTAATTTTATTGTTTCACAAATATGGGCAATTATGTTGTTTGCAGCCCACATTAATTTTTGAGGAACGGTCAGCCTTTCTTCGAAGACACAAGAAAAAATCATAATTAGTATTTATTAAATGGTAGTACATGGAATGAATTATTTGACAAATTAAACGCAAATGAGGCCGTACAAACCACACCCGTTCCCTCCGTCCAGATTTTTATGTTTATATTCCAAACGCATTCTCAATGGAACGATCGGTCACGCCTATCTCTAAACAGGTAAAACTTATAAAAGGTTTTGCGGGCTGCAGTTCTCCATTTGGTCTTCTATTTTTAAGACACTAAACCATATAATATCCTAAAACACATGTATTCGTACATGTTTTGTAGCAAATGGTAACTTGTTTATTATTCATAATGAAGCAGACTATTAGTTCAGCCCACAGTTGTTAAGCTGTGATACATGTTCTTTTCTACAATCTCCACAATAAATTCCATCTCGCAGGCTGTGGGAAGTCCACTAGTTGGAATGACTTGTTCTCAGAAATATTTTGGCCAGTTCTCTGATCTTTCGCTGCTGTAATTGAGGACCTAAATTGAAAAACATCCCAAGTCTGTTTTTGTACTTTCAGTTTTATTTATTTATTTAGTTGTTTATTCGTTAACATAAAAGCTATTCACTTCCGTAATATTACATCCTAAGCCCAACTCAAAATTTTATTTTTAATACGAAATAATCTATATATATAAAAGAGAACGTACAAAATCCTTTGTCCGCTCATCACGCTAATACGGCTGAACCAATTTCTTTCATTTTTGGGGGGTTATTAGGATTTGGACCCTAGATGGTTTTTATCATATCACTTTAATTTTCAATTACCAGTGTCTTGAGATAATTGACCATTCAGGTGTCCACAAATCCTTTGTTAGTTCATCATAGGTAAAAATAAACGTATTTATATGCAACCCGCATGACCGTGTCACTCGGCGGGTTAACATAAATGACAGGCGATATACAGCGGAAAATAGCTTGAATCTTCTGTTTAAAATTTTTTAATTGATTTGCTTATTTTTACAGACACTTTTACAATATGCCAGCACCGGGATGACCGCAGCGAAGCGGGGCGGGTTAACATAAATGACAGGCGATATAATGTTAAGATTTACTGCAATCTTCTATGGTTTTTATCATATCACTTGTATCTACTAAATAGAATAGCATTCCAAGTCAAAGGACTTCGAATGTTATTCACTTCAGCTGAGGGATTTAGGACATATTTACATTCAGGCGAATCTCATCGCTGCAATGAAAAATTAATTACAGTAATATTATATTCGGCAATAATGCTTTATTTGACCTTAGCTGCAAGCAACGTGAAACCAAAGTTAGTCGCCTCTCAGAGTTAACATTATTGGATCCTTTAGCCAGCCTTTTGAAGTCGGTGCGGTAGTACTGTTTTAGCTATTTGATTTCAGTACATTTTTATACGTAATATCTCAACAATAACTCAGCAATAACAAAAGACAGTTGAGTCATTTCAGGATTTGCTTCAAGGGGAAAGATTCTCCGATGTAAGTAGAGTTGTACGTTTTTCATTAGCATATTAAAATGTAACAAATTATTTATGCTTCGATTATATAACGGTATTTAACAACACAAAATTATTTCAAATTAAGGACATAAATTGAAAAATATCCCAAGTCCATAGGTATATCTAGTTATATTTCACCTGTCTCACACAGTTGAAACTTCAAAGAGGGCAACAAGGAACATAATAAGACAATAAGACGAACCACAGAAAAGCACTTCCAAACAAAAACTTTCAATAGTATGAAGTTTTTGTTCTTCTTAAAAAAAAAAAAAAAAAAAAGGTGAACTTGCGACGTTTTTCAATTCAGACCTTCAATTCTACAACAGTAGGCTATTTCAACATAAAATTTGTGCTATGTTGTTTTTTACTGCCATTACAAAAGAAAAGAAGAGAAAAAGAAAGAAGGAAAGAAAGGAAAAGTGAAAACAGAGACTAAGGCATAATATCACGTTGTACCTAACTTCCCGATACGAAAGAAGGTACTAAAAAGGGTCTCAAAAATTTTCACTACACCCAAATGTTAGTGGAGAGTTTAGTTGATTTTGAGTTTAACGTCCCTTTCAACAGCGAGGCTATATAAGCAAAATATTACTAAATAGGCATTCTAATTCTGTGAATTGTGTTCGGCAACATTTTCCAGAGGAAGAGAGATGTATGCGTCCATGATACACAATACATCGATGTTAAAAGCACATATTCGATAAAACGAGTATGTTAATAGATTAGCAAGAACGGAGTTTATAAGAAATAATGTGACGATGTAAGATATAGGCAATGCGTGTAAGTAGACAAGTAGGCGATTGGCAGTTCAAAATAAAACTATCGAGTCGTTGAGCTATTATATCGAGTCGAGGTGAGAATTGGTGAAAATTTGTCGAGAAATTCTCGAAAGATAATGGAACATCAAAATGTACGTATATAACATAGAGAGTGGCACGAGTTGTCAAAATGAACGAATCGGAAATTATTGTCTGAAAACATTTGTATAGGACAGACATTTCTGTGTTATTACTAGCAATATAATATAATTTTGACAGAAAGACCTACCATATAACATGAACATCTCATAAGGACGAGAATCAGCTTACGTGTATTCATAGAGAAATTCTGAGTCATACGAATGGATTTTACATGCTATTTGCTGTTGTAAATCCCTAATACAAAGAGAAGGTTTCACTGGTAAGATCATATTTGCATGACATAAGAATAGATACGACTTCCACTCCAATACGACAATACCAAATTTCATGTCTCTATCCTTAATCGATTTCGAGATGTGACCATCCAATTACAACAATTGTAACCCCAGCCTTTTTCCTTCCCTTCTGGGACAAATGTCAAAAAATGGTGTCTAATAATTTTAAATGAAAAATTGAAATTCTGAATTTCATGTCTAACCTTTAGAGATTCCGAAATATGAACATTTGAAGATAACAAATTGCCACCCTCTTTCCCCCTTCCTTTCGAATTTCCAAAAGCTTTTGTTAATGGAACCTTACATAACAAATCCTATGTCCTGTTTTAATTTCAAATCTCTGGCTTAAGCGGTTTAGCCTGTGCGTTGATAAGTCAGTCAGGACTTCTCTTATGTAGATAGATTTGTTTATTTAGCGTTATTAATTATTTTAATTTTTTAATGGACCTTATCGCTTTTATTCTTACAACACTTAATTCAGATAAACTTTCTTAAAAATCAAGTTTAGGCATTGGCTTTATTGTGACGGAAACAATAAAAATTTCTGACGTCTCAATTATATTCCCAATCACTCAATCAATTCAATAATAGCATAAACGAAATCTGTAAATAGAATATTACAAAATATGTCCGTGGGGTTGACGTCACTAAACATTGTGGGCGTTATGCAGAGTTGTTCTGACGCGTGATTAGTGCTAAACTAAAGAATTCAACTAACATATGTTTCCTACAGTAGTCAGGCTTTTAGTATGACGCTAATCTGTTGTGAAAACGACTCTGCATAAGGCGGTGTATGTTTTTCAAACCACTAGCTGAGAATTACGAAAATAAGGAAATGTTATTTCTCTTTATTATATGTAAATTTAGTCTAAGCTTCTTTTTAAAGTACTATATATACTTCCCTTTTTTTTCTTTTCTAAATGACGTTAGCAGTTTTCCTCCTCTCTCGTTTAATTGGTGAGGAGAAAGGGGAGAAATATAAGTTGGCCGGCCAACAATGGAAATTTTGTGAAAAGCAAAACTTTGCGCTATAAATATTGATCAGAGCTTTCAGCGTTAAAGTAGAATGTGTTCTCTTTTTTTTTTCACTCTCTCTCGTAATACGCGGATGATGGCGCTTAGCGGAAAATTTATAGAAAATTTGTGTAGTGTGGAGAGAGAGGGGAGAGAGGACCATAAATTTGGAAGTGTCTTCCAGCAGCCACTAATCATTTCAGTGGCTGCCATGATGGCTTTCTTTCCTCCATATTAATCAAGTGAAGTGCAGAATTTTCTGTCTCATCGAAGCTCATTTGGCAGTGCTTACTGACAAGTTTATTGTGTAAAGTTGTTCAGCTGGTAACTTAATTGGTAGTTAGTTTCGAGCTGTGCGTTGAGTAACTTCCATGTAATTACCGTGTACGAGGAAGGAAGGGGGGTAGAAGGTTATTAATGAAATGAAGTATGTGTTGTATTTCTTTTATGACCAATGTATTCGCCGAATGTCAAGCTACAAAACATTTTTCACAAAATGTTTACAATTGTTGTGTCAGATGTGCTTTTTGTTATTGTTGGTGTTGCCAAATGACGTTAGGGATTGAGTTATAGTTCGTTTCGTATAATCATATATTGTACACCTGTTTTCCCCGTAGTTGTTCAAGTATTTACAAGTGTTTCCAATAACTTTAATATATCAATGAATTTGTAACAGCAGCTTATAATTGAGAGATAATATTTTTGTTATAAATTTAGCTACAAGAAATGATATGAATCTACCATTTTGATATGTGAGAACATACTTAAACTTCTGTACTAAGCTCATTCCCACGTCCTTTCTTGTTTAATAGTTAATAAATAGCTTAAAGACAATGAAGAATATCAAAATTGTAGAAAGTGAGCCAGCTTTGTAGTAGCCTGCTTAATTTATATAGGAAGTATAGGTATAATAACCGCGCATGTAAAACTCATGTAGGAGATTTATATTAGCTACGCTTATAGAACTTTTATAAGAAGCATAGTTATATTAGCTGTGCTTGTAAAACGCATATAGGAGGTATAGGTGTAGTAGCTGCGCTTATGAAACTCAGATATAGTATCTGTGCTTGTAATACCGTCAGCCGGTGCGTTTAGCTCAGAGAAAGAAATGTGAAGACTGTAGTGTACATTGTGTGTTCACCAACAACTATTCAATTGATTGCGTGACACATATGAGATTCCCGGTTGTAGAAATACACTTAAGTGCCAAAAATCATTGAATATCTACCTAATAATGTGGATTCGAGCGTGGCGAAGTCCAGTAACTCGACGTGACAAGACGCTTCAAATTGCTGGTAGTCCGCTGATGGATGTAAAGCTATGCAGTCTCGATTGCCATCCAAAATTCGGTGGTTGTTATACGTAGAGGTTCCTGGGCACGAATTGCTCGTTCGCACATGCATCACATGGACTCGATAGGATTCATGTTCAGACGTCGTAAGGGGCCAAATCATGCATTGGAAGTGTCCAGACTATTTCTCAAACTAGTCCCGCACCGGTGACCTGGCACATTGTCATCCTCAAAATTCCCATTATTGGCATGGTGCACGAAGTCGTAATGGATTGGAGATGTCAAGCAGCTGAACATAACGATGATCGGTCAATATCCGGTTCAAGCGAACCAAAGGACCTACGGTTTGGTAAACACGCACCAAAGCATTAAGGAGCCACCCTCTTCTTATTTAACCGCTGCTGGTAGAAGAGAAAAACTAGTTATTCTTGGAATATGTTCTGTGATATTCCCTTATTCACTAGACAAAAATCTCATATGGGGACATTGTCGCTATCTTGCGAAAACGACGGAAAAATGTATGGTATAGCCTACTTCTTCATTTAACCGCTGCTGGAAAATGAAAACTTGGTAGAAAGCTAATTGTTGCTGGAATACATTTTTTTTTTTTAGGGTTTTCTTATTTACTGGACAATCATTCCCAAAAATCCCACATGGGAATCATGCCTCCATCTTGCTAAAATGTTGGAAAGATGTATGGTCTTACTTCTTCCCTTCTACCAGCAGCTGTTAAATGGAAATAATTAGGGAATACACTTTTAACACCATTTTCCCGACATGGCGGCATGTTTCTCATGTGAGATTTTTAGGAACTTTTGCCCAGTGATTAAGGGAATCCTATGGTCTTACTTCTTCCACATTTAACCCCTTCTTCCCTTCTACCAGCAGCTGTTGAATGGAAATAATTAGGAAATACACTTTTAACACTATTTTCCCGATATGGCGGCATATTCCTCGTGTGAGATTTTTTGCCGGTGATTAAGGGAATCCTAAAGAACATTTTCCTGCAAACAGCAATAGAGAAATAATGCCTTTTTACCAGTTCTCTCCACCTTCAATCACCATAAATACCCTAGACTGTGGCGAGTATAAACAGCTTTTAATGAAAAGTGTCTACTCAAGTTCTTTGAATATTGTTGATAGATCTAAACATGTGTTTCACAGACTAACTAATTGATTAACGCCCAGGCTAGAACTTGAAATTTGGATAGGACATAGAATTTTTGATTGTAAGGTGTTACTAAGAAATAATTTTCGGAAATTCGATGGGGAAGAGGAGGAAATAAGGATGGCAGTTATTATCTTAAAATGTCCATATCTCGGTATCTCTGAATGTTAGACATGAAATTTGGTATGTGGACTTCTCATTCAAAATAACTGGACACGTCTTTTAGCATTTCTTTTTATATTTGACCTAGAAGGTGTAAGGTGCCAGCCCTACCAATGTGATTTTCGTATCAAAATATGTAATTTACATTTACATATTAATATAATTTAATAGCCAAAGTTAGGAATAAATTGTAATTACATTAAAATTAATTCTGATATGTATATATGTATTAATGAAAGTATTTATAGTCAAAAAAGTTATTCATATTAGAGTCCAAACGTATAACTTAAAAAAAAAAAAAAAAAAAAAAACAGTGCTTACATATAACGATCGATCAATCCGGATGATTTTTTTTTTTTTTAATATTAGTTTTGTCTGTGTACATAAAGGATGTATAATATCGGTGTTAGTAATGTCAGTGTTAAATAAAATTGATACTCGTAATCCGATCTTGGAGCTGTAATCTTTTAAATGTCCACGTTCCGGAAGGCAGAGGTGAGTACCGTTATATATTTGCTTATCTCTCTTTCAGATGTGCCATTTAGCCGGGTCCAGAGGAGTCTGTAAACACTCTTGCTCAGTCATTTAAATTTTTATCTAATAATATAAAATCCTTTGGTAAGGGAATGGCAGAAAAATTAAGTTCTAAAAGCCATAACAAAAAAAAAAAAAAAAAAAAGTCGTCAAAGGGGCGAAACAACTAACTATAAACCATAACCTCACGTGGGAGGAGGATATTGATTTTTTTAAAATAATAATAATAATAATAAATGCAGAAATAAAATTAACTATCTAAATAATTTTATTTCGGTTTAATTGTATCAAATTTCTTATAAAATTCAATTATAGTTTTTTATTTATTTTTTTGTTAAGCAAATTATCTTATATGTGTTAAAAAATTACAGGTGTCAATATTTCTTCCGCCCATCTCTCATGTGCTAAAAATTTAAAAGTATATTCTTTGTAATAACTTTAGGTAACTATGCAAACAGCCATTCAGCTTTAAACATAAAAAAAGCCCTTGACATGGAAATTATCCACACAGAAATGCTCTTAACGAATGAAAAAAAAAAAAAAAAAAAAAGGAGATGAGAAGGGAAAAGCTGTGGGGATTACAATTATTATAGTAAAATATCCATATCTCGGAATTTCCTGGATTAGAGACATGAAGTTCTGTTTGAACTTCTAATTTCAAATAGTCACGTGTTTCACTATTCTTTTAAATATTTGCTCTAGAAAGGAAGAAAAAGGCGGGAAGATGATAGGGTTACAATTATTGTAATTGGATGACCTATCTTGAAAGTGATTAGGGTTAGGGACATGAAATTTGGTATTTAGATTTTTTCTTTAAAATAATTAAACAAGTATTTTATCGTTTTTTGATATTTCCCACATAAGAGAGAGGAAGAAAAGATTCGGGATTGCAAATGTTAAAATAAGATATCTTGAAATTCCTTCAGGTTATAGGCATATTGGTGTTTCGGCTTTCAAATTAATATTATTAAAAAGAGTTTTTTGACATTTCCCTAAGGAGAGAAGAAAAAAGGGTAGGGATTGCACTTGTTAAAATAATATGACTATATCTCGAAAGCGAGTAGAGACAGTTTAACTAAGGACGTGTTTAAGCGTTTCGCAGTGATCCCTTAAAAGGGAAGATAAACGGTGGGGGTTGCAATTATTATAATAACATGGTTGTTCTCAAAATTCTTTAAGCTTAGAGGTATGTTAGAGATATGAGAAGTGCAAGGCCGTAGGCCGAGCAAATAGGTGTCTGGGGGAAGTCTCTAGCTAGCCGAAGGCTAGTATCAATATAGTATATACAGGGTAGGTCAAAATAAGTGTTACAAGCCAATATCTCGCGAACTATTCATCAAATAAAAAAAAATATTAAGAGGCAATGTACAATACGGAGGGGCCTTAAAAAGTGAGTCAAACACGAGGTTCCCCCCGGCCCCATTTTGGGGGAAGGGAGATGTACGTGACATTTTTAAATTGGAACATAAGTCGAGTGATATCTCGTTCGAAAGAGCTTAGAAAATTGAACAATTTTTGTAGGAAACAATTTTTGATACGGTGCACCGTTTTCAAGATGGCCACCAAAAATAGTCCTGTATCAGATAAAATTTCCAGTACTTATAAATCAGAAACGGCTGAATAGAAAACGATTAAACAAGAATGAAAAAGGAAAGAGCCATAGGCAGCGTGGAGTGATATTGTTGCGGTGTCCCCAAGGCCCCCATCATGGGGCCTCGGGACCAACTTGAAAATTTCAAATGGGAATATAGGTTGAGTGATACCCTGTTTGATAGATCGTGGAAAGCCAAACAGCTTAGTACAAAATTTGTTTTGATTTCGGGCAAGCGTGTTTCAAAATGACCGCCGAAAATGGTTCCACATTTAGATACAAAGCGCAGTGTTCAAACTGAGTGTACACACCAATATCCCGCGAACTATGTATCAAATAAGAAGTATGTTAAGAGTGAATGTACAATACAGACGGCCTAAAATATGGGTTAAGCACAAAGTTCCCCCGCCCCCCATTTCGGAGCAAGGGGTGTACGTGGAATTTTCAAATGGCAACCAAATAGCAACATATGGTGAATGATACCTTTTTTGATAGATAGTGAAATACTAAACAGCTTATTACAAAATTAGGATTTCGTGTTTGCCCCATTTTTAGGCCTGTCTGTATTATACATTGAAGTAACATATTTCTTATTTGATGCATAGTTCGCTGGATATTGGCTTGTAACACTCAGTTTGAACACTGCGCATTGTATCTGAAAGGGGAACCACTTTGAGCAGCCATTTTGAAACAGGTTTGCCCGAAATCAAGCAAATTTTGTACTAAGCTGTTTGGTTTTCCACGATCTATCAAACAAGGTATCACTCGATCAAAATTTCCAATTGAAATTCTCAAGTTGGTTCCGGGGCCCCATGATGGGATCCCTGGGGACACCATGACAACACCATTCTACGTTGCCAATGGCTTTTTCCTTTTTCATTTTTTGTTTAATCGTTTTCTACTCAGCCGTTTCTGATTTATAAGTGCTGGAAATTTTATCTGATACAGGACCATTTTTGGTGGCCATCTTGAAAACGGTGCCTCATATCAAAAATTGTTTCCCACAGAAATTGTTCAATTTTCCAAGCTCTTTCGAACGAGGTATCACTCGACCTACGGGGAGCGGGGGAACCTCGTGTTTGACCCATTTTTCAGGCCCCTCTGTATTGTACATTGACTCTTTATAACATTTCTCTTATTTGATGTATAGTTCGCGATATTGGCTTGTAACACGTATTTTGACCCGCCCTATATATCGAAAAATGGCGCCAACGGACCACGGAGCGAGACTATAGTTTGCCGCTTTATCCAGGGTAAAGAAAGTAGGATTGAAGCCCATTTTATCCAGTGTATATCTATAGCGCCTATAGCCCTCCCTTTGGATCCGCGCCTGTATATATAGTATAATATACCTTTCGAGTCCTCGTCTGAAGAGACAAATTGCACTTTGTGGCAACGTCGCAAATAAAGAACCATAGATTAGATCTACCAATTTATCAAATAGTTATATGGTTTCTTTCCAAATGACAGCTAAAGTCGATATTGATTGACACTAGCATTTTAGTGTATCAGTCAATTCAACTGTTTGTTGTATTCATAGGGTAATGCTAATGGCTCCGAGTTAATCTGCGACGTTGCCACATTGTGAAATTTTGATGCTCTATAGCGACTGAAGAAGACTCGAGAGGGCATACCACCATATAACGTTTCTGCTTTATTTTGGCCTGTAAAATAGTATTCTGTGATCCGTGGGTGCCATTTTTAGAACACTATATATATATATATAATGTGTGTGTGTGTGTGTGTATGTGTGTGAAAAAAAATGAAATGAAATCTTTGAGTTTTACGTCCCACGGTTATGTCGGTTAGGCTAAAGGAGACGGTAATGAATGAAATGGTGGAATGAAGAAAGTGGGAGGAAACGGTAGAACCCCGAGAAAACCCACGCACACGGTGTTTGTCCACCACAAAGTTCACTTGGCGGGGGCTGGGATCGAACCCGGGACCCCTAGCACCAGAGGTGAACGCTCTACCACTGAGCCAACACGAAAGTTACCTTGTTGGAATGTTTGTTCCATAAGCTTTCCAACGAGGTATAGCTGATATGTTTGTGACAATTAGGAGCGTGGCCAAGCCTGCCAATGTTAGCGTATACCATAATCTCTCGAGCAAAATACAGGATTGTTCACATAGGTTGGATGTTCCGAATTTTTTCTCCATTCCTATTGTACCAAACCCGTCATTTTTTTTATATCATTGTTCCCAATGTCTGGCGTAAATGTGAGAATTTTTTTCCTTGCGTACGACAAATACCAGTGTTGCCATAGTCGGACAAATTTGGAAACATTTGATTTTCCACCCAAAATTTTGATTTCGTCTTCTTCTTCTTTTACTGGTTTGGCCCGAGACACACAAAAGTTACATTGTTGGAATGGCTGGTCTATAAGGTTTTCAACGAGGTATGGTTTGTGAGTCTGTGATAATTAGGAATGTCGCTAGGGCTGTCAACGTTAGAGTACATTACAGTGGATATTGAATAATATACAGGATGTGTCACGTAGGTGTGGGGTTCCGAATTTCTTTTTCCATTCGTATTGAACCGACGGGTTTGACTTTTGTGTATCATTGTCCCAAATATCTGTCGTAAATGTGAGATTTTTTTTCTTGCGTACGATGAATAACAATGTTGCCCGAGTTCCTCAAATTTGAAATTTTTTTTTTGGTCTTTATAAGAAAATATACAATAAGAAAAAGGGTAAATTCAATACCCCTCCTATTCACCCCCTCTCAAGCCCAAAAGTCATGGACTGGGTATGGCTAGAAAGTATGTTCATTTGTCTCTATGGATGCCATTTTTTATCCTTGTAGCTCCATCAGGGGAGGTACCTCCCCCAAATTCTGAAGGGTGAGAGGGAAATCTATAAACACCCAACTTTCCCCCCTCCCCCTTCACGGCGGGACTCACTACATAAATGATATATACAGGATTAGAAAGTTCCATCCTTTCTGAAGAGATACATACCAAAATCATATCTCTAGGTTAATTAGGAGCTGAGCTAGAGAGGTTTGAATTGCTGGCTCAAGGGTTGAGCCGTTCGTCCTGAAAAGGCTAATAGTGGTTTCTAATTCTAAAGTGGCGCACGTACTATTTGTAATATGTGTTTTAAGAGAAGTTAACCTAAGTTTACACCCAAACAAACGTCATCTCTATTCTTCATCCATAAACAGCGGTTCCATTTCATTTGCAATTTCAGTTGTTCCTCCTGTGTTCCCCCAATTTATAATTTGTTGTCGCAGAGAGCAAGCGTTCTGTTTTTGTACTGATGACTGGCTGCTCATTTTCAGTTGGCAACAGAGACAGAATGTGTAGTTTCCGTTTGTTGAATTCAGAGCTACAACATCATTTTCCAATCTCGTCGCCACTTGTTGCTGTAATCCTTTCAGCTTGTCGTATTCCCTCAGCTGCGGATCTTTTGTTCCCAATACCTTCCACGGATTATCTTCTGTGAAGAAGCTCACTCGCTCTCACTGCCTTTCTGTTCTCTGCTAGTATTAGTAGCTGTTATTGTCGTATTGATAGAGGTGTTGTGGTAGTGGTGATGGAACAGTAAACTTTGATTGAGAGATATATAAAAGTGAAAAATGAAAGCCGTTTTGCTTAGCGCATTACGTCCTTAGAAGAAGAGATAAGCTATGTAATTTTAAAAAATCTTATTTAATATAACGTCAGGAATATGTGTAAGTTTTGATTTTTAAGAAACCCTTCACACACACACAATAAATGGAAAAATGACAAAATTTGATATACTATATTGTAAGCTATATCGTTTAAATATAGTGATGCAAAGGCTTGAGGGAAAAAGTTATATAAAAAAATAATAACCGTAAAATTACTTTTAAAATCAATACTATTACGATTAAGAGCCCGGAAGTAAACAAAAAAAGCTCAAAATATCTGGCAAAATTACAAAATAAAACCCGAAAACTGGCAAAACAAAACAAACACAAGGACTTAAAAAAAATACGTACTGAAATATTTAAAAACTATAATAGCCTATAACTGGTTTACTAATCGAACAAAAATATGGATCCTAAGAAATATGAGTAAAATATTTCGCTTTTAGTATTTGTAATATCTTTACGTTACTAATTTAGTAAAACATAATCAAATACGTTAATTTACATTAAGGAATGTAAATAATAGTAACTAATAAATATAACTTTGAAAGTATCAGTAACCAGAACATAATCAGAGGAAGAGAGAAAAAGAAACTTTAAAAAAATAGAAATTTTAGTGTCATAAATATAATAGAAATTTTAGCGTCATAAACATAAAACTGTATAGGACACACGATAATTGCATACTGCATCCAAAAATTACATTTAAAAACTCTCACAGTCAGTTTATATTAGTTTATATTAGTTGATAAAGCCATCATACCATACAACGCACGTTATGATAAACATTTTCTTTAGGATGTCCACATGCAAGAAAGATTTGTTTTAGGCATGAAAGCAATTGTTCAACATCTACCCATGTGACACGAGCATGTTTGATATACTGTATGTCTTACCCTTTGAACTTATAGCAAAATCAACCGGGATTTCCATATATTTGGTTGGTAAACAGTTATTTATCCCCTCTGTTCAGAAACGTTAAACTCCAAGTTTCACATGTGAGCTGCATTCCACGATCAACGTGAGCAACGTGAATTAAGAAACTACTATAAAAGGGTAAATATGGCTTTTTTTTGTTTAGCGTTCTACGATTATGCACCGAGGCTAAGGGGGACGGTGATGATTAGATGAATGATAATGGTGGGAGGAAACAGCAATGCACACTTGACAGAAGCTGGAATCGAACCAACACTCCACGTTCCAAAGAAGAGTGCTCTACCACTGAGCAAAATCGTCCCTAATATGGCCAGTAATTACAAAAAAAGGGCGTTTATTTATGATTTCTAGTAAAAATAGGCAAAATGTGGCATTATGGCCGATCTCTAGAAATAATGAGTTCCACAAAAAAGAAACCATTATTTGAATAATTCACGAACAATTAACTTTTTTTTTTTTTTTGTCTAACTGTCTCCGATAATATATTCTTCGGGATAAAAATAATATAAAAAATAGGCTATCAAAGTGAGAACATTGGGTTTTGTGTGCGGCATCCGCTTTTGTATATATATATATATATTTATTTCAGGAATGGTTTAAAACAAACTAAAAAGTAAAGCTACTACATGCATGGATGTGCTCTTGCGTGACTGAACATTTAGTTCGTGTGATTCATTCTACTGAATATAGTACCTGTTACCTGTTTGTGAATAGATAGTGCGCGTGGTTCATAGTTCGGTTCCGCTTTGTGTTACCTAACATTTTGAGACAATTAGGAAGCTATTGGAATTAACAAGTATTAGATTTTAACTCCAGCAGTAAATTCACAATGTGCTGACCACATATCCCCAACTTAAACTGCTCACCTGGTTAATTTAAACTTTTCAAAACTTCGCGCCATTGCGGTTTAGTTTATTACATGTATCGATGTCGATCCAGTGACAAGTAGAAAGTAATAGTTAAGCTGAGTTGTTCTTTTTAAGCAAGTTGAATTTTCATTCTATTTTCTGGTAGAAAAATAGCCTCACTTCAGAAGGTGCCAGCAGTAATTGTTGACAATAGATTTTATGCCTGACTTTCTACATTTATTTTTGAATCGATAGAGATACGAGAGATGGTTTGAAAGATCGATCACTTGATCTATGAATATTTTTTACTTTCCTTTGGAAGGAAGTGTGTTTTTTGTCATAGCAATATTGTCAGAAACTTCATAGTTAGATTAGGTCCAAGATGATTCAAGGAACACGGAAAGCTAAGCATGTTCTTTTGGTCCAATGGTAGAGATGAAAGACCGATGTCCTACAATTTATTGGATTTTGTTTATTTTCCACCGACATTCTGTATTAATTGGTATTCTGTCAAAATTATTCGTATTATTTTTGAATGATTTCCTTTCCATTATTTTAGAATAATTTTTCTTCCATTATTTTAGAATTGTTTTCCTACCATCATTTTAAAATGATTTTATTACCATTATTCGATCAGTTGTTCTTTATTCCATTATTTTAAGTACATATTCAAGTATTCAAATGCAAAATCATTTGAACACATACACATTAATTGAATTAAATCCTAATGAAAACAAATGCATGATTTAAGAGCAATGTTGTTCTCAGATAATACTTGAACAAAAAAAGTATGCTGCTGAGTTATTTTGGTTATATTTTCAAGTGTTTGTGTGGTATGATAGACGAAGGAGGAAGGGAAGTGGGGGAAAATAAACATAGAAAAGTAGGAACCTCAATGGAAATTTGAAAAGTGACAATAGAAACAAAATAACCTTTTGTGAATGAAGATAATATGAGAGCGAGAGAATCAAGTGTTTTCTCGCTCTCTTTTTTTCAAACGGAGGGGGTAAAATTACAAAACATGAAAGTAATCCAGCTAAAAGCTTTGTGTCTGCGGAAAGAGATATTTTTCTCATTGCGCTTGCTTGATCTTCTGCTGCGGTCAGGAATGGTGAGGGCGGTGGAAACAAAATTACATTTTGTGAGGAGAACGAACGTTTCCTAGCTTCTAAATCATAGGAGTAAAGTTTGGATTTATTTTCTCTCTATGTGTGCGTGGTGGTGGTGGTGCGTGTATGTGTGTTGTCAGAGAGAATATAGATTAAATATGCGCATCTGTTGAATGTAACATTTCTCTCTTTCACGTCGCTTTCTCACAATGTATAATACATCATTATGAAATGTGACATTTTTGAGTATACTGTCTCGAAACGCAAACGCACTTTGTTCCATTTCCTTAATGTAGTAACTAACAATAAAAAAAAAAAAAAAAAACTTGTCAGAAGTAAGTCAGGTATTGAATAATTTATGTAATGGGAATCATTGGGCTTGGCGGAAAACTTACTTAAGATACTTGTTTTTCTTTTATTATTTTTTAAATAACTAAAATATTAGTTTCTATGATCGTCCTCATGATGATAATTCTGTAGTATTGTTGTATAATATTTATATTATTCAGTCCTGATAAAAAAAAAAGGTCTCTTCATGAGCTTTCACGTCAAGAATGGACTGAAACAAGGAGATGCGTTGTCGTCATTATTATTCAACTTTGTTCTGGGTTACAGCAACCAGGGCCTAGAGGGGAATGGTATTCACCAGATTATGGCGTATGATGATGATGTAAATATAATAGGAGATGATAGGAAAACAATAGAAAGAAATGCAGAGGTCTTATTAAACGCTTGCAGGCACATCGGTCTAAAAGTAAATAGCATTGAAAACTAAATACATAGAAGTTCGTTGGGATCGTAATACTGCAAATTATGATGGGTGCATTAAAATATCAGATAATACTTTTGACAAAGTGGATAGTTTCAAATATTTAGGACCAATATTAACATACCAAACTCATATACACGATGAAATTAAATGTCAACTAAAAACAGGGAATTCGTGTTGTTATTCAGTTCAAATCCTTATTGTTTGGAATATTTTGCCCAATGAACACCATATATCACTGACATTATAATTAATTGTTAATTGTGTGTTGTAACCATTTCCTCTCTCCACCCCCACAACCCACCCAAGACAAAATTGAATAAATCCAAACATGTACTGGAAAGCAGGCTGTAAGGCCAGAGAGACAAAACAGTCACACATCTGGATGAGTTATTTAACTTCCCGAGAATCTAATTTAGTTTCTGGCCAAAATACATACATGAATTTTATATACTATAGAGGTTATACTGCTGATTTTTAGAAATATAAAAAATCAAAAAATTAACAATTATATATATAATCTTTAATTATCAAAAATATTCAACAAGAAACTAAACGCAATTTAGTTTTGTCAACTCTAAGTTGTGGATATGTAATATTTTTTAATTTTGTTCAAAATTACCTTAACCACGAGGACACAATAGTCCTTCTTCTTTTTGTTACAAAAATGGCGTCAGCCAATAGATAAAAAAAATGACAAATTATAATTATTATGTATGAAAAATGTATGAACTAATACTCGTAAGATTCACATAAATATATATAAGTATATATTTTAAACTTATCTGCAATACGTATATTACTGGCAAGACTCGATTATACTGTCACAAAACTATAGATAATTGATGAGCTATAAAAAATGAAGTTAACTCACCCGGCAATTACGTCAACTGAAGCATCTGAGAACTTTTACATGGCGAGCCAGCAAACTCCCAGCATGCTCTAGTTGATAACAAGTGAAAAATTAAATTCGTACAACAAAACTACAATACCGTGAAATAAAAATAATAACCAAAGCAAGGGAACAATAACATAATAATAATAATAATAATAATAATAATAATAATAATAATAATAATAATAATAATAATAATAATAATAATAATAATAATAATAATAATAATAACATTTTATAAATGACTAGATTCTGAATACATTACAGTGTGTAATATGTTTGCTTATTACATACTGCATGCAAGAAGAAAGAAAACACTGATCATACATGAATTAAAAACTCCAACCGGAAGTAGGCTCAAATCTTGCAAACGGTGCGAGATATTGAAAAAGTAATCGAAAAAATCTCCCCTTTATGGTATCACTTGCCAATTTTTAACAAGACATCTTTCATTTGTGTCTTTGAAGGGACATGTACAGATGTGAGGAATAACAAGGAGATTAATGCTCATATGTGAATGATACGCTGTGTAGAGAGCGCAGGATCAGCTAGTTATTTTTAATTTCAACACTTCCAGTGTACCCGTAAAAATGTAATAAAGAAATAATGGCCATGTCTTTTAAATATTCAATTAGAACTGGACAATCTACGCAAAATTTGCAATCGATCAGTGAAAACGTGATCTTTCTAGGATCTGTAGTTTGCGAGATCCCATTGTCGAAAGGATTGACCACAAACATATAAATGTTCACAAACGTATAGATTAAAAGAACTCCAAAGATGGCAGCACAATTCATTTACATTGATTTTGGAGAAGGCTTATCAAAATATAAAGGCTTTGAACAATAGTTTTAAGACATAAACTTGATGTTAAAAAAATATGCATTTAAGTAATTTATTTGAAGTACACATACTTGAAAATATTGTCTTTGTTAAACGTGAAATCACAAATAACCGTAAATCAAAGATTTGAAATCCAAAGTTAAAGGTTGGAGTTGAGGCGTTTTTATAGCTTTCGTAGCAGTTTAATAGATTAGAACAAAAATAGAACAATACTTTCCATGGGAACAATGAGGTTCGTCATTTTTTCTTCAACAAGAGAAAGCAGGAATTACATTTTTTTTTTTAATTTTTATTTGCGGACCAAATCCGGTTCACAAGCGACGATTTGACTTTCACTGATGTAAGGAACGAACAATTTTTGGAAAAACAGTTAATTTGTGTGTGAAGATAGAGTTGGAGTAAGAAAGATTCACACTATATTGGAAACGTAATAGTAAGGCGGTTACACTGTTTCAGTTTTATTTCCAGAATTGCCCTGCAGGGAAAGGAGACAGATGATTACTGTAAGTAAAAATTATGGAATGAGAATGTAAGAAGAAAGGGAGAACCCGAGAAAACCCACCACTACCAAAATATGCTGTCTGCCACTAATTCACTTGATCTGAAATCGAACCGCGGGGCTCTCACACCAATCATCGTGCCTCCTACTATATATATTTCATATACAATTTTTGAAATCAAGGAATCTTATTACAACTTCTGTGCGTAATATTTCTTCATGAAATTGTTTGTGATGTTGATATGTTCGCCGTTGTCTTTGAGTAGCTTTTCAAATCAGTCACTCGTATGCGATCATAAACTAAGACTATGAACTGAGCAAGAACGAGCAGCATCTGAAAAACATTTACTACTAGTTTACTGAGTAGGATCTTTTTTCTCTGGAATAAATGAAGACAGGATCCATGCACATTGATAAAAACAGAACACATATAGTTATACCTTGGGAATATTCACAAATCCGCTCCGGAACCTGGTTCGAGTTTTAAGACAAATTTTACTACTTTAAAATAATAGAAATTTGATTAATTATTTCCTGGGGTCCACTAACTTCAATGATTTTTAACAGTAAATACCTTTAGGGGGGCTACGACGAATAGACTATACAAGAAAATAACACAAAATAAGCATAAAAGTATAAAGATTAGGAACATAAATCACACGAGGTGCTTTTACACCAGCTTTCTTGAACGAACTGAACGACAAAGGAGAGAGGGGAAAATGTACGAAAAAAGTGCTTGGTGTTCAAGTTCCAAAACAGCATTCATATTCCGAGGCAATCGAGTTTTGGAGCACTCGGATTTCGGTGCAATATTATATATGAGTTTTGAATGCGCTAACGAAATCAACAGAAGTAATATCACAATAATTTAAATGTGGGCTTTAGCAAGAAGGTTTAATACTTTTAAAGAACAAAATTCTTCTTCGTTGTAGAGACCTGCACGGGCCGAATTTTTCTGCCCGAGTCCAATCCAGCCCGAACGTACCTAGGCCCGGCCCAGCCCGAGCCCGAAAAGTTTTAAAGATTTTCGGCCCGAGCCCGGCCCGGGCGCGATAAATTTTAAAAGATTTTGGCCCGACCCCGGCCCGATAATTTTTTTTAAAAAAAATTAGCTCGAGCTCCAAACTTTCTCAAAATTTAGTACTAAATTTGACCTGAGAAACATTTTCTAAACTCTGGTTCAAACCTGACGCTTGCCTCCCGAATGGTACCATTGCCTCCTAGAACTTTGCCTGTCATCGAGAGAATAAAAACTCCATTCCCTGCAACAAAAATCTAACTTAATTGATTTTTAGCATAAAGTGAAGATGGTAATATTGTTTAGCGACAACATTCCCACCCCTTCTTGTTATATTTTGAGTTCAGTGAAGGTCAAGGTCAGAGCTTAATTTACCGCATAATGCCTGCAATCCTCTATAGTGAAAGTGGAACCGCTAAGCAACACAAACTGTAAATAGCTATTGCATTCTTTGTAACATTTTTCACAGACACACTTCTTCAACGTTTGGCTTTATTCCAATTATCATTTAACGAAAGTCTATAATTATTAAACAACTGCAATTGATCGGCCCCAGCCCGGCCCGACCTGAAGAGAAATCAGTGTCGGCCAGCCCAAGCCCAGCCCGGCCCAAAGAAATAACAGTGTCGGCCCGCCCAAGCCCGGCCCAAAGAAATAGCAGAGTCGGCCCGCCCAAGCCCGGCCCGTGCAGGTCTCTACTTTGTTGTTGTAAAGAATAAACTGTGTTTTCACGAGACAGCAAGTACGATCTGTGTTTTAAAGAAGGGGTTATATGCACAAGAAGCGAATTTCCTTGTTGTTGATCAAATTTCGAACGCTCTTTTCTAAAGTGAGAAAAACAACCTCCTAGACAAGGAAATACGTAAAAAAAAAAAGAAAAGAAAGAAAGAAAGAAAGAAAAAAGAAATACGATCTCGGTGTGGCAAATGGCCGTACGATCAATACTTCCAAAGCGAGGGACACCATCTATCCATAGGTTATCAATACATGTTCCAGATAAACCTTTCGTGTGAAAATGTTGTTAGTTCTTTTGGGAGGAAAGTCAACGCATTGTAGGCTTCACATTGAATTTATGTATAAAGGGTGGAAGAAAGTGAATGTTCTAACTGTTTGACAGGCCGTTGGTTAAAGCTTTCTGACAGCAAAAAACTTCTTTCTTCTTCTCAGGTCTTCATGTCAGTTATAAACTTCAGGTTTAGAATCGTTTTTAAAACCTCTTTCAGATTGTAAGTTGGATATTCGTTGTCACTTAGAGGAAGAAAAATGCTTGAGAAAAATAGCTCTCAAGCACTATTTTTATATCATATTTTCCTTCTATTCAAGTCTGAATTTCAAAATCTCACCAAGAGCATAAGAAATGAAATGAAATCAAATCTCTGAGTTTTACGTCCCACGCTATGCCGGTAAGGCTAAAGGAGACGGTGATGATGAGAAATGGATGAAATGGTAGAATGAAGGAAGTGAAAGGAAACGGGATAACCCCGAGGAAATCCACACACACGGTGTTTGTCCACTGGGCGCTAGTTGAGATCAAACCAGGGACCCCATGCATCACAGGTGAACGTTCTACCATTGAGCCACCAAGAGCATAAGGATCCTAAAATTTTATTTGACGAATACATATGCCTTATAAGTAAGGAAGAGCTATCTACTCATTGACTTAACAACTATGGAATTTAGTTGTTGATGTAGTAATATGTTGTATGTTCATGAGTTCCTAATCATTTTTAATATCAGGTTGTCTAAAACGTATTGAGCTTTTGAAGGTCAAAGTTGAAAATAAATTTATTGTGATTTGGAAATTATATTATCCGTTCACATACACAGGTTGTTCAGCCTACGTTTGGCCGATTTCGTTCCGTCCTCCTCTCGGGCAGAATGGACTCACCCGACCTGGCTCGTGACACCCTGCAGTATTGTGCAATGGCTTCTTGGGAACGGAGTTGTTTTTACCGCTCGGACAACAATAACGCACAAAACAGTACCATTGTGAGTGTTGTGTTAAATTTGTTTCCAAATGTGTGGGTTTCCGCTCTGTAACCAAAATGCCGCCCAAACTAAGCCGGTTTTGGGAAGGCAATGTTGCAGCTCTTTATGACGCCCACTTTAGTGTTTCTGTCATTAGAAAGCAGTGCAACAAGAATGGTTGGAACATCAGTTTAAGTGGAATAAAAAATGTTATTAAAAAGTACAAGGGCAACGAAGCTCCACCATTTTGGATCACCAACGAAGTTGCCTAGGAAGTGGGAATGCACCAAGGCCACCTCCAACATGCAGGGGAAACTTCTCAAAATGGTAATACAAGAAAATCCGCCAACACAAAGGCGTATGGCTAATCGTCTTGACGTGTCTTTGGGGACTGTGAACCGGACGTTACACCATCAACTTAAACTGGAGAAAGTCGTGAAAGCTCGCGGCCATCTTCTCACGGATGCCCACCAAAAGGAACGAAAGTGTAACGCCCGGATGGTGTACGAACGGCATCTGGCAAAACAAAGGTGGATGTACGTCGTAATGCTCGATGAAGCATGGATTTACCTTTCCGACTGCTGCAAACTGAGAGCCATCATGTACCGAAAGAAAGGCGCCAAGAACTTCAGAAGGTGGGTCCGTGTCTCTAAAGAATCCTTCCCAAAAGGGTTCATGGTCGTTACTGGCTACTGTTACCGAGGTAAACTGAAGATTCGTAGGGTGGTGAAGAACTGCAAAATAAATTCGCAGTATTTTCAGGAGCAGATCATGCGGCCGATCTACGAGCATGAGATTGCAACAATGTACGGAAATGACTCTAATCTGGTGCGCATTCACATGGACAAGGCTCAACACATACCTCACGATCGTCCCTCGCATTCCACAGGGAAATGGAGGAGGCAAATGGTATACAGGTGATACCTTTCAATGAGGTACCTGTTAAATCTCCAGATGCAAGTCCTATGGACTATTGTGGATTTGGATTCCTGAAGCGGGCTTTGGGAAAACGGCGTGTGACAACTATGGAAGGACTTTGGGAAGTTGTGCAAAGGGAATGGGACAAGATTCCCCTCCCAGTTCTTCAGAGAAGCTTATTACAGTGGAACTTACGCTGTCCGGCTATTGTTAGGAACTAAGGGAAACACATCGAGCACTTGCGGTCCTGGCGCCATGGATTCTTCTAAATTTTTAGGTAAGTCGAAATTGGCCAAATGTAGACTGAACAACCTCTGTATGCACCATTTTGTTCGATAACCTGCCCTTTTTTTCGCCAACGCCATAGTTCTCAAGCACATAGAACTTCTGTGGTTTCTGGTTTTAGAAAAAATTGTGACACGTGGTTTTCACAGTCTTATTCTGAAGTTACCATGCAGTGAGAACGAAACAAATGATAGTCTTAAAGTGAACACATTAAAACCTTACAGCTACCTTCTCCTAATTTCTGACGGGTCGTTAAAGATGTATGCGGTGTACCGGTCAGAGTCTATCGTTCTACCTGCAACAGCAGCTTGTGTTGCACGATGCACTTCCAATCTAAACAGATACACAGCATAACTTTCCTGGGCGTCAGTGTGGATTTTGTCTCAGACTGTAAAACTTCTTTCCGCTTCAACCACGATATTTTTTCCTCGTTGTTCTTGTAGGTTATCCATTTTTCATTACTTGTAATCAACCGCTTCAGAAGTGGCTCGAGTTCGTTGTTTTAGTAGATATTCGTAGATAACAAATTCGATCGAGTAAATGTTTCTGAGTCAGATCATGTGGCACCCAAACGCCGAGTTTCTTTTTGTAACCAGTTTACTATAAATGGTTTTAGCACTGTTGAGTGATGAGTTTTTAGGTCAGTGACGATGTTCTGACTGATTCCATGCCGGTCCGGTCCTGCTCGACTTTTGCCAGAATATAATCCACTTTTGCTGTAATTGGTCGCCCATTGCAAGAAGCATTTTGGACATCGAAATTTCCAGAACGAAAGCGACTGAACCATCTTTTACCTGTTGCTTTTGATAACGTATCATGCCCATAAACAGCACAAATTTCGTCATGGGCTTGCCCATAAATAGTACGTATTTCTTCACGGACTTGGACAGCATTTTTGCCTTTATTCAAATAAAAGTGTAAAATGTAGTGCAATTTTGCGGAAAGTTCATTCATTTTCGCGGTGCAATACCTTACGTCTGGTTGTAAGAATTCCAACATTTTTTGCACATTTACTATCTTGAATTAACAGCTGCCAAATGACGTTCGGCTTGAACCACTGCGACCCATACACCCTGCGATTTCAGACCCTAACGCCATCTCATGTGCAAAAGGCTCCATACCTGTTAGAGAATCTGATGTTTCTTTTCGAAACAATACAAATTAAACGTATGGTTTTATAATATCCATAATGCATACATCACAAGGACAACCGTGCCTGAAAGTTTACTTTGCATTGATTGTGAATGTATGACTCACATTAATGTTCTGCTCTCAAATCATACTGTGAGCAAAATCTTCGTCAACATGCAGAAACGATGCAGACATGTTTGGACGTTGACACAGGGCAGACTAGCACACTCATATAGTGCTAGGATGACTTCGTTTCTCTTTCATTTTTGATTGTTATTTTTTTTTATTGTTAATGGATCCAATGTAAATTGGCCTCACAAGCTGCACTGAGAAAAATCAGTTATCCGGGCAAAGGTATATTGTACAAATATACGGATTAGATATGTTTGCTACAAAAATCTGCACGGAGCATACATTACCAATTTGCTACAACATACATACTGCCTTTTTCCGCTTAGATGTTACATCATGCAGCTGCAGGATGTCTGACATTTAACAGTCTTCCGTATATTACATGCGTCAGCTATATGTTATATACGTCCATCTGTATATGCGATCCTTACCGCCTATATACACTCATGGAAAGTGCGTATAGATGGAATACTTATTATTATAAAACACACTTTTCAGTTATACTTTTGCTGCAGGATGTTGTATAGAGTCGTACTTTAAGTCCAAAATCTACATGATTTATGTATGTAATGTACGCTTTTACATACGCCACATACGTTTCATTTTCTCTATATGTACACCTTGTCTCAAAAAGGTTGAGCGCATTCTTTATTGGTGTTTTGAGGCAAAAATTTTCAAAGTCCAGCTTCGGGTATCTTCGGGAAAAAGTAAGCCAGGTTCGAACCTCCAAGCCAGCCTTTGCAAAAGGGTAAAAGTTTGCAGATGTGTTTTTCTTCTTTTAAATATAATAAGACTTGTTACCAAGTGTTTAAAAAAGCAACATTGATTGAAATACTAAATGATACAATATTTCGAAACGTTTTTATTAATGTGAGCACATGCTTGTTTGTCATTTAGCTCTCTATACGTAATGGAACATTTAAATACGTTAAAGAATCTTTCCATATGTAAAAGAATGCTCAAAATTAAGAAATAGAACATAATTATCGCCTGAGTACTAAAATAAAACTCAAAGTAGAACAGAAACTGCGTTTGTAATGGATATGAATGTCATAATTATCATGAGATCCGTTATACATCGCTAGAAGCTTAGTTCTAGAAGTCCTTGTGTTAGCTCATTGGTAAGCTGTCGGCTTTCAAATCATACGGTTGAGAGTTCGATTCTCGTCTGGGCCAATACTTTTTTTTAAAATTATATTTTCCGCAATGCATGAAAAATTATATAAAATAATTACATTAAAATACACAAGTTGTTTATATATAACATAATAATTGCAGAACATAGTAAGTATTATGTTTAAAATATAACATCTGAGATAATTTTCACAGTAGGTCGGTATTATATATGATAATGTTAAATACAAGTTAGGAAAATCGTTTAATAGCAATAAATAAGTTATGTAGTGTATTTATTTGCAGCTATTTGTCATACAGATTTAACTTCTCAATATTCTCATTACAGTATGTTATTTATATTCGTGAAATACAGTATATTCCTACGGATATAGAAAGTGTATAAACAGAGTATCCAAAGTCGTATCCTGCTTCAAGACACAACTTTTCCCGATCCCCTTAACGTCACGGGAAGAAACACAAATTCTCTTTAGAACGGAATGTCGTTACTTAGAGTCTCATTCGAATACGTTGAATATGCTTTTGTGTATTCATCTCTCTCTCTCTCTCTCTCTCTCTCTCTCTCTCTCTCTTTCGCTTTGTTTATGTGTGTGTGTGTGTTGCGGAATATCCCAAGTTGAATACAACATTTGCAAAGTATATGAGCATCATTGTCATCGAATACCAGAAATTGAAAGTCGTGTTTCTTCAGGTTGGGTTTGCGTGTTCATGTTAGTTCACTGGTAGAGTACGGACTTGCCACTGAAGAGGTATTGAGTTCAAAGCCTACAGCTAATTATCATTCTTTTGTTAGTAGGATTGCACAGAAATCGGATACAAGGAGTGGTTTACTTCTAGAAATATTTTCAGAAGCGTTTAGGTAGCCCTGAAAAGGGCTTTTTTCGCGAGTTAAGGGGGGGGGGCATTAATATTGTGTCCAAGACCCTTCTGAATTTATTACACGCCCCATTCTTCTGGGCATGGAATCTATTACATGGGTGACAAATCTATCTCCTTCCCCTACCTCCAGCCATGCTTCGGAAACAAGATGCCACAGGTCATCCTGAGTTCTTGGTGGATCTGCCTCAGGCCAACTTTCCCTTAGAGTACGCTTCACTTCTGCCCACATATTTTCCATGAGATTGAGGTCTGCTCCACGAGGCGGCCAGTCGATTAAATCAATCTCAGGGTGCCCTGCGAACCATTCATGAACCACATGGGAAGTATGTATTGGCGACTGGTATTGCTGGAACTGAATTACACCATCAGGCTGAAATACTCGTACAGATGGCACCATGATATTACTGATAATGTCTAAGTACTGAGCATTGTCCAGATGTCCTTCAATTCTATGAAGCTGTCCTGCTCCGCGACTGGAAATCCAACCCCAACATAAAATAGATACATGGCCACTGCGATTGCAAGCAGCCACATATCCATGGTCATATCGGGTGCCTCTCGGACGATACACAAAACGGCGTCCCTCCTTTGATGTTGTGAATATGGATTCATCTGAGAAAACTACGTTTTCCCAATTGAGACCCACATTCGCCTGTGCAAACGCGAGACGGTAAATTTTGTGGTCGTCTGAGAGTTTTTCCTTCACGGCAGCAACACGGCCACGTAACCCAGCATGACGAAGCCTTCGCAGAGCTGTATGCTTACTACCAGGAAAGAGAGAAGCTTCCCTTAGCTGTCCAGACGTCCTTAGTGGGTCTAACCGGGCTTCGTTTACTAATCTCGCATCTTGGGCTTCGGTTGACACATGCGGACGACCAGGAGATCGTAAATTACCAGTCTGACCTGTAACACCATATTTCCGAATCCATCGCCTTCCTGTAGAGGCCGGGACACCTACTCGCCTGCTAGCTGCAGTTGCAGAATAACCTTCCAACTCCCATAAAGTAATTACTGCTGTACGTCTATCCATAGTTACTAATGTTCTGAGCTGTGAGAAGGAAGCATAAGGTAAAAGCTAGTACCTGGCGTGTGATTGGTTACTTGCACGACACGCCTATTGTGGGGAACAGCGTTGCCAGATCTAGCATAATGATGCTAGATCTAGCATAATTTGCATGTCTCTAGCATCTAGCATCTTGCTTTTAGCATCCTGCCCAAATCTAGCACAATTTCAGCAAGTTATCAAAAAGCCGTAAAACCTGGAGATGAGAAAGAAGTTGGTCGTGGGAAGAAAAAGAACGGCAGAAATGTATCCTCTTCCATTGATTCATACACTCGGTAAACCATACAGGCAGTCTTATTTTCCGAAGTAAGTTCGGAACGGCTTTGGGCTTTTTTTTTGTGGCTCCACCCAGGGTTTTCTAATCCTTTAACTCCGAGGCATGGGCGGAGCTATGGGGGCCATTCTCCCCCCAACTTTTTGGCAACTTCACCATCTTTATTTCTGACTTCATGATCATATTTATTCCTGAAATGACAGCTCCGAGACCGACCAAAAATCTGCCCCCCCCCAGCAGATGATTCCCAACTCCGCTTATGCTGCGAAGTAATTTTCTTTCAAAATATGTAAAGAAAAACTTTGCATTCATTTATACGATATATACGCCATTGAGTCTGACAACGACTGCAGTAATTTAGTTGAGTTAAAATTTTGGTGCGTGAAGTATTGAGTTCTATCCATGCATTCTTGCTCTCTGTGTATTTTAAGTTACGTTATCGTATCTCAACTTCCTTTTTTTAAAACTCCTGAATTAGTAATTATGAGGATCTAGCATAATTTGACCGAATCTAGCATAAGTTCGATCAGGTTTTGGAATAATTCCGAGCTGTGAGTCTGGCAACGCTGGTGGCGAACGACTTGATCAACGACTCGCGAAAGAAATCTGAAAATGGTGCGCCGTAATAATAATATTAAAAACAGTTTTTATAAAGAAATATTAATACATACGAAAAGCTGTTTAAAGAATGAATTGTTATACTGACTTTACACGTATAAAAACATATACCATATACCAAACAGATTGAGCGATATGATGATAGCTGTTTTGAGACGAACACTTTCGAAGTCCAACTTCGGGTATCTTCGGAAAACAGTAAACTAAAGCTGTTGGTTCGAACCTCCAAAGCCAACCTTAGTAATCGGGAAAAGATGTACAGATATGTTTTTCCTTCTGTTAAATATAATAAGACATGTTGAAATGGTATTAAGTGTAGAAAAAAGTAACATTGATTGAAATACTTAATGATACAATATTTCGAGACTATGTATTCACACTCTCGTTTCGTCATTGTGATTTCCATACGGAAAAGAGCATTTACGTATGAGCTCAGTTATATTTCAGAAGCAGATTCCGAAAAGCGGTCATGTTAGCTCAGTGGTACACCACCGAGTGTTTAAATCGTGAGTTCGATACCCGTTCAGGTGAGATTATTTTATGATATTCTACTTTCCTCAATGCATGAAAATTATGTAAAATAGTTACATTACAATTCATCAGTTGTATATATATTTTCATACCATCACTTGTATATATGAGTTGAATATATATATTCCTATCATTTCACGACATAAGTAATTCTTATCTTTAAAATATAACATCTGAGGTATTCACAGAACGTCGGTGTGTTATGTGTGAATATTGAATACAAATTTAAAAAATCGTGTAATAGCAATAAATGAGTTATGTAATGTATTTATTTGCAGCTACTTTCATCGCAGATAACTTCTCAATATTCGCATTACAGCATTTAGGTCGAGCATATCGAAAATCGGATCGTGGTTCAAGACAAAAAAAACTAGCTAGCCCCAAACTGTCACGTAAGAAATTCACGAATCGCAAAAGTAAAGTGAAGAGATTGAGAGCGGTAATTCCTTAATCGCTCTCTCTCAACTCTCTCTTATCTGCATTTATACATATAAAAGTGTATGTATGTATGTTCCATCATAACTCATGTGTGCCTAGAGCAGGGTTTCTCAACCTGGGAGTCGCGGCCCCTAGGGGATCGCGAAGATAGGCGGAAGAGATAAATATAGTTAGAATCTAATACCAGAAATTATTTTTAAATATTATTTTTAATTTTGTTCTGATAGGCATACTTTTATTTTTTATACACACTGTAAAGAACAATAAAAAATAAGTCTACTGAACATTTTCAAAGGGTGTAGAATTCGTGTTACTATTCGGTTCAAAGTATCTTGTCGTCGCGAATTCTGTCGAGAAATTTGAAGCTTAAAATATACAAAACGATAATCATGCCTGTTGTTCTGTATGGTTGCGAAACATGGTCACTTACTCTGAGGGAAGAACATAGACTGAAAGTATTTGAGAACAAGATCCTTAGACGAATATTCGGACCCAAGAGGAACGGGAATGGGGAATGGCGGAAACTTCATAACGAGGAACTACATAATTTATACGGTTACCCAACATTGTTAGGGTCGTCAAGTCTAGGAGGCTTAGGTGGGCAGGTCATGTAGCTAGAATGGAAGAAAGTAGAAACGCTTTCAAAGTCTTGACAGGAAGACCAAACGGAAAACGACCATTAGGAAGACCTAGGCGCAGATGGGAGTAGAATATTAAGATGGATCTCGCTGAGATAAGAATACAAATTAGAAACTGGATCCAATTGGCTAAGGATAGAAGTCAGTGTAGAGCTTTTGTGAACGCGGCATTGAACCTCCGGGTTCCATAGGCCATAGAGTTAGTTAGTTAGTAGAGTTGTTTAAAAATGAATTTAAATCAAAGAGGTATGATATAAAACTAATGAGAACTGTATATAGAAATACTAGAAAAATACACATGAAACAAAACCTGCACATTGAAATACAATTAAAATTAAAACCTAATGAGATACCTAAGCATGGTGTAATTTCACTAGTGCAGCAATGCCCGGTTCAATCTTCATGACGAACATTATCAAGCCATTTTCAACTGATAAGCGATTTCTTATCTTTGTTTTAATGTTTACCATAAAAAAAACACTTTCGCACAAGTACGATATAGCAAATGGAATTATTACTTTTAAAGCAGCAATCACCAGACCAGGATATTCTTCTCTCCTCATCAGGCAGAACTTGTCCAAGTCTTCGTTACAGAAAACCAGTTGCAAAGACTTGTCGCATGATCATTCTATTATTTGGTCAAGAAGTTGTGGGCTTAGATCGGATACGTTAATGGCCTCTTCAATGAAGGAGTTTAACATCCATCTTGAACCATCACCTTCGTCGTTGGGAATATAGATATTACAGTTACTGTATCCACTGTCAGTGCCGGACGCCTAAAAAAGGGGCCACACATTTCGGAGGAAGTGTGTTACTCATGTTAGGAAAGTGCATGTGCACATGTGTAAAATAGAAGGAAAACGTAATAAAATGTGCTCAAAATTAAGGAAAGGTAGGGTTTATTTTGAAAATGTTATTGAGCTTCGTGCCAACCATGGTGGCGCTTCGTAGCTAGTCTGTCGACGTCACTCATATATACGGTGACATCGTACTATACTCTCGCCCCGGGCAATGATTTTCCATGGCACTGTTCACTATAAACCAAAAAAATGGATTCTACTATTATAGAAGTAGGTATGTTAAAAATCCCACACAAGCTTATTATAAAACAAATTATAAAAGGGTCGCTGGCAAGAGCGTGTGATAAAAGGGGATCGTGATAGGAATTAGATTGAGAACCACTGGCCTAGAGTAATTTTAACCACATTTCTTATAGTTTCAAAAAGAGTGCTGTCGGGTTACCTATGGTGAATGGGAGGGGGATACATATAAAAGATTGCTAGAAAATGATCGATATTAGATTCATAGTTTTCGGGGTCGCTTAGATAAATAGTGAGACTTTCAATTTCGCTTAACTCCGATTAAGCTCTCATTAGTAGGGATGGGCACGAACGACTTTTCTTTGAAACTCGACTCGACTCGAAACAGACATCTTTGAGGTCTACTCTTGGACTCGGCGCGAAAAATATCTTCCAACTCGACTCGGATTAGAGTCAAGTCGAACCAAAACGAGCCAAATCCTGTGTGTAGTCCTACCTAGACAATACATAGACAATAATTATTCTATCATCAATTATACTACTGTTACTACAAATAATAATAATAATAATAATAATAATAATAATAATAATAATAATTATTATTATTATTATTATTAATAATAATAATAATAATAATAATAATAATTATTATTATTATTAATAATAATAATAATAATAATAATAATAATAATAATTATTATTATTATTATTATTATTATTATTATTATTATTATTATTATTATTATTATTATTATTATTATTATTATGACAACACCGTGTACAAACATGAACGATAGATGGTTAATAAAGGAATACTAAAAGCTAGTTGACTGCCGACGTCGGTAGTCATGAAGTCTACAAGGCAAGGACATCGTTCATTACCCTAAGCTGTAAGCGTCGGTGGAGTACAGATGGTCAACTATTAACCTCTCGCCAGAAATTGGTGGCCCCGCAGCGACGATCCGTGATGGCCCAAGTTCAATTTTGAAAACTTTACTACCAGCGGCAGAGACGCGATGAAACGCCAACGAACCACAAAAATTACTCTCCCAAAATATGTTAAAATGCCTATATGTGTGATTTGTTTATATTTAGGTGAATCAAAAAAACACAAAACAAATACGCCGGGGTGGACGCGAACTATCAATATTACGATTACTAGGCACGTGTTCTTCTGACTTCCCCACGGAAACGATTATAAAAAGCTTGGTTGTTGAAGGATAAATCATTGACGTCTTAATTTAGCCAATCAGACAAACCCCTACATCTCGAGTTCTAGGAGGTGATACCGTGAACCGTTTCAGATTTATTGCTTTCTGGTAAAGTACTATCCATGCGCAAAATTTGAGCATAATAGCCGACATGCATCTTCGGTGCCTCTTATCTTTAGTACAATTTTAACCAGAGATGGTGTGGGTCAATGAAAATTTGATCCACGACCCACCATGACCCACTATCACCCACCACCAAATGACCCATTGGCCCACTCTGACCCATCAACCATCGTGATCCACTCTGACCCACCACCAACTATGAACCACTCTGAACCATTGCGACCAACTCCGACCCACCAAAACCCATCGACATCAACTCTGACCGATGACCCACGTCCTCCTCTCCATTGACTAAAGAGATTACACTTGTAATAAAACAAGACTGTGAAATTATCACTTATCGGAGTTTGAATTTCTACCGTCATTGGCTCAAGCACCTCTTTGTTACAATACTGGTGGGTCTGACCTTTACGATATATAATGGCAAAGTGTTTCTCATTTTCCGATTTAAAATGAATTTAAATTTATCATATGTAATTATTTCTTTGTTGCCTTACAGACACATTCAGTAGAAAATAGGGTGAAATTTAAAAGTTTCGAATCAAGGAAAAGTAGACCAACGTAAAAAAAAAAAAAAAAAAAAAAAAAAAAAAAATGAAAATGCCCATGTAATTACGTTTAGAATACAAATTTTATGGCCATTTTCTCTAACTTTATGGCTTGATTGCCTTATGCTCGGAACGCTCCATATATTAAACACCAGCTTCAGCAATTATAAATAGAAAGCAGTGGGTATAAAATTCAAAAAGAACTTTAGTTTGCATTACTCAATTTTTTTCTCAACTAATATCAATCGTTTTCGATTATTTTTACAAATCAACCCACTATTAATTTCCACTATATAGAAAAGGCACCCCCGTCCCCCCGCTCATAAAAGACAATTTTAAAAAATGCCAGGGCATATTCTCTTTATTTTTAATAAAGAGTTGTATGCTGAATTTCAGCTCTCAGTTGAACGGCTTGTGAGATACCAAATTTTTCGCAAAAATTCGGACTTCAACTCCCCCTAAGGATATGTATTATAATGAAAGTGACACGCGTATGATAACTTCCCAGTTGGGATTGGAGCCTGATTATATACCAAACGTCAATTCATTTGACTTTGCAATTTGACCGTGATGATTACGCAGACATAGTTACTTTCAATTTTTTATGATACATATCCTTATTTCATATGTTACAGATGATTCAAAAATATTTTTTCAAGCAGTTAGCTCCTCTAGAATCTCACAGGCTGCATCCCAAAATCCAACTCCTACTATCCTATGACAATCCAAAAGTGACTGAACTTTTTTTATTAGGAACAAATGACAAAAGAAAAATGGAGATCTTGAAAGTAAAATGTAGAAAAGCTCGGTGCCGCCAATAACTGCATATTTCTCCGCCCCTTCATTCCGAACTTAAAAATAAAACTTAATTCGAATATGGTTAATTACTGAATTTATTACAGTTAAATTCCACTCACTACATGCTATAGCTACAACTATGTAACAAAAATAACAACTGTGAAACATGTTCTGAATTACTATTACATTTCTTACGCAATTATTAAACATATTAGAATAGTAAAAGAGGATTGTTCGTGAAATAGTATATTTGCTCATGATTTTTAACTTTTTCATACGGAAAAAATTAAAATATTATTCAAGTTTTAAAATTTGCACTCTGCAAATATGTTGCCCTCTAGGCAATGGGACTAATGTGGACTAATGGGAAATGCTACACTGTTAGCGGCGCTGAAAACTTACGATTCGATTCTAATATCGGTTGATTTCGATATCTTTATGTCGCTACGTAACCACCCTGGGTGCTAATGGGAGCTTAATTGGACTTGAATTGAAAGTAGAGCTATTCACCTAAGCGACCACGAAACTATGGATTCGATACTAATATCGAACCGTTTCTAGCATTTTTGATATGTATCCCGACAGTACTCTTTTTCCAGACTGTAAGAAATATAGTTAAAATTGCTCTAGATATATTAGAATTATGTTGAAACACACACATAAATCCACTTTTATATTCTGTATAAATAGAGAGTGAGCGAGCGAGCGAGCGAGAGAGAGGCGACTCAAGGCATCACCACTTCCACATTGCAAAAGCATATATCAGGAATTGAATTGAAAATCTATGTAAAGACTTTCTGCTGTGGCATGCTTCATAAGCACAATTCCAGTCTGCTCACGTGACCATTGGGGTTCATGAATTTTTTTTGCGAGCGTTCCGACTTTGGATTCTCTGTTTATACCCTCTGTTTATGCATCGAATAACTTTTCAAGAACATAAATGACATTCTGTATTATGAATGTTGAGAATTACTCTCTATATGACAAATAGCTGCAAATAAATACACTACATGATTTATTTATTGCTATTGAACGAGTTTCTTAACTTGTATTTACATCCTCATATATAATACCGACCTACTGTGAAAATTATCTCACAAGTAAACCTTACGTTTGGGTGAATCAAGTTGCTGACTGAGACACATATGAGAAAGTAGTACTAAATGTGGTCAGTATTTCAGTGAAGTTATAGGTGCGAAGCTCCAGGGGTTTAGGAGATACAGCTACCAGAACATCACATGGAAGTACAGAATAGTCTTCATACAGTTGGAGGTAAAAGCCCTGTAAGACCTCTTGTAACGACAAAAGGCGAATAACAAATATATGGGTACATATTAGGACTAGGGGGAAGTCATATAGTAAGGGTATGCCTGACGGAGGCCATCTTGAAATCCGCCATTTTGAATTAAGGTTAAGTTTTTAAAATAGGAATAGGGTCACGTGATACATGATTTAAGACGTAAATTTAATCAGAAGAACAATGGTAACGTTAATTTTGATTTACGCGCAATTGGTAAAAAGTTACAGAGAAATTAAATATTGTTGCAGCATATGTATTAGTCCTTTGCCCCACCTTGTAAAGTTTGTGTTAATGATAATAATTAAATAAAAAGCAGGTGGATAAATATTAGGCCTATAGTAAGAGTTGCCTTGATGGCGGCCATGTTCAAATCCGCCATTTTGAATCAGACAAAAGTTTTAAACAAAACGCATAATATTGACACGTTATTAATAGCAAATTTTACCATAAATCCAACGGTATAACCATTTTTGCTCATCAAACAACTAACATTGTAACACCACTATTGTATTTCTGATTAACTTCTAGCCGGAAGTCATTTATTGCATTACTCTATTCCCATTTAATTTTGCGCTGGTTAATGATAAAACAAACATGGTTATACCGTTGGATTTATGGTAAAATTTGCTATTAATAAGGTGTCAATGTTATGCGTTTTGGTAAAAACTTTTGTCTGATTCAAAATGGCGGATTTGAACATGGCCGCCATCAAGGCAACTCTTACTATAGGCCTAATATTTATCCACCTGCTTTTTATTTAATTATTATCATTAACACAAAATTTACTAGGTGGGATAAAGGACTAATACATATGCTGCAACAATATTTAATTTCTCTGTAACTTTTTACCAATTGCGCGTAAATCAAAATTAACGTCACCATTGTTCTTCTGATTAAATTTACGTCTTAAATCATGTATCACATGACCCTATTCCTATTTTAAAAACTTAACCTTAATTCAAAATGGGGGATTTCAAGATGACCTCCGTCAGGTATACCCTTACTATATGACTTCCCCCTAGTCCTAATATGTACCCATATATTTGTTATTCGCCTTTTGTCGTTACAAGAGGTATTACAGGGCTTTTACCTCCAACTGTATGAAGACTATTCTGTACTTCCATGTGATGTTCTGGTAGCTGTATCTCCTAAACCCCTGGAGCTTCGCACCTATAACTTCACTGAAATACTGATCACATTTAGCACTACTTTCTCATATGTGTCTCAGTCAGCAACTCGATTCACCCAAACGTAAGGTTTACTTGTCAGATGTTATATTTTAAACATAATAATTACTATGTTCTGCAATTATTATGTTATATATAAACAACTTATGTATTTTAATGTAATTATTTTATATAATTTTTCATGCATTGCGGAAAATGCAATTTTAAAAAAAGTATTGGCCCAGACGAGAATCGAACTCTCAACCATATGATTTGAAATCCGACAGCTTACCAATGAGCTAACACAAGGACTTCTAAAACTAAGCTTCTAGCAACGTATAACGGATCTCAAGATGATTATGACATTCATATCCATTACAAACGCAGTTTCTGTTCTACTTTGAGTTTTATTTTAGTACTCAGGCGATAATTATGTTCTATTTCTTAATTTTGAGCATTCTTTTACATATGGAAAGATTCTTTAACGTATTTAAATGTTCCATTACGTATAGAGAGCTAAATGACAAACAAGCATGTGCTCACATTAATAAAAACGTTTCGAAATATTGTATCATTTAGTATTTCAATCAATGTTGCTTTTTTAAACACTTGGTAACAAGTCTTATTATATTTAAAAGAAGAAAAACACATCTGCAAACTTTTACCCTTTTGCAAAGGCTGGCTTGGAGGTTCGAACCTGGCTTACTTTTTCCCGAAGATACCCGAAGCTGGACTTTGAAAATTTTTGCCTCAAAACACCAATAAAGAATGCGCTCAACCTTTTTGAGACAAGGTGTACCTGGAAGTTTGTTGAATCTTGTTGAATACAAGTGTTGTATATTCTAGCATAACTCTGGAACGCCAGGACTAATTTCAACCAAACGTGCTACACATTATGACTCACAACATGAAAAATAAAACTGTGTAGGTAAGATATCCCTAGCACCCTTAGGGGTGAGGTTATGATAGTTGTTACATTTAACAGTCTGTAACAGTTTAGGCAACACTTCGTAATCTAAAGCAATGTTGGTTCCATACACAACAGGGGTAACACTGCCATTTTAAAATGTGTATCCTACGAGGTGAAGAGGTTCTCAAATACTTTCCATAAACCTATTATCCCCGTGAGAAGAACGAACTTGTCAAACAGGGGCAACACTGAAGGCTTTGCTTTTCATTGCTTTTCACAAACATAATTTTTCCGTAGGAAAAACGAGTGTTTCAGCTGGCCCGAGTATTGAGGTGTCATTTTTTGTAATTTATTCTACTCAGTTCTCCAAATCACGCGTTTAAAATGATATCTCATACAATTTATATAACATAAGAGTAAAAAGAATACTTGACTATAAATTATGAGTTACTGTTTACATAAACATAACATCCATAGCTCTTTGTCACTTCAGCCAATGGCGACATCTGAAGTAATACAGAACATTTAAGCAGGGTTGAACGACCGAATGCACACATACAGACAGATGCAAACATTTATAAAACATGCTTAAAATACCATAATTACGAAAAGTTCTGAAAATTTACACTAATAGTAGTTTACATTATTATTATTATATATAAACAACGAAATGACAACATCCAGTTTTCCAGAAACACATATGTTTCTATATCCGAAGCAGCCGAAAATACAAGATTATTCCACAGATCGGACATACCCCTCTCTCACTGAGACAACTATTTTTCTTTATTTTAAAATAAATGTAAATAAAGGTTTTGAGAAAAGAATATACGGAGTAAGCGTGATTAAAACAGATTTTAATGCAATTCGGTAGTTTTCCATTGATAATAAAGACTTCAGATGCATGTACTTACAATTCCTATACACAAGTAACAGAAAAAGCAACAAATTTGAACGCAGCGTGGTTTGCGGATGCGTATCAATTCTCAACGGACGGAAACTCAAAATGTTTTGTTTTATATTTGGTTCACAACATCACATCACATGTGCCCACTGTAAGCTCCCTTTGTCATGCGACACATAATCTATTTGTTAGTCCATTTCTTGCCATATACGTTGTAACATCGGGCGATCCGCTGTTGTAATGACCTCTATGATGCGAACATGAAGATCCAGGATGGTTTTTAATAATGGTAGCCAATACACATGCTTGACAACTCTCCTCCTCCCAAAAAGAATCAGAGAATCTAAGGTTGAAGGAACGAGGAGGCCAACGCAAAGGTACACTCGCTCCACAGTTGCCTCGCTTACTTTTGGATGAGCGATTGACTTTCGCTTAGAGATGCATCCATTTGCTTTAAATTCAGTGTGCTGCTTACGGATACAGTTCCCACTGGGTAGATTTTCACCAAACTTCCTTCTAAAATTACGTTGTAGAATATATATATATATTATATACTGTAATTATATATATATAATATAAAATTCAAAATGAAAAAATGTTACGTATGTAAAGGTTATTTGAAAATTATACAATAGATGTTGACCTGAAACACTACACTAATATTTCCGCATGTGCAAATTGCGATTTCTTGCTTTACCGCCAATGATGTCATTTGAGAGGGCAGGAGGCAATGGCACCCCCTGAGCTGGATAAAACATTTTTTTCTAAAGAAATTATATATTAATATACTAAGAAAAACGCGAAATTCTTATGTAGTGATGAGCAAATGCAAGACCAAGACCTTGTCTTGGTCTTGGTCTTGCTTGCAAGAGTCTTGCAAGTCTCGCTTTTAACAAATCTTATGTTTTTCAATAGTAAATTTTACTGTGGATATAAGAAATAATAAATTCTACAATGCTGCAATAGTACTGGAAATACAATGTATGTTTCTAAATGTAATATAGTTTACCTTTGTGTAAGTATGATGATAGTATACAATATAGGCGATAAGTTTTATTTTTTTTTTCAATGGGTCTCCACGCTTCACTACTTATGAGATAAATCACAACGTTTCACACACACACACACACACACATATATATATATATATATATATATATATATATATATATATATATATATATATATATATATATATATATATATATATATATATATATATATAGATATATATATATATATATATATATATATATATATATATATATATATATATATATATATAGATAGATAGATAGATATCCAATACTCTGCTGGTTCCGAAACTGGGAAGGCTACCCCTGAGACGTATGAAAAAATCAGGACGGCACAGATTACTGGAGTGTCTTGAATTGCAAAATTATTTTTGCACTCTAAAGTCGTCAGTTTTTTTCTTTTCAACCACGATTAGCTAATCTTTGTATTGAACAAACTTACAATTAAATATTGCGATTTTGTTTTACTGATTGCAACATGTACTCTATGAGGCAGAAACATAGATATTACGCAAAAGAGATGAAAAAATTGGAGACTTTTGGAACTTGGGCATGGAGAGAGAAAAAAGAAGATAATTAGCTGGGTTGAACGAAAAACGAATGAGGTGTTAGAAATAGTAGCAGTAGGAAAGGAAAGAAGAATTTTATATATATTTAAGAGGAGGAAGAGAAACTGGTTAAGACATTGGCTGAGGAGGAACTGTATTATGAGGGAAGTGCTAGATGGTATGGTGGAAGGAAAGAGAGGGATGGGAGGAAGGAGACTAGTTGAAGGAAGGTATTTAAACGGAATATTGCTGCGAAGACGAAGACGAAGAGACTAGAAGAGACGAAGAGACGAAGACGAAGACGAATAGTCAAGACGAAGAGACTAGCTGTGGACCACCGTACGTCGAAGCTTCTCAGTTGCAGCATTAATGACAGAATAGCTATGATGATGATGATAATGTTTAGTAATATTGGCCCAAAAAGGAGGGAAAAAAATTAAAATAATAATGATTGTAATCAAACCTTTTAGTATTTTAAAATAATTTGAGTGAAAACTGAAAACGACTGTACGTCTTTTGTGTAAACTCAATTTAGGGTCTGGGGGGCGTGGTGGCTCAATGGTATAGCGTTCACCTGCGGTGCTTGGGGTCCCTGGTTCGATCTCAGCTCGCGCTGTGTGGACTTTGTGGTGGACAAACACCGTGCTCGTGGGTTTTCTTGGGGTTCTCCCATTTCCTCTTACTTTCTTCATTCCACCCTTTCATTCATTTCTCATAATCACCGTCTCCTTTAGCCTAACCGGCATAACTGTGGTACGTAAAACTCAAAGATTTCATTTCATTTCATTTTCAATTTAGGGTCTATATAAATACTCTTGGCCTATATTAGAAATACAAAATAACGGCATAAAATTCCAAGTTATCTAAAATAACTACAAAATCACTCTCACTTGTGTTAATGGATTATTGATTGTTGTATAATGTTATATCACTCAATCCTCGATGTGCCGTAGATCTATACCTAAGGAAGCTAAAAGTTATATTGATAAACAATTATTCAACGTATAAACATCCGGTCATGAAATCAAGCTTGCAGTCACATGCACTAAGTTTTTGTCAATGTCATGAGAATGTTATTTCGATATTAATTTTACGAACACAACTCAAAAATTTCCAACGGATGCTTGAGCCTCGGAGGGTGCAAGGATATACCAATGTAGTCGGCACCTATGGTGTACGGAATTATCGATGTTCAATACTACATTTCTCTTTAGTTTTGGGAGAAGAACACCACTAATATGTTTTGAAATGAAATATTTAGTTTAACGTCCCACGATTATGCATCGAGGCTAAGGGAGACGGTAATGATGAGAAATGAATGAAATGATGGAATGAAGAAAGTTGGAGGAAACAGGAAAATTCCGAGAAAACCCACGCACAAAGTGTTTACCCACCCAAAAAGCTCACATAGCTCAAGCTGGGATCGAACCAGGACTCGATGCACCAAAGTAAACGCTCTACCACTGAGCCGGTACTTGTGCAAGACTCTTGCACAAACTACAAGACCAAGACTCTTGCGCTCATCACTATTCGTGTGCCTGTTGACAGTCTCCCCCCTCCCTCCGTGGCAAAATCTGAAATGACTCTAGTGTTTTTCATTAAGAGAATTGTTTGATTTGATTTTAAGTTTAGCGTCCCTTTAAGTAGCGAGGCTATATGAGACATGTATATCCGAACCTCATAAGCTCCCACTGGGAATCGGACCCGGGTCCGCCCACGCTAAAAGCGCGTATGCTAACCCCTTAGCCACTAAGGAGCTCAAGAGAATTGTTGAATAATGTAAGTTGTAACAAATGTTTTTTATGAAATCTTATAATGTCCTCTTTGTTTTGATAAGCCTATTATATGGTAACGCTATTTTCATCTGGTTTTGCGTACTTAGTGTATATCTACGTATCTTCGTACACTACAATCCTCTGCAAGGTGTTAATATTCAAAATATAGTACGTTACAAGACATGTTTCCAATAAAATGCATTTTTACTTGCCTCTGAAAGCAGTGATGTCACTTTTGGCCTCGTATGTGTTCATGGCTTGAAGGCTTTAGCCCTCTGTACCTCTTCAGTAAATGAACCCTGATGCCACTCGAGAGTGATGTTGGAAAAAGAAAACTCTTCTACTATGTTCCGACGCGACGTCACTTTTCGTTTCTCCTCTGTTGGAATGCTAAGGGTTATTTTGTGTTATTTTAAGAAGGAAACTTTCCTTTTTCCTCGTTCCCGCGTGGCAGGCAATGCAGCATCCGGGAGACAGCAACTCTCCAAGCACACACAACGATTTGCGTCTCTTGGATGCTGCTTCTGCTGGTGGTGTTGGTGGTTTTTCTACTTCTTTAAACGGGTCCCGTCTGACCTCCCCAAGGTTTTCACACGCAAACATTTCAGAGAGAGAAAAACTAAATAAATTGGTTACCATGGATACAAGAAAAGACTTGCTTGATTTTTTCCCCTTTTGAGTGTGAGGCGTGCCATGTTTTAACAAGTAGTAGTCGTGTTAGTGAATCGCGTTTACATTACATTTTCTCCCACTTTGCTACTTTGTAAATGCTCCCGCTTCTGTTTTATTATTGAGTTTTTTTTCTGTCTTCAAACTAAATTGTATGTGGTTTTAGTCGTCCGTATACCGTGTAACAACTTGTTTCATTGTGTAATCTTTGCCATCCAGGGTTGGGAAGTCATAATGTCATCATTCATATATGTTTGTAGGTATACATCTGATTAGCTTTTCGTTTGGTGGTACAATGTTCTGAAATCTCTTGTAGTAAAAATAATTTGCTGATCACTCTAAATAATAGTGGTCAGGTCCATAGCAAAGTAAAATGAAGTCAAGTGGCTCCGCATAACGTAGTCGCCATCGCTCTCTCCTTCGGTGCGAGCCGTCACGGGTTCGAATCCCGATGGGAACACTCGGTCGAAAAAAGTGTAAAAAGCATTTACAGGCCAGCCATCCTGAATGAGGTTTTCCTGGGTTTTCCTCATTAACACCAGGCAAATGCCGGAATGATACCTAACTGATACGTCCCAGGTCGCTTCCTTCCTTCTTTAATCTTTTCTTCCTTCCCTTTCCCTGGATAGTGTGCTCGCCGAGTGACGTCATCCCTCATACGTGACGGGCTAAATGGTTATAGATGCCGAAAGCCCAGAAATCTAAATCCTAAAAATCCTAAAATGAAGTCAATTGTAAGAAACAGTTTCTGTGCTTTAGTTCTGATAGTCACTTAGAATCCTTGCGAGATAAAGGTACAGCATATTTATTGTACAAGATTTAAGAGGACAATTTCTAAAAGAAGGATATGTAAAGTAGACTACTTCTACGCAGAAAGTAAGTAGAATTAAATATAATGAACAAGACAAATCGACTGAACAATTTGTGCAACTGGAAGAAATATTCACAGAGCTGAAGAATTCGAATTGTGTTTTGTCAGTACGTATCTTTTTGTCAATGCCAAAATCATACGAAACGGTGGTTAGAGTTTTGGAGATTATTGAAAGTTTATGGTGCAATTTCGTTAAAACTCGTTTGCATGCAGAAGAAAAGGCAGTTTTGTGTTTTGTGGGAAATCAAGGTATGAGTAATGCAGTTTTGTGCTATTTTTGTAAGAAGTCAAGTCATAAATATATATAAATACCTGAAATTTAACAATAATAAAGCAAGATATCACTCACCGCATGGTCAGAGATGCAAAAGAAATAGAACGTATTAACCAACTATGGAAAACATAATAGTGCTGATCAGTTCTTCGTAAAAGTGCAAGGATGTGAACAAGAACACAATAAAAAAAAGAGTCAAGTTTCACACTCAAGGTAAAGGTAACAAAACAAATATGACGGACGCAAATAAATTTATATTTTTATGTGATAACTCAACTGAAATATATTACGGTAAGGAAAGTATAAGTTATAGAATGGTACATAGATTGTGGGTATTCGAGCTATCTTACTAACAATAAAATCTATTTTACTGAGTACATTGATTTAAAAGAATCAAAGCAAATATGAGCAGCTAATACGTTGTAATGTTAGAAGGTATTGGAATTGGAACTATAGAGGTAAAAAATAAAAAGCTATGTTAATGACACAATTGAGTACTCTACTTTGAAAATGTATTTTATGTTCCTGAATTGAGGGAAATAAACTTGTTATCGGCATCAAAATGGAATAAAAAAAATCGGTATATGTAAAGAATGAAGATATTATTGAAGATCTCAGATCTCAGAGAGCAATTTAATGCAAAGAACTTGAGAATAATGAAATATTTCTTAAGAATGGAGAAAGAAGACCACATCTCAAAGTGACACAGATTGAATTGATAGATAAAATATTAATGGAATTTGGAATAACTCACTGCAAGCGAACAATGGAAGGAAATGCTAATGCAAAAGTGAATGATAATTCATATCTCATAAAATTGGCATATCTTGAAGTAATAGGAAGGCTTATGTATTTAACAATAATTTCAAGACGTGACCTAACATTTGCTGTATCATATCTTAGTATATATTTAGACAATCCAACGAAACAACTCTGGACAGCTGCAAAAAGAATATTAAGATATTTGAAAGCAGTAATCAAATATTAGCAGTCAAAGGACTAATATTTGCAAAAAGCAATAATTCCAATCTATACAGATATTCAGATTCTGATCGGGCAGGAGACGAAAACAACAGGAAAAGTGTAAATAGAGCTATAGTATTTCGTGAAATGAATCCAATAAGTTGGTATTCGAGAAAATAAAATTGTGTAGCATTGTCTTCATCTGAATCAGAATAAGTAACCTCATCAGCAGCTCAATAATTTGTAATTCTAAAAGGAGTCAGATAACATCTAGGACAGTGTGCAAAAACAAGATTATTTGTACATAATCGATAAGCAATTTGTATGGCAAAATGTTTCGAAAATTCAAGAACAAAATACTTTGATGTCAGGGTGCATTTCATAAATGATCTAATTCATATGAAAGTGTTACATATTGAATATGAAGAGACAAATAATAATTTTGCAAGTATCATGACAAAAAGCTTTCTCAAACAAAAGTTTATTTTATGAACCAATTGCTAGCGTAGTATGTAATAAAACTATTTAATGTTAAATATTTAGCGATTTAATATTATTTATCAAAATACGGTATATTAAAGTGAGGAGGAGTGTTATCAATGGCGACCATGTCTGTGCCGAGGAACGTGGCGCAGTTTTTGTAACGTTGAGTTGTGCACAAAATATATATATTAATTAATATAGGAAATGTGTTTGCATGAACAATAATAACTGCTCCTACATAAGAGATAACAAGCGCTATGAAATTGTACTCTATAAATTCACTTAAGATTTTACGGCGTCTTTTCTAAAACAAAAACGATCTATAAAACCAAAAATGTTTCTCCATCGCAACCTTTGCACGATAGAGGCCACGCAATTCGCCAGCTCCTGACACTTGTCGTGGTTATGGTCCTGACTTCTCTTTAAGATAAGAGTGTGACTAGCGTTTTACAGTTAACAGCACTCAACATTGCACACTGTCTTAAAACTTATAGAGAAAAAATCAGATCGTTCCTGATTGGTTGAAAAATTGATTTCCCCTTAAAACCGTGGGGTCAATATAACAGAAAACTGCTGATTAGCTGAAAAACCAGTTAAAAGTTAAAGTTCGAGAACATTAAGAAAATTGTAATTTCGAGAAAATTATGATTTCCCTCGATTTCCAATTTCTTTTTTTTATTATTATTATTATTTTCCATCACTTTACGCGGGGATGAAGACTAAGCAGAACAAGAATCCTTGTTTCACCCAAAGTGGCGAACACAAACTTTATCACTTATGTCATCATAACTATGAGAGAAATGTTTAGGCAAAAACATGGATTAGGACAAGCGATGCAAAATCGTTACATTTCTACACCGATTTAAACGTCTTTCTTTAAGGGTTTGGGATTAAATAACTCATTTTGATCTAAGTGACCATAGTTTACGGTGTTGCACTTTTTTAGACGGAAAAATGTCTCACTGCCTGATAGCTGAAATTCTTATTAACAGTTAAGGGAAAAGACCATATAAAGATTATTTTAGAATAGAGTCTCTAAATGTTGTTTGTAAGTCACTCTCTTTTTTTTGTAAACAATTTGGTATGGTATTAGTGTTGATAAACTAGCGTGATATGGATAGAGAATAATAATGTAGATGTTCATAGATGAGTCATTACTAATGGATAATTTATAGCAGTGTATTCAACAGCTTGGATAGCAATGTGTTTATATAAGGTAAAATCATTTGTCATACGAATCAATTATTACTATTGTATGTTTTGTCATGTGTACTGTGTTTACGTTTGGGATATTATCCTTGCAAATGCAATGAGGTTCAAATTAATTTCCATCTCTCAGAGTATCAGTGTACTTTTGCGTAATGAACTAATTGCTATTGCCGAGATGATTATAAAGTTCAACTGAAAATTTTGATAATACATTTTATTGTTACTATTATTATGTGTATATAGCACAAGAAGAAGTTTGATTAAATGTTTTCTTAACATCCGTTCGCCTAGTTTTTCACTCCATGGTAGATATGTTGGATCATTTAATGCAACTTGTCTTATAATTTATACGTGAAATCGTTGATTCTATTCTTACATATTACTCACATTTACGTGTACAAATGACGCGATAGCTTAGTTGTAGAGAGCTCAAAATCAACCATCTAACCAAGACAATTAAAGATGGAATATCATGTACTTATACCAACTAATAATCCATGAGGACCTGCCATGTTCAATGCAGTTGTGAATTGCAGAATTACGAGAAAAATTAGTTTTTTAAAACGTCAAATACAGTCTAAGTAAAACTAATTTTTAAAATTAAATCGGACACAATCTAAGTAAAACTACTTTTTTAAGACACAAAATCAGATATGCTTTAAGAGAAGCAAGTTTTTAAAACACAAACGAAGATATACGCTTTATGAAAACTAGTTTTTGATACACAATATGACATATGGTAATTGCTCTATGATGGCCCCAAGCATGTAATTTTGAATGTACGTAATTACATAAGATCATTAGTTATGTCAACGGAGAGAGTCACGTGAATCTCGAGGTTCAGTTTTCATCTTTTGAAATGCAAGTATAAACTCTCACATGTAATTATATCAGAAATATGTATATTTTTACACTATGTTATCTTCAACGAGGATACATGTGAAGCTAAATGGGCTTTAACCAAACAGTGTGGTTTATTTCGCTTTGATATTCTTTATCAGTGGTGATGAAGATGTGATAGCTTCTTGTTGGATTTGTCCTCTCGTGATGGGTGCTGAAGTAAACAAGTTTGATTTCCAATGACAGTCACATAGTCCCGTCCGATGACCACAGAAGTGCAGTACTCTAGATATTGTTATCATCTATAGATCTGCTATTGCTAAGACCTCGAAAGATCTACTCTGAGGTCTTTAAGATTGCGCCTTCTACCCCTGTGGCGACCAGGAAATCGTCTACGGCAATTGCAGACGATTTATGTGGACGGTGTAATGCTTATTATTATTATTATTATTATTATTATTATTATTATTATTATTATTATTATTATTATTATTATTATTATTAGCATTATTATTATTATTAGCATTATTTTGAAAATGACACCCATCTTTATCAAATATTTTTCTGAAATCTTACTCCTATGTCCTCTGAGACAGTTTTCCGTAATATTTTTATGACAACGCCCGTTGAATATTACTGAACATAATTATAGAACTTTTATGCAAGTTTCTGAAAATGAACCATGTCTGTTGTAATGCTGACTGCTTGTGCAACCAGCACAAGTTTGTGACTCATGGAATAGAAAACAAACTCATGAATGCCAAACTTCTTTTGCAGCAAGAATATAGCTCAAGAGCTGTCCATACATATTAGGAGAAACCTAAGTTGAGAGAGAATTGTTCTCCCTTACGTTGATTTCTCCTAATGTGCTTCGACAACCTGTGGAAAAGTTGTGGTTGGCCTTTTTCGATTAAGGATGGCCAAATTTTCGGGAATCCGGATTCCGGAAAATCTATTTTCCGGAATCGAAAATTTCACTTTCCGGATTTCGAAAAAAATCCCGAATTCAAAAAATCCAGAATACGGAAAAATTACGGGTTTTTTCGAGTTCAGAAATTTTTCCGAATTCCGGAATTTTCCGATTTTACTTTCCGGATTCCGGAAAGTAAAAATTCAGGAATTAAGCCATCACTATTTTTGATATACATTGTTGCTAACTTTACTAAACGTACTTCAAAATACGGAAATTAGCATGGCGTGTTAGTCAAACTCTTAACACGACGCTAAAAGTGACTAATGAATAATTGAACCATTCAAAGAATAATATCATTAGCGCTGATGTTATTGCTGCGAAGACGAAAGATTTTAGATAGAACCATATCGATATCTCGATGATTATAGGTACATACTTAGGTTTTTTTTTAATATCACTATGAATGTCTGTCGCGTATTTTGTAAGTGTTTTGAAAATTTTTACGTCTCGCCAATATAATACATCCTTCTTTGACGTAATTCAAGATTCTGAAAATGTTCTTAAAGTCAGGTCAGGTAGCAACTCCAACAAGTCGTTTTCGTAGGATGTCTGATCTCACAGTATGTTTTCCTTTCGTTTCTTGCAGTTCATTTAACCTTAAAATTATGTTGCAGCAGTCCTGATTAAACACTGTGCAAAAGGCATACAATGAAAATAGATTTATGGGATAGTGTTGATGATACCATCTATTAGTAATGCAAATGGTTCATCAGAAGTCTCAAGAAAGCAAGCCAGTTTTTCTATTCATTTCTGCAGCTACAAAATCAGTTATTCTTGCACACGATATATATGAGAAAACAGCTGTACCTAGGTCTGCTCCATTTAATTATTGAATTTGGATGAGGCAAGGATGCACAGAAGATGAGTGCCAATTAGTAATCACTCAGGTTGTTCTAAATGTTAAGTCGTTTTGATATGAATGTTGCTAAAAATCTGAGAATTGCCAATAAAAATTTTTGGAGGGGTGGAAAATATTCTTCCCAGCCTGGGAAAACAGTAATTAAGTTAGTGCCAGGAAAGGGAAAGATAGAGAGGAGGAATATCCCGTGGCTTTCCCTAATAAATCACTGGTTCTGCCTAAAAATAAGATAAGATCAAAAATTATTACAATCTGTTGGAGAGTCATTAGGCAGAACAGGAAAGGATCTCACAGGTAATACAAAATACGGATGTCTGATAAATCCTTAGCTGCTGCATGTGATATGTGTCAGTTGTCACGATAATGATATGTAATCTGCAGTAAAGATACTTTGGCAAACAACACCAAAATCGAGTTGTGGAAAATTACACTACCTTACGCCGTAATCTAAGTACTTTTTATATCTGGAAAATGTTGCAAACTGAAGGTATTTAAAAGAAAGACAATTTGTAATGTGTACAAAAGAAGAAATTCTGACTGAGTGAATGAATGGCTGATTGATTAACACCTATGTCAAACTGTTTTAAGGCTCTAAGCTAAACTCAACCCCATTTTTTTTTTTTAGTTTAGTGAATAACTTACAACAATGGAGAATATTTAAAAAAAATATGGAAAGTGATACAGAAAATATCTACAAACTGCTATTAATTAAATTAATAACTGTTTACAAATCTTATTTCGTAGACCAGAAATTTGGGTGCCCAGTTTATTGCGTCATAATTGTTCATCTGGGTATTCATGGGTATTCTGCCCTTATTGGCAGGTCACTTGCCGCAGTTGAGAAACTTCCATCTTCCACATTCCTCCGCTAACCTCTTCGTCTTCACATATGATCTTTTTGCTTTTATATCGTCTATTAATTGTAGGCTTCTTCGTCCCCTCTTTTTCCTGCTACCATATCCTCCAGCACGTCCCTCATGATGCAATTTCTTCTTAGGCAATGTCTCAACAAGTTTCTGTTTCTCTTCTCAATAATACCTAAAAGTGTTCTTTTCTCCCCCATCATTTTTAACACCCTCTCATTCGTTTTCCGTTCGACACAACTAATTCTTTTCATTCTTCTCCACAACCACATTTCGAAAGCTTCCAGTCGGTTTTCATCACATTTGTGTAATGTCCATGTTTATATCCCATACAGTATAATACTCCACACGAAGCATTTTTTAAAATATTTTTCTCAACTCTTTATTCTTATAACTGAACTCATAATTGTTGGTAACACAAATTTACACACTATACGAAGGGTCTTGAAAACAGTTTATTAGTTCATATAACATAGTTTGGTAGATACTTTTAGGCTTACTTTCTATATCTTTTTATATTATTCCTTGTCTTCATGTTATTCACTAAAATTCAAGAAAAAAGTGGGATTGAACTTAGGAAAAAGCTTTGAGCTAGAAACTTATTTATTTATTTATTTATTTATTTATTTATTTTACAGTATATAGGATTTGTGACATATGTACCACTAAGGAGGGATTTTTGGAAATTCGAGGCAGGGGAAATGAAGATTTGAGTTATTATACTAAAGTGTCCTTATCTCAGAATCCCTTAAGCTTAGAGACATGAAATTCGACATTTAGACTTTTCATGTAAAATAATTAAGCACAGGTTTCAGCGTTACACACACATATATAACGCTTCAGTATATCCTAGAAGGGAAGAAAAGAGGTGAAAAAAGGGGAAGAGGCTACAGGTATATAATAAGGCATCCGTATCTCGAAATTCATTAAGGTTAGAGACATGAAACTTGGTATTTGGTCTTTTCATTGAAGTAATTAAACAGTTGTTTCAGAGGTTTCTTTTTTATATGTTTAACCTAAAATGGAAGAATACGGGTACGTGGTTCATTAAGATGCCCATACGAAGTATTCGAATTTCGTTCGAGACTTTGAGTTCAGACAAAATCTATATAAAGAGATCAGAAGGAAGAATGCTAAATATTGCTCGTAGTAACGCTTGGGATCATTTGCCAATTCACTAATAACACTGGATTATAGAATTGATAGATCTTATAGGTATGGTCGTAGATAAATATTTAAAATATTCTATATGATGTGTAGGTCATATAAATTGAAAGCTAATAGTACGCTCTTTTTCTTTTTTGCAGGTGAGTTTTAATAGAGATATCGTTCAATAGTGATTCATCTATTTTGGATGTAAGTAATCTAGTATATTTGTATATTTTATCATGGGTCTCATAACATCATGGTCGAGTGGTTACTATTGTCATCTTCGGTGCGGGGAATCAGATTATTTGGTTCCTAATGGGAGCTCATATACTTGTACACTCATATCCAGAATTATTGTCGCATGTCTGTAAATATGTTGTTGTAGGAATATAATTTGATAATCAATTCGCCCGGTACTTCTTATAATGTTAGTATGTGTATAATCGGTAAAGATATGTATGTGGCAAATTTCATGTCAAAAGAACAGTAAATAAGAACAGTAAAACGAAAATAAAACTTTCTTGTCCGTTTAGCAACATTTTGTTTTACTCATTCTAGTTTTCGTATTTATAATTCTTTTCGTATGAAATTTACCACAAATATACATTTCCCGATTATTCACATAGTATCAGTATTAAAAGTGCCCTGCAAAATCATTATCAAATTATATTCTTACAAGAAGACAGTTATAGATATGCGACAATCATTTGGGGCATAAGTGTACATCTTACATACGTAGCTGGAGCGTAGCAACAAGAAATAAAAAGATAATTATCCTTTCTATATGGCTGAAAATGTATACTTGAACTTGACTATTTATAGTGATTGATATTCGCTATGTTTTATATAGAAATATATATATTAGAATAATTGTAGAGTTAATATCTATTTATGTAATTAACGCAGATCTAGACCTATGCTCCAGCATTTCTCAAATTGTGGTCGAGGTCGTTCCGTGCGGTCCTCTTACATTGGGCATCAGTCCTAAAATAAAATTCAAATTAATTTCGTATCACTCATTATATAGCTAAGAATTCCATAGTTAGGAAATCGTGGACCTGGCTACAAGAGTAGTGTAACCAACAATAATTTTAAAATGAGAAGAACAGACTTAAAGTTTTCCATTCTTTCTGAAAATTATTTTACAGAGCTTATATTTGGCAGCTAGCACAACAAAGCTCTTAACTTACGTGCAACACTGTCGATTTGTACTAGAAGTTTATATTTATTTTGCAGTTTGGTTTTTACTTATGTTGTAGACTACTACACACACGACCAGGTCCACAATTACATAAGCAAATATCTTTCACTTTCTTTCCCAGGACTGGCATTTTATGAAATTTATTACTGTATCTACTCTATGAAATAATCTTGGTACGCTTCAATTATTACAAAGGTATAATGTCCGCTTCAATTTTACTACCAATATAAAATTAAATGGATTTTAATTAATGCTGTTTTGACAATAAAAGTTTACTGGTGTAACATACGCTTTTAAAAAATGATTTAAGTAAAAATTTTTAGGAAAACCAAAAATAGATAAAATGATTGCGATCTTGACCAACAATTCGTTTTTTTTTGGGGGGGGGGGGTATCATGGGCCACAAAATTTTTGAACGGTTCCTAAATCGAGTTTTCGTATTTTCTACGGAATAAGCACATCATATTGAGTTAACTGATAGTTTAGGTTTGGCTACGCTATATGTAGTTCTCCAGGTATAAGGCCCACAAGAAATTTTTTGATTGAAATATATTGCATCGTTAACCCCCCCCCCCCCAAAAAAAAGAGAATAAAAGATAAATTAGCTTTTGAAGGGGACAAAAATAGAGGGGCCTGTAGAACATTCTGACTAATAGAACTTCTCCTTATTTGAAAGAAAGAAAAAATGATGCAAGGCTGTTATTTTTTAAGTAAGCAAGTTTTCTAACATTATAAGAATTAGTTTTGTGGTGTTTTTCTTACATTATGATTTGCTGTTTTTTTCTTGCTTTTAATTAAATTACTGAACAAAGGTGAAGTATGAAAAAGAACTGAAAATATATAAGAATCGAAATAAAAAATATGAAAAATGGAATTTTACGATAAATATATAATATTTTCTAAAAGATTAAATAATACATATATATCCTCTTAAATTTATGTCAGATATTCGTTAACCTTTTAGAAACATATCAGACGTAGTTTTACACCATTATTTCAATAATAAAAGCTAAGAATTAACAATTGGCGATGTTAATATACATATACTGCACATTAAAGGTAGTAGTGGCCAAATGTTGGACCACAACTATGTTTCATCCGGCCCCGCAAATAAAATATTAAAACTGGTTTATTTGTTCGTTTTTTTTTTTAAACTTCATGCATAACAAGAAGAGTGTAGGGGACACGGTGCCTCAGTAGAAGAACGTTCAGTTTTGATGCAAGTCCCTGGTTCGATCCCCGGCCACGCACATTTGTGGTGGACAATATAATGCCTGTTGGTTATCCCATTTCCTTCTACATTCTCATGTGACAACTTATTTTCTATTTATTCACTGTCACTAACCATCCATTTCCTTTAACCTAAAGGGTATAACAGCGGGGTATAAAGCTAGAAATTTCGTTTCATATAAGAAAGAGTGGATCTATCTTGCTATCAAAATGTATCTGAATCGGGACTTGACTTTCAACCGCGAAAATATATTCTTCGGATATTTTGGTTACCAAGTCGATCCCGCAAGGTAAAGTCATTCATACTGGGCTAAGTTATTTTCAAATGTTCTTAGTTCAGACCCTAACTAGCTTAGAGACATGGAACAAGAAACAGGATACGCAAAATTCGTACAAGAAAGGTTCCAAAAATGTATCAACTTACGCGCACTCAGTAAACCATTGCCTCAAATGAGCAAGGGAGGTGCAAAATTGACTTTTTTTTTTGTTCTGACTCGCGTTACATGATATATATATATATATATATATATATATATATATATATATATATATATATATATATATATATATATATATATATATATATATATATATATATATATATATATAGGGTGTTCATTTATTATGTAGCCAAAATCCACTGGTGAAATCCTCACACCTAAGCAATAAAAATGCCCATATGAACATAAGGCGGAAAACGCGTTGTTTCAAAGACGCATCGGCGCAATGGATTTTATAGAGAGCTGCGGTATAGATTCCGTTTTTTCTCCTCTCTCTCTAAAATCGTGTGCGCCGGTACAACCCAGCTCTGAAACATAGGTATTTAGATAGTGTACTAGTTTTCGAGCTAAGTAGTCTCAAAGTTATAATTTTCTCGATTGTACTGTCATTTCGGCATCTCGTAACTTTGAAACATGTTTTTCGCCTTATGTTCATACGGGCTTTCTTTTTATTGTTTAGGTGTGAGGATTTGTAAACATCGTGTAAATTAACTCAAAAACAATTTACTACACTATATTTCAGAGCTATGTGCCACGAACACAAAACTGGAGAAACTGAGATAGAGACAGTAACAGTAACATACGATAAAAATAAACGTTGTCACTATCTGTTTCCTCAGTTTTGTGTTAGTGGCACATAGCTCTGGGATATAGTGTAGTAAATTGTTTTTGAGTCAATTATATTGAGGGTACAAGTACGTGTAAATCCTTCGTTTGCATTGTCTTTCTTCCTCACAAAGTAAAATGAACCAAATGTGAAGAGGCATCCTACCGGAGGAAGAGAAATTCGTACCAATCTCACATGGGTGAATTGCGTGAGTCATTGATTCCGGTGGTTACTCAGCCTGAATTTGAGCAGAGCAGGGCTGGATTGTAGCCCACCCCTGATATCCAGGGAATTCCCAGAGAATGAGGGAGGAAAGGGAATGAGGGAGGACTCTACTGATTGTTGTTCATACCGTAGGTTTTGGTATTTTGCGATGTCAGAGCATCTCTGGCACTAAGAGTGAATGTAACCTTGTTTTAAAACGCTCCAGTGCCAACACTGGAGATGTTTGTGTACTGTCATTCCCTAGGCGAGCTTCCACCAGCAGTGATTATAACTAGGAGAAGGGCTTCGGTCCGTCACTTTTGAATTGAAAAAAGTTATCTTCTGTATAGGGAATTGAGTGCGTTTAACTTCGAAAGTGATGCAAGCAAGGTCACTGATTCAGCGAAGTTAAAGATCAGTTAAAACATACGATACATACAGAATATAAAGAAATATAATTTTTTAAGTATGAAAATTTTATCAAAATATTATTAAATATGAAAATTTAAAATACGCTATTTCAGTTCGACGTTTCATTAAATATTGAATTCCTTGTACCCGTTGTCCTACGAGTCATGGTTTAAAATATGAATTTTCATATTTTGCCCCTCTCTATTAGACTATATTATACACATGTAGCACATCAGTGTGTTTTCGGTAGTATCTTTTTTGTATGCTCTAGTGGATCAGTGTTGTATTTTGTTTTGGCTGTAAACAGTAACCTGAGAGTCGAGAGAGTGTATTTAGAAGACAAGCTGAGTATTTTCCCCTGGGAACAGGAAAGCTTGTGTTTTGCATCCCTATTCCCTCCCTTTCCTCCCTTGCAGGTTTGCGCGCTGTTAATTTTGGGGTTGGCGATAAATCCTTCACAGGATGTAAAGCATGTACACCCAACTACTGTAATGAGGATAATTAATAAAACGGAATTTGCTAACGCTTCCCATTTCTCTTCCTGTTCAACACGGTAAGCCTGTTGCTTTCACATCTAATGCATCCCCCTTCTCTCTCCATTACAGATACACACACTGTTCCTATCTCATATATATATATGTATATATACCGACTTACCGCATGCGGATAGGAAATTCTTGTTTCGAGCGACCAGAAGCGGAATTTTTTGGTCAGCATGAGAAGAATAAGTAGTATATTGTTCTTACAGATGGAGGTAAAAAAAAAAAAAAATCCATCCAGCTGTGTTCACTTCGTTTACCAAACCAAGATCGTAGAGAAGTGAGTAATAGGTATAATCCTAATTTTATCGGATTGGTTCAAGATAAGATGAACAGGCACGTTTTTATGTTTCTGCGGCAGTATATCTCTCTAATTTTTACTAAACAATAATTTATATCTGTTCAAGCTTAAAATATTACAACTCTGCTATGAGAGCGTAAAGCACTGGTGGATTACGCTCCGTTAAATTTATATTGTGTGAGGTGATTGAGTTTGACCGCTATATAGGTATAGTATGGCTAGTAGGTAAGGGTAATTACATTTATATAATACGTTATAGTAGTAATACTAAATGCTGAACGAAAAACTTATACTAAAACTTATTCAGCCTGAGCGATTCAGTGTAAACAAAAAAGCAAACTATTTTTTCAGTCTTGCCAACTCTAGTTTCTCTTTCGGTACAGGGTGCAATCGAAAATATTTTATGTTGATTGACTCAGGACTTAGGATGATTTAAATTTCTGGGCTTTCAGCAGCTATGGCCATGTTAGCTCGTTATGTATGAGCGATAACGTCCCTCGGCGAACATACAGTGTAAAAAATGAGGCGTTGAAGAAACAACACAAAATGACTACCACTTTAGCGTGTTACTTGTGTGTTAATTCAGTACAAAGACATCGCCTTCCGAGCATATCAAAAATAACTAGTTACTACCTGAGAGAATTTGCATTGGTATTTATCGATTAATACGAGCAAAGCTTTATGAAATATCTTTGGCACTTCTGTCAGGTAACGAATAATGTTCTGTTTTCAGTAATCGGTCACAATAATATTGTTGTAAACCTGAGAATCGTCTGTCAACAGTAACACAGGCAACAGTTCTGCCATCTTATGTTCATATATGCTAAGACACAAGAACAACAGGGGGCCGCGGTGGCTCAGTGGTAGAGCGTTCACCTCTGGTGCTTGGGGTCCCGGCTTCAAACCCTGCCTCCGTCAAGTGAACTTTGTGGTGGACAAACACCGTGTGCGTGGGTTTTCTCGGGGTTCTCCCGTTTCCTCCCACTTTCTTCATTCCACCATTTCATTCATTTCTCATAATCACCGTCTCCTTTAGCCTAACCGGCATAACCGTGGGACGTAAAACTTAAAGATTTCATTTACAAGAACAACAGATAAAGAAAACAGATGGAAGCACATCTATCTGTGTAACTGTTGTTAGATGATTCGCAGGTTTACAACAATATTATTGTGTCTATTACTGAAAACATAGAACATTATTCGTTACTTGGCAGAAGTGCCAAAGATATTTCGCAAAGCTGTGCGCATATTAAACGATAAATACCAATGCAAATTCAGTTATTTTTGATATGCTCGGGAGGCGATGTCTTTGTGCTGAATTAGCACACAAGTAACACGCTAAAGTAAAGTGGTAGTCATTTTGTGTTATTTCAACACCTCATTTTTTGCTGTGTACTATCCGGGAAAAGGGAAGGAAGAAAGGGTTGGGGAAAGAAGGAAGAGGCCAGGGACCTATATGTTAGGTACGACCTCGTCATTTGCCTGGTGTGAATGAGAAAACCCCAGGAAAACTGAAAAAAAACTTTCTCCATTTTTTGGACCGAGTGCCCCCACTAGGGATGCGCACGAGACAAGATTTGAGACTGTCTCGTCTCGAAAATGTGCTGCAAAAGTGATGTCTCGACTCGAAAAATATATATTTTTCTATTGGAAGAGCTGTGTCTCGACTCGAATTTTGTCAGGAAAATTCTGTCTCGACTCGACTCGAACGCATCCCTAGCCCCCACCGGGAATTGAACCCGGTACCGCTTTTATATCGGTTGAATATGATGAGTTCATGTGGAGAGGTATGAAATCCAATTTTAAACTGGATGTAGTATCTAAAATTAAATGTACTGACTGCCTTAATTACTGGCATATAAAATACCCATCTTAAGAATGAGAATGTTGAGTTCATGAGGTCGAAAATTAAACCATGGCAATGCAAAAGTTGCGCGGAAAAGATACGTACTAAAATTTGTAATGAACAATCTCCTTCAATAGCATATCCATCATTGCAAGATGGTTATGAACTTACATAGAAATTAAGTAATGAACGTATAGAATTCAAAAGTATATTCTGAGAGTGAACGCAATTTAGGAAAATCATTGGACGTTGCACATGATGAAAAGCTAGAGAAGACTGCTATATATATATTTTTTTTTAGTGAAACAATAGAAAAGTGCGTCGAGAAAATACATATGCGCTCAACGAAGAAAATGTAGTTTTAAAGAAGTTCAAAGACACTCAAGTGATAAGAAAATAGATCAATACAGAAGAAATACCTGAAAAAGCGAATGAAGATGTACGTGAAACCATGAATGTGTGTGTCATCGGTTAATAAAGAACTTTAAAACCAGACAAGACAAATCATGCAGAGAGTAAAGATAAATACTGATGCATCCTTTTTATACAATTTAATCTCGAAGACACAATAACTTCCCAATATCGGGAAAATTACAAGAGTCTGTTCAATTTTTAAGTCTGGAGAAGAAAGGAAGGTAGAAAGTTATAGTCCAGTAAGAATAATATGTGCACCTTCGAAAATAACAGAGAAAACAATATATATGCGTATTTTTAATCACACCAAATGTTTTATTTCAAGCCAACCTGGTTTCTACCAAGGTAGATCAAGTTTGACTAACATGATAAAGAGCCTTTCCTAGTAAGATAGGGAAAGCGGTCCTTGATCCAAATTGGGTCGTTGTTGAACCAAAATGTTAGTTTTGAATTGAAACCACCTAAAAAAAAGTTTCGACCTCTACTCCCACTCTCTTAATGCTGAAAATTTAATATTTTTTAACTCTGATGGAGGTAGTCCAAATTATTTGAAAGTTCCAAATATTGTAGATACTATGCAGGTATAAATATGAACATTTTTTTTTCAAAGAATCTGTGCGTGTTTCCTTTCTTTTTTCGTGCGCATTGAAAATTTCAAAAATCGTTAAAAATGTTTGGAGGGGGACACATCGCTGATCCTTTTGTTCAAAATTTTGTAATACCCTTAGGTAGAACATATCTTTTTTTCCAGTCTAAAAGTGCTGACAACGTTGTCAAAAAATCAAAACTAAAAAATGCTTTTTTACAGTTTTTTTTTGACGATTTGAGAATCAAGGTCAAAACTTTGAACTTTTTTTTTTTGCCAGAGTTCACGATTTTCTTTTCTCTTTCGTCACTAATTTATTTAAAACAAACTCTAAAGTTGAAAATATTCCAATCAACGAAGACAGCGACGAAAATTGAATGAATAATCACAAATTATATGGTGTTTGGTTTTTGACTTCTTCCCATTATAAGAGAATATTCATGTGTATCTTATTGCTTTGTATGTTAAAATAAATGAATATGTATAGTAAATAAGTTTACTCAAACATATATACGTAAAATGAAAACTTATTGATACAGCTATAATCCAAGTATCGTTTTCTTTTGTTTTTCTCTTAAATTAAATGTGCTTTTCTTCTTCTTTTTCTTTTTTCTTTCTTTCTGTCTTTCTTTTTTTTTCAACTTTTATTTTTGTACATTAAAGCTTTAATTTCGTGATTCTTGAAGTTGTAAGATTCAATTGCATCCAAAATTAAGAATTGGAAAAAAACAACTGCAATTATGTATAAAATACATTTCAAATTGATCATTTGTTAAAGAAGCAACATAATACATAACAGGTAAACTTGGGGGAAAATAGCAAAACGAGGTTTGAAAAAAATATGCTGTGGGGAGCGTTTCAAACTACTCTTTTCAAATATTAAGTTGGATTCAGAGTTTTGACATTGAGATTCCTAAAATGGTAAAAAAGAACTGTAAAAAGAACTGTAGGTTTTATTTTATTTATTTATTTATTTATTTATTTTGAGAATGTTGCCATCTCTTTCAGACCCTGAAAAAATATATGTTGCACCTAAGGATATGTCATTTTGAACAAAAAAAAAAAAAAAAAAAAATCAGCGACATTCCTCATTCAAAATTTGTTTACGATTTTTGAGGGAAGGGGAAATGAATATTTAAGCATATAAATTTACTATATATAAAAGCTTAGTATATACAATTATTTTTAAAACAAAGAAAAACCTAATATTAATTTTATTGAACTAAGGATAAACAGTTATGAAAGTTTACACACTAAACGATAGTGAAAGCTTACGTTCTGATTTCATATCACTCTATAAAAGCCGTCTGGCTGGCCATAGTCTTTAATAGATTATAAAGCCAAGAAAATGTTTACTTTGCATAGTAGTTACGAAGAAAGTTGTTTCTAAAAAATAAAGGGTGAAAGCTACTTTGAGATAATATAATACATGAGAAGAGAATATCGATTGTGCGTTATATCTATCATGAACTAACTAACAGACTGTGTTGTTCTTGGGTGTGAGAAAGTGATTTAGTTGGATCTCAACTTTAAGCTAGCTCATTTTAGGATGGCTATGGATGAGAGTTCCGGTAATGCATGCAAGTTTTATCTCGAAAGCGGACTTATTATTATTTTACTGTATTCTGTTGCAAGAAAGCCATATAATAGTACCAAACTTTGGGAATTAACATTTAGAAACTACTTTGAAGGACAATTTACAGAGAAACTCTTGATCAAAGGTAGTTCTTTGTAGATATTTCTTTGTAGATATTTCTTTGTAGATATTTGACTTGATTTTGAGTTTAGTGTCCCTTTCCGCAGCGAGTATGTATAGGACGTGGACCTATAGCTTAACGTGGGATTCGAACCACATGAGGATAGATCTTTTAAGAAGGCAAATCTGTTTTACTTGTTGAATAGATGTGCATTACGAGGGATGGAACAGGGTGTTCGTAAGTCAGTCAGTACAATTACATTTATAATGTAGAGGTAACTTCTCAAATATATCAACTAATTGGCACAGGGTGTCTATCGGTCACGAAAAAGTCACGAAATCACAAAACGGTCATGAAAGTCACGAACTTTAGCTTTTGGGTCACGGTTTTTTTTTAACTGTGCAAATGTAAGTACAGATTGGAAAATTTTGTTCTATAAAACGTCAAAATTCACCATCAAAAATGTCTATGGTCGGCTTTAGACGCTGCCAAATCGCAAAAAAAGTACGTTTCTATAGCATGGATGAAAATTCGGCCTAATTCGCACCCAAATTCGCTCTTGAAAATGTTAGGAAATCTTATGATTTGGTAAAGAAAAGGTCACGAAAAAGTCACGAAATTTCATTTTGGAATTTTAGTAGACACCCTGTAGCACTAACAACAACAGATATCAAAGAAACTAACAGTACTAGCAACAATTTCACCTCAAGAGTCTCACCAGTGATAGCACTAAATGAATTATGGGAACTACTGGACTTGTCAAGTAACTACAATGCTAGTTAAACTAGAGTATAATAGCTGCTAGTGGCAACTTTTCTATGAGCCACGTTGCATTTTAGGTGCAATATGATGTATTGATCTTGTGATATTCCCAAGTCCCATTATTGATACTTGTTTCTCTTCATCAATATTTGAACTACAGTACGTTAACATCTCAAGAATGAAGATTATACGTTCTTCATAGTATCACGATAAACACATAAATACTTTGACATATTCTAGAAAGAAATATATTTGGGATCTATTTCAAACGCATTAAACAAGAAGTCCTTTTCTTGTCCACCGAGTTTTCCAGTGTGTGCGTAAATTGCGTGTTTCTCTTTACAAGCGACTTTTATCTCTTCTCCAATTCCACTCCACCTTCCCATTCACACAAGACTACCACATCGTAAATCATTGTAACGTACGGTCAACCACCTGTGTATGTAACAATAGGCTACTTCTTACAGAAGAAATCCCGTCATAACTCTTCGGGATACAGGCGGCGAACAGGGAGAGAGTAGTAGTAGAAATAAAATAGATACTTCTCCGCTGTGGATGATCGTATCGGAAGATGGAGAATTCTGGGAATGTGGTTTGGAAGACATCCAATCACTATGAATGGCCGATATGGAACGGAACGAGAAATCAAGTTGCGAAAGATAACTCGGCTTGTATAACTCACTTTTCACACAGTTAAGTGATAATTTAATCTTTCTCTATCATTATTCTTAATGGAATGGAAATCAAAAGGAGGAAGAGAAATTGATCTTCCTTTATGTACTACGTTGATAAGTGACTTAGCAAAGCTAAGTTCTTTTGAAACAAGAAACACTTGGCTGTTGGAATTGCCTACTATTATCAGTGTAAGTCGGCAACTACAGGGAGTCCGTAAAGTTCTGCAAGAAAGTAAAACTCTATAACTTGGAAACTACGTAATGTATTAACAAATACTTTTTGGTGTACTTACAGAAAGGTTCAAAGTTTTGTTTCAGCTAGTTGTGGTTCATCGCCAAACCTCTAATTGTGCACCACTCACGTCCAAACACTCTTGCAGTCTTTTTGGGGAACCAAGAATTGCGTGTTGGCAGTGCTCGTGTGGAATGTTCAAAACCACATAAGTTATTTTGTTCTTGAAATCGTGGAGATTAGCTGACTTCTGCGAATACACTTTGGTCTTCACGTGTCCCCACAGCCAGTAATCACAAGGCGACAAATGTGGTGATCTTGCAGGCCAATGTGTGGGTCCTCTTCGGCCAATCCATCTCTCCTTAAATTCTTCGTTAAGAAACTGTTGAACTTGAAGGGCATAGTGCGGCGGTGCCCCATCCTGTTGCATGTGGACCTCATTAAGGATGCCTAACCTAGTAAGTTCTGGCAAAAGGAATGTCTGTAACAATGTTCAGATAATTGTTATCATTTACCGTCTCTTCCTCGAAGAAAAAAGGCCGATAATGTGGTCCATTGAAACAGCACACCACACATTGACGTTGGGACTACCCCGCTTGTGCTCCTCAAATTCACGTGGATTTTTCACCCCCAAATTCGGCAGTTGTGCTTGTTCATTTATCCCGATACATGAAATGTGGCTTCATCTAAAAGCAGAAATGGAGACAGAAGGTCACCATCTTCTTGTAAGCGGGTAAGCATTGACTCGCAGAATTCCATTCTCATATCACTCACAGTCTTCCTCTATCAGCTCGTACACAAATTTTAACTTATAGGGCCGGACCTTCAAATTCTTGCGTACAATCTTGTGTAACGTTGACTTCGGTATTCCCGGTTTCAATTACATACATTTAAACGACTTCATTGGACTCCTGGCTACGCTGTCCTGCAACGTGTGAATCACATCGTCACTCGTTCCTGGCCTTCCACTGTGTGGTAAATCTGACACACTTCCCGTTTCTTTGAACTTCTCGTACCACCTCTTGATACTTGTTTCTGCTGGGGATGTTTTCTGACACATTGTTTGGAACTTTCTCCGCACTGAAACGCAAGATTGTAATTCCACAAACAAAAAACCCATTGTGCCTTTTCTTTAATAGACGCCATCTTAAGTCACGTGATTACCAGTGCAAACGTCATCAAGCATTGTGGCCAGAACAAAACTTTAAATTTCCCTTCTTCCAACCCAAAAAATTTATACACTTAAACGTAACGGTTTCCAAGTTATAGAGTTTTACTTTCCTGCAGGACTTTATGGACTCTCTGTACAGTGTATCAATAATACTAGTAGAATGTCTGTTCTTCATAAGATAAGGGTACAGTGTACGGAAAATATTTAAAAGATATTGGCCTAATTATTATTATTATTATTATTATTTAATATTATTATTATTATTTGATCAACATATTTCTACTATGGTATCTAAAGCCAGAAGGAATCTTGGGCTTATTAAATGGGCTGCGAAAGACTTTAAAGATATTGTAACCTGTAAAATTTTCTATTGTGCTTATGTTCGATCTCATCTGGAATATGCAACTTTAATGTGGAACCGAAATCCTGTTAGTATTGCTCAAGTTCTTGAGTCAATTCAAATCTCCTTCTTGTCCTGGCTTAGATTAAAATTTAAATTGAATGAGATGACTATTGGGTAGATTCTTGCTAGGCTTGATTTGCTCTTTCTTGATGTTAGAAGAAACCTGAGGCAATCTGGCTTATTCACGATGTAATACATGCTAGGATGAACGTAATTGAACATCTATATATTAGAGTTCCTTCGCATAACCCTGCGGACTATTAATCTATTTTATGTAATAACAAATTAATTGGTACACCATTATTTATTAGTGTAGAAAATATAAACAAAAAATCTCTGAAAATCGATCTATGCAATGTTCATTTTGCTCTACTTAAAAGAGCAATATTTAGAACGTATTATCAAGTAAATATATAAATTCGCCATTGTTCTATCTGGTATATTGTCTATGAAATTCCAATTGTCTTTCGTTTGATGTACGTTTATTTTTATCTAATCATGTTATTTGTTATATATATATATATATATATATATATATATATATATATATATATTGGAAATTTTGTTTAATTTTATTAGTGTTTATTATATTTTACTTTGTACACACTACATCATAGTTCTTAATTTAATAGATACTTGCATGGAGGTCATGTTGAAATTTTATTTTGTAATCTAAGCTTGTATTAAGTTCGTGTATAACATATAATTTTGTATCTGATCGAAATATACTTTGACGTATCCGTATCATAATCGAGTGCTCAGAGGCACTAAGCTGATAAACATAAGACGTATCAGTGGCATATCTGAATTTCACCAAGGGTATGCATGGTGGGTTCGATAGATTCATTTTATCATAATTATAATAAATCATTTTCTCGTAAAATAATAAACAAACTTCTTTTGAGGTTCTACGTCAGCTTAAATTTTAAACTATATATATATATATATATATATATATATATATATATATATATATATATATATATATATATATATATAACATAATTCTTAATAACTATTTATTATATTGAATAAATATTTTTCATAAGGATACATGCATTGGTGTAAGTGAGCGGCTTGCATTCACATTTCTTAATCAGAAAGAATTGATTCTATCTTGAAATAGACGATCCCTGGTCAGTTTAATTTCACATATTCCTTTTTGGTTTTCACATAGTATTTCCAGTTTAGAAAGGTTGTAGCAACTTCATGTGGAACATTGGTAATAGAATAGAATCAACTTGGTATTGCGCATAAAGAAATTAGATGTCTTTCATTGTACACAAAGCAGCTCTACAAAATGACAATCAATGTTTTTTTTTTTAAACATTTTTTTCTTTTGGTGGTAAATAAAAGTAGAAATAATAACAGGCCATAGTTATAAACAAAAGAAAAATATCTTTTAAAGTGTGCAGATTGTTAAAAAAAGAAATTCATTAGTACCTTTTCAGAAACGAAAGAGAGCAATAATAATAATATCATAAAAGGAGTTGCGAGAAATGTGTTACTAATTTTGTGGTTAATTTGCTTTTCTTTGTATAGAAGAACCCTTTCTCTTCATCCATCCACCTTTTATTTTTTTTAAGAGAGAAATAATAAAAACAGTGTGAAACAGTATTTTGAAAGTAGCGTCGTTCTCTCTCTCTCTCTCTCTCTCTCTATTTTTGTGTACTGAGATACAGACAGACGGAGAGAGAGAATGTGCCCATGAGCAGTGGTTCAGACAAGAATCTGGGTTAGAGGAGGATAAATTGAGAAGAATATGAAAGTGAAAAGGAGTCTTTGCATCTTCTCCCCTATTTCTTTTTTAAGGAAAAAGAAAAAAAGAGCTCAGAAAGTGAGAAGAGAGGAATCATCCGGTTTCAGGAAGCGGAATAAGAAGAGCCTCTTTTGTTTGTCGCGAAAATAGAGAAAGAAAGAAAGAAAGAAAGAAATAATGTGTCAAAGAAAAAAAGAAACAAAAAGAAAATAGTGTGTTGGCTCTGACTTGTTTAATGAGTCATTTGTAAAAATCTTCTTTCTTTCTCTTCTTTGTTTTTCATCTTCATCTCTTTACTATACCTCTTGGGTTTCTGTATTCTTTCTTTTATACTTACCTTTTCGTTTGAGAAGAACGAAGAAAAAGAGAAAAGCAAGAAAGTTGCACACACATACATTGTATGGTAGTACAAAGATATGAAAGGAGGAAGACGTTAATGAAGAATTCATGAAAATAGAAACAAGGGAAGAATTTATATATATATATATATACTCTGTTTACGGGTATTTAGAAATAAAATGACATTTAAGAAAAACAGAAAAAAACTTTTGTATTAAAAGAAAAAGATATTTTCAAATGCCGAGGAAAGAGTAAAATAAAACTGCTAATAATTATACGTGTTATGTCTTTCACCTGGTTTACAAAAGAGCAAATACATTTTCTTTTTTAATGCAAAGTGAACGTAACATTTCTTTTTATTATTTATTAAGGGAAAAGGTAAGAATGGAGAGGTATCCATGTTTTAATTAATTATTGTTATGGTTCTTTTCGATTTGCTAGAGGCTTTAAAGATGTATTTAATTTTCTTGTTTAAAATATGCGTTATAATTGAATTGGTCACTGTTAAGTGGATTTTATATGACATTTAAACAGGATAAGACATATACTAGTTGAACCTGAGCTGTCTACTCTGCGCGTCGTTCTGTTATGACCATGAATCTCCTTCTCACTGTACATGTCTCCTTACTTACACAGGTAAAGGATCGGAGACTCACAAATGAAGTGAATTGCTATGTATAAATGTTGGAGTGAGTTTGTAGCAAATTTGTAGAAGTAACACGATATCAAGTGGAAACATTGTTTTCTAATAAATCCATATCCGTGCGAGTACGCTTCATTGCTTCTCTTAAGGCCTTTGAAGTTAGCAGCATGCGATAGGTTTTGCACGTCTGTGAAGTTGTCCCACCCACCTAAAGAATTTTTCTTTTTCTTATCTACATCGTTAGTTTACGTTAGTTTTGCTTAAATTATCGTTAGTTTCAAAATAAATAAATAAATAAATAAAATTTTTATTCAAAAAAATAAATGGGCAGGCCAACTTCACGGTCCCCCCCCCCCACAAACGAATTTCAATTTGTTTCACATCACATCGTTAGTTTACGTTAGTTTTGCTAAAACTATCGTTAGTTTCGCAAAAATAGCGATTTTATTCTAGAAATAAAGTTTCCCGCCGACTGTGAATTAGCTCGCCCATATTGAATTCTCATAAAATTCCAACGCATATCGTTAGTTTATCGTTCGTTTACGTTAGTTTTTCAAAAATAACGATTTTATTCGAGAAATAAAGGTTCCCACCAATGTAAAGTTTGCCCACCCCTAAAGAATCTTAATGAATTTCCACCTCATATTGTTAGTATATTGTTAGTTTACGTAAGTTTCGCCAAAACTATCGTTAGTTTCGCAAAAATAAAGATTTTATTAAAAAAAATAGATGTTCACGTTTTGTTGACACTCTGGTGTTCAAAGAAAGCATACAAACAACAATAAATCTAAATAAAGTGACATTTTTGAGAGTGCATTGTCAATAATAAAAACAAATCATACTTCATTAAATAAAGCAAGTTTGTGTATTCGCCCATCAAATACTATTGTTATGTACTTGAATATCGTTCTTATCGATGAGTGATAACCTTATTTTTGATAGTTTTACGAGTAGCAAAACTAATGTACACTAACGATATGAGGGGGAAATTTATGAAAATTCTTTGTGGGCGGGGTAACTTCACACTTGGCAGAAACAGCGGCGTAGCGAAGGGGAGAGTCTGGGGATTCTGGACCCCAGAAATTTTTAAACGTTGTAAAAATTAAACCTAAAATTGCCTTTCCAGTCTATATATTGCCAAAAATTTTCGTCGGAAGAATCCCTGGATCTTCTAAATTTGTAAGCGTCCTTAAAATATAGCCTGAACTTGCGTTCCCAGTTTACAAATTGCCAAAAAAGTTTCCGGGAAGGGCCCCGAATCCCTCGAAACGAAATCCTGGCTACGCCACTGTCGAAAACATTGTTTGTCGAATTAAATCATTATTTCTGCGAAACTAACGATAGTTGTAGCAAAACTAACGTAAACTAACGATAAACTAATGATGCGATGTGAAAGCATTTTGAAATTTGTTTGTGGGTGGGGAACCGTGAACATTTACTTTTTGAATAAAATCGTTATTTTTGCGAAACTAGATAGTTTTTGCGAAACTAACGTAAACTAAAAATACACTAACAATATGAGGTGGAAGTTTATGAATTCTTTAGTTGCGGGCTAACTTTACATTTGGCGGAAACCTTTATTTCTCGAATAAAATCGTTACTTTTGGAAAACAAACGTAAACTAACGATATGAGTTGGAATTTTATGAAAATTCAACATAGGCGGGCTAATTCATAGCTGACGGGAAACTTTATTTCTAGAATAAAATTGTTGTTTTGGCGGAACAAACGATAGTTTTAGCAAAACTAACGTAAACTAATGATGTGATGGAAAAAAAACATCGAAACTCATTTGCGGGTGGGAACCGTGAAGTTGGCCTGCCCATTTATTTCTCGAATAAAATCGTTATTTTTGCGTAATTAACGATAGCTAACGATACTATATTTTTAGTAAAACTAACGTAAACTATCGATGTGAGGTGGAAATTTATGATAATTCTTTATGGGCGAGCTAACTTTACATTTGGCGGGAACCTTTATTTCTCAAATAAAATCGTTATTTTTGCAAAAGAAACGTTAATTTTTACAAAACTGACGTAAACTAACGATATGAGTTGGAATTTTATGAGAATTCAATAGAAATATGAGCGGGCTAAATCACAGTTGGCAGAAAACTTTATTTCTAGAATAAAATCGTTATTTTTTCTAAACTAACGATATTTTAGCAAAAAAATGTAAACTAACGATGTAATGTGAAAAAATTTTGAAATTCGTTTGTGGGTGGGGAACCGTGAAGTTGGCCTGCCCATTTATTTTTTGAATATAAATTTTATGTTTTCGAAACTAACGATAATTTAAGCAAAACTAACGTAAACTAACGATGTAGGTAAGAAAAAGAAAAAAAATCTTTAGTTGGGCGGGACAACTTCACAGACGTAGGTTTTGCCATTCAGATTTAGGTAAAGCGCCTGCAATGTCCGTCAACCCGCTATACCTAACTTCTCTTCTGGTTGCCTAACACTTCTCTTCGGCCTGCAACAATGTTAATCTTTTGGACACGAAACGGCCCCAAAAAATGTTGAATGGAACAATAACGACACGGTTTTTGAATATTTGAATGAGAACTGGACAATTACACAAAATTTGGAATCGACCATCGAAAACGGCATGTTTCTAGCGTATGTGGTTTTCGAGATCTCATTATCGAAAGGATTAGGGACAAACATATAAACTTTTTTGGGGGGACAAACATATAAACCTAGCATTTTAATATATAGATTCCCTTTTAATAATGATTGATTCAGTTCTTGAAGTATCTATTTGTATGGAGTTGTATTTACCATAAACGATGAACTTTTGTTGTAGATTCCATACGTCATATACAGTGGCAGATCCAAGGGGTGGCTATAGGGGCTATAGCCCTCCCTTGACGCTGAGGTATACACTCGATAAAATGGGCTTCAATCCTGCTTTACACTGGATAAAACGGCAAAATATGGTTTAGCCCCTCCCTAGATCATATCCTGGATCCGCCCCTGGTCATATATATATATATATATATATATATATATATATATATATATATATATAAGAATAGTTTCACTTCGGATTTAGGGATTTAGGATTTAGATTTCTGGTCTTTCGGCGTCTAAGGCCTTTTAACCCTTCACGTTTTGAGGGATGACGTCCCTCGGCGAGCACACAATTCGCGAAGGAAGGAAGAAAGGATGGGGGAAAGAAGTAAGCGGCCTGGGACCTATAAGTTAGGTACCACCTCGGCATTTGCCAGGTGTGAATGAGGAAAACCCAGGAAAACCTCATTCAGGATGGCTGGCCTGAAAAAGCGTTTTTATACTTTTCGACCGAGTGCCCCCACCGGGAATCGAACCCGGGACCGCTGTATACTGCTATAATTCCTACCTAGCTTTATTTGCAGAGTAACCACCAGTTTCATTGCCTTAATGTAATCAACACCTGTCTACTTTACCTTCTGTCAAACCTACGCCATCAGGACATCCATTTTTCTCAATGTTTAGCCGAAGCCACCCTATGGCACTGCCAAGTTGCCGAAATTGAACCGTTTATCTTATAACTTATGTGCTGTTGTAATGCTCCTTGCGGTGGTCCCTTCATCTTGGGGTAAAAAATCGTAATCGCACGGGTTCATATCCGAGAAATGCGATGGATGCATCACCAGTTACGCAGGAGAGTTTGCATTGTGACACCTGTCAAAATGATGAGCGTTGCTGTCAGCAATACTGTTGCAGGTGCGAGATGAGGTTGCTGCAGGTGCGAGATGAGGAATGGAAATATCAACTGATTTGATTTTCTGTGTAAAATTATTTCACATGTTTATCTGAAACCAAGAATAATGCATTGGAACTATTTCGAATCTTGTCTAATGGGCGTGATTATAACTACTCACAGGAGACAGTGTTTTATTTGGGGTGGGTGGGTTGTAAATTCATCACTTCTAATATTTTCACTAATTGGGTTCTAAAGCACTATCAAGTCCTGGTAAACTTTATTAAAAGTAATAAACCATTCACTGTGAATCATTTACTTCAAAACTTCCGTAAATCGGATGAAGGGGGCACGGGACAGAAATAATAACTGAAAATTTAATAACAATAATATGATTATTAGAGGAGGAAATTTCGTGGAGTATCAATTGGTAGTGTTACTGAATGACTCCCATAAGTATTCCATTTTTCATGCCAAGCGTCATATACAAGTTTGGGGGCGGGGTATCTAATTTACTTTTTCATCTAAAACTGATTTATTTTTCCTCTAATACTAAGAGTAACTCACCGAAAATAATTCATACTCTCTCTTTCTGCAAATGATTAAAATATTCTGAGGGAAATAGTGTTTGATGTGTGATGGACATAGTTGGAATTTTCACCCTTTAGTTTTAAAAAAAATATTTATTTGTTTTGTAGTTTTTCTTTCCGAAGTACCACAAAAATGTGGTGAATTCTGATCATTAATTCATTGTTAAGTAATAACCAACATTAACACGAGGAATATGGCTGATATTAAACATTAATAACCTTGATCCTTACTATCAGCAGTATTGTATGTGTCATGCTGGGTTGTAACTTAATATAACATTATTTATGTCCTTATGGTTGATAGTTTAAGAGACTTCTCCGTCTAGTCGTGGCTCCAACAATCTGAATCTACATATTAAAAAAAAAAATCTTAAAATAACTGTAAAGAAACAGATGACTAGTAAGTATACGCAACTATTAAAACGTCGTAAAACGTTGTCAAAAAACCAACCGTGAGACAACACATATTGACTACTACTGACACGTAAGTACTAAAAATAATCATCAAGTTTGTATCTATAGTCACTCAATTATAACTGTAGGCGTGTGCCACTTTTTTCGCATTCTTTGTGTCAGTGTCAGTCAGTCATCTCTCGTGACATGTCCACTCAATACTGACAGTTTAGTTGCCAATGATTCGTTGTGATTTTATTGTAAACATTTGTTGTGTTTGATTAATCAATTGATTAAATGATTAATGGAGACGCCAACAGCAAAGCTATTTGTATCCATTGCGATTTTATAATACATATAATAATGGAAAAACTGTTTTTATACTACGACTGTACTAACTATTCTTTTCTCTCGCTCTCTCTGCGATATTCTAAATTGGGTAACCTACGTGTCAAATACCAGTAGAAAACATGATGAAAAGTAGCGTGCTAGAATCCTCGATTCACAGTACTGAAATGATAAAAATTCTTTTGTGTTGAAACATTCCAAAGAATCTTCACAGGTCATTCAACAGCTGTTTTAGCAGCTGGAAATCTACCCCTGCGGGGTGTCGAAAAGAAATAAAAAGGAAGAGAACGGAGATTAAAAAAAAAAAAAAAAGAATTGGTAGTGCTGAGAAAAGAAATAGATAGTCATGAACACAGATAAAAAGACGTTTCATCAATGAGAAACATGTCAGCACATCAGCGGCATTGATGAAATCAGATCTGAAGAATTAAAGTGCTCGCCATCGTTGAATGAAAAAAAAAGAGAGAGAGAGGAAGAAAGAAAAGGAACAGAAAGATAATGATTACTACTACTCTCAAAACCATCCAAAAGAAGGAGATGATGTGAAATTGCTGCTGTAGCTGATATGGGAAAGAGATAAGGGTCGTTGTAAGAAGAGAAGATCATTTTCTGGAAAAGAAAGACTACACCGCACCCACGCACTCTAATAAAAACGAGAGAGACAAAAGATTCTTTCTTCGTTTAAGAAATGCTACTGAAGATTTTTTTGTATTACTGCCAGTGAAGTATAGAAGAAGAAATTTCGTAGACATTTGTAGAATATTTAAAGTTCCTTTTATCTCAAAGTACCGACAAGTTAGTATAGTACTTTTACATTACAGTAAATGACAAGAGTCTACTTCGGGATCGTAATACTCCAAATTATGGATGCGTTAAAATATCAAATAATACTTTTGATACTTTCCAATGTTTAAGATCAGTATTAACAGACGAAAACCGTATTCACGAAGAAATTAAATGTCGAATAAAAGCAGCGAATTTGTGTTATCAAAATCTCTTGTTGTCACGAATTCTGTCGAGAAATTTGAAGCTTAAAGTGTATAAAACGATAATCATGCCTGTTGTTCTGTATGGTTGCGAAACATGATTTCTTACTCTGAGGGAAGAACATAGACTGAAAGTATTTGAGAACAAGATCCTGAGACGAATATTCGGACCCAAGAGGAACGGGAATGAGGAATGTCGGAAACTTCATAACGAGGAAGTACATAATTTATACGGTTTAAAAAACATTGTTTGAGTCATCAAGTCAAGGAGGCTCAGTTGGGCAGGTCATGTAGCCACGATGGAAGAAAGTAGAAACGCTTTCAAAGTCTTGATGGAAGACCAATCGGAAAACGACCATTAGGAAGACCTAGGCGCAGATGGGAGGACAATATTAAGATGGATCACGCAGAAATCGGAATACAAAGTAGAAACTGGATCCAATTGGCTAAGAATAGAAGTCAGTGGAGAGCTTTTTTGAACGCGGCATTGAACCTCTGGGTTTCACAGGCGATAGAGTGAGTTAGTTTATTAATAAGACAAAAGTCTACTTAAAGTTCATTTGTTATTTAATTTTGGCTACAATAGAAGAAAGAAGATATGACTTAATTCAGCATTGAGTTATCCATTCAGAATGAAGTAACGTAAGGAGAAGTTTAAGGAAAAACTGAACATGGTATACCAAGGAGAGATAATCTGACTTTATCAAGAAAGGACGGTATGTCTGCATAAGCAGATACAACAAACTAAAGATTTAATTCTCATGGTCTCACTGACCTTTAATTGAAGAGATACAATCATTTCTACTTATTTATATTAGGTGATTATATACATCTCATGTTATTGTTCTGTACTGATTGTTTATGGAATTGTATTATTTTCTGCTTCTGTGTATATTAAACTGTTGCCTATAAATCCTTAAAACATAAAAGAGTAACATTTTTTTGAGAAATAACTTCCTATCAGAAGCCATGGTGGCTGTGAACGGTCTGCAGACCCTGTAATATGTGACAAGGCAGCCAAAATTGGTCCTTACAGAAAATGTTCTACATAGGTGCTTGATAAACAATGAATTTTATATCGCAGAAATTATTCATAACTGTTGTTTGGATAAATCAGTGTAAGTGTTTGCGATCATGTAATCCAGTGCTTTTTAAACTGTTGACACATTTTACATTATGACTCACTTATGATTTGGTCAGGTTATATTTAGGATTGGGAATTGTTGATGCCATTGTTGGCATTGACTGGCACAGTTAGTCTCCAAATTGATTTTAACTTATTAAAAGTTTCATCGTTAAAATAAAATGCTTCGTATAAAGTCTAGATTTACAGGTCTTCTAGAACGGTCTAAAATTTCGCGATGGATCCCATTGCGGTATGCGACACACCTTTTGACAAAGACTGAAATGAGTAATTGAGGCACCTGGTATCAAAATCCGCCACATACATTTACCTTAGTTTCGAGTAATCTTGCAAAACGTGCAGTGAATTTCCATATATACGCGTACAAAGTCCCATATTTGAGCTTGTTTCGTAGTATGATATATTAAGCTTTAAAACAAAACAATGTTTGCATTGAATTCCTTTAGATCAAACATATAACAAAAGATATATAACTCAATTTCGGTTAAAAAAAATGGACTTAGCGGCTTTTGATGCCAGACGCCTCAATTGACAGTTGAATCGTTAGAAGTGTTAACAACTTTTATCTAATTCATTTATTCCCATAGACATTTAATACAGAGTTTATTCATTGAACGTCATTAGCATTCTCAGTTCGCGTGTGTTGTGAAAAAGCTTCAAATTAACGTTGCGGTGACTATCCTTAAATTGGGGAAATAATGAGTAATGTGTTTTGCCATTATTTGTTCTGAACTGTGATGTTTTGTATAGTTAAGCTGTTATACATTTTCGAAACGTAAGAAACTATAAATATTTTTCAAATTTAGGAAAGAAGTACGAGTAAAGTAATGAGATATTTTAATCATATTTATACTTAGAGAAATGAGAATACCATTTCTGGTCATGTGCAAGAGCACCGAACGCTTTATTCTACATACTAGTGCTCAAGAGGTCAACTTGAGACACAATAGTAAAAACTAGAGACTGGACATTGGATATTCTTAGTTTATGGTACTGTAATTGTTATTTGGGAAATTCTTCAAATACTTTTCCAGCAGTACCACAATTCATTTTTATGAATGTTGTTTACTTTTATATTCATGGTTTACAGGCGCTGTAAACTAGTTTTTGACGCTAATTCTGAGTAAAAATAAGACAATAAGTAGTTGACTGTTAGTATCTATTAACAAGTGTAATTTAGACATGGCTAATAAGTCTTTTAATACTATACTATCTAACTACTGATAATCCTGCTATAGGTTAATAAGCTCTTCCTGCTTTTAAGCTTGATGTTATGTTTCATGTACATGATGTGTGCGTATGCGAATGTGTTTGTGTCTGTTTAAAGATATCATATAGTGCAATAGAAAACTTTGTTTCTAGTAGTGAAGATCATATTCTCGCTTCTGGGTTGAAACTGCATATAACCACAAAAATGCGCACAGTTATCTCTTCACTTAAGAGAATCATTTTGGTATACGAAACCTTCTGAAGAGCCGAAGTTAATGTTATTTAGCCCTGATAATAAATTCCTTCGACACCGCCAAGCACTGCCAACGAAACCTCGAGAACCCAGTTTCCAAGCGTAATTAAACCGTTAATTTTGTGGTGCTTGTTTGAAGGATTGTGTGCGTGGATCGAGAACAAAGTCAGTCCCTTGGCTTATTGGGTTTTGATGCTACCAAGTTGCTCTTTGAAGTTCTGTAGCTAAATCAAGGGAAAACGGCTTCTTTGTGATTTTTTTTTAAAACTATATCTTTATATGTATATATTGTAACTTAACGATACTCGGATCTATGTAAAAGTGATAGAACAATCTTTTCTGCTGTAAGAAGTCCCTGGACTGCTCCTGGTCATGTGAGTTTGTGGTAGATAAGATTGTATAGATGTCAACATGCACTCAAGAAAGGAATTGGCACTGCACGTCTGCATAATCCAATGTAGTTTTACGTTGTAATAACTGGTATAGAATTCTAGGACAACATTCGCTGCTGCATTTTAAGGAGTTTAGTTTGCCAACCAAGACTTCTTTATATATTTACGCTGACTCTTCGTGTGTCCGTCCGAGAAACATAAATCCCAAAAACTAGTTGATAGATCACAATCAATTTCGGCCATGTCGTAGGGAATCAAAAGTTAGTAATTGAGCTGGTTCATTGAGGTCATCCGTCTAGTTGACCCGAAGATCCCCGTTTATTTCAATACGGGTTATTATACAGAGTGGATGAAAATAACTAAGTGTTAAAAACTTAAAATTATGTAATAATGATTCTTATTTATTAGAAAGAACATACACATTTCCTACGTTACATAAGAAAACAATAAATTTCAGCATAGGCACCTGTGTTGTTAACCAGCTTCCTCAAACGGCCAAGGATACAATTGATACTTTTCTGAAGGAAGTCAATAACCACTTGAATCCGTGTCTCCAATTCCTCCACTATGCGAGGTTTGGACTTGCACAAATTCTTCTTAGTGTACCCCCCTACGCAAATCACATGGAGTGAGTGCTGGACTTCTAGCTGCTTACTCGTGAGGTCCACGCCGCGCTGTCCAAGCCTACATCCATAAAGCTCGCTCATAAACAGGTAGGTGGTCCTCCATGTTTGTTTACATTGGCGTACTACTTCCAGTGGTCAACGATTGAACTAAGTGAAGCAGGCAATATGAAATTAGTAATGTTATATTTTCTATAGAATATTAAAGAAAATACCTAATTATTTTTCACCCACTCGGTAGATGAATTGCTCCTTTGTCGTATGCAACACAATTGTACTTAAAGAGCAAGTTAGTTGCATACCATTCAGTTATTTTCGATGTTCTAACCAAAGTCCTTCACGTGGTGCACATGTGTCATTGGTACTTGTTCTCCCACTTCGATCCATTTTGCAATTGGGCTTGCTCAGACTCAGGCTATTAATTGTGTTACACAATGAAGTTCCTTGAGTAATAGATAGAAGGGTTAAGTGCTTTCACTTTGCAAATTATTTGGTTCTCATTGCAGAACCTGGAACGAAAGCGCAAAGTCAGAAAAAATGAGGGAAAACTGTGAAAATAAATGTTAGAAAGATAATTATGATGAGAGGAATGATTATGATAGTTGCATACCTACTGATAAATGTACACGCTTTATAAAAGGAAAAATGATTTAAGATCATTTTCTGTATCTACATTTGTCACACTTATGCAGGAGGATTTTGAATGAGAAATATTCCAATCACTTGCTCTCTCTCTCTCTCTCTCTCTCTCTCTCTCTCTCTATATATATATATATATATATATATATATATATATATATATATATATATATATATATATATATATATATATAAACTCGTGTTCTATACGTATCAAACACAAATGCTGACAATTTATTCACGTTCTGGCTACCATTTTGTGCTTTTTTATCGCTCGAGCTCGGGTTCGCTGTCTCCAGTCCAGTGAGACTCACACCAACTGGATATCACTGGGCTCGGGCTTGCTATCCACGTGTAGTGATCGTGCTCACAAGTGTTTGCGCTCAGTTAATCTCCAAACCGAGTGTTCGACACATTCTTATAGAATGTCCAGAATACTCAGATCTTAGAACATATAGACCTGTCTAAAAAAAATCCTATTTTGGGCGATTATGTGGTCTTTAGAGACCGTATTCTTACTTGTATTCGTGAAATTGGAATAGTTAACGTTATCTAAGTTTTTTTTTTTTTAATTTTTCATTTTATGTATTATTATTGCTTCTTTTGGATTATTCTTCTGTTATAGATTTTCTGTTTAGTTTTCATTCTTTAAGCCCTTGTGCGACGTTTAACTTACATAAACCACACTTTCTAAAAGTTTTATTTTGAATTTTGAATGTGCAGCACATGTCGACCATTGGCCTTATCGTGACGGGGACAAATAGTCTGGCTGCTAAATTTCCCTATTAAACCACAACCAATCGGAGTCCTTAGAGCTTGAGATTCAGGCTTGCATATTTGGATATCTTTTGCGGTCGAACGCGATGTAATATAGTAATTCAACATTGTTGGGAAGTTAATCTACAGACGAGGTTTGTGTACTCATAGATGACTTAAACCACTAGATGGTAAATCTGTGCCCTATTCCATGTCCCTTACATAAAGAAGAAAAGTTAGAAAGAACGGAAGGGGGAGAAAAAAGTAGCAATTGAATGACGGAAGGGGGCAGAAGATGTGATTCAAGTGATGTAGAAGAGCGGTGTGATTGAGTATAATGTCCAGGCATTTTGCTTTATGTGATTGGAAGAGAGATTTAACAGGTACCTCATGAATTTAAATGAAGCTGCTGATCACAGAAAAGAAACTAGAGACGAGAAGGATATCAGCCTCGTGTTTCCATTCTGAATGAATCCTGCTTTTTTTTTATTTCCTTCCCTTCTCTTCCTCCCATTTAGTTTTTTTTTTGTTGTTCTCTTTCTCGTTTTCCCTCATCCCAGAGAATGTAGCAAAAGCTGACATCTGTGAACGTACATCACTTTCTCCTCTGCTTGGGGCAGAAAAGGGAAATATTTGGAAGTGGTGAACAAACATTTCCATTCCGTCCCTCTGAATTGGTGAAACATGGTGTTGTGAAAACACCGAATAAAAAAGAAGCGCAAAATGGTAACCCTTGAATGTGGGAATATGAATAAATTGTCAGTATTTGCGTTTGATACGTATGGTGTCTGAAGGAACTTTTTTTTTCTTTTTTAATACAGGAATTAATGGGATAGTTCTCATTCAAAATCCTTGTGCATAAGTGTGACAACTGTAGATACAGAAAATTATCTGATATTTTTTTTACCCTTTTACAAAGCGTGTGCTCTTTATCAGTAGGTATGTAATTATCATAATAATTCCTTCCATCATAGTCACCTTTTTGACATTTATTTTCACCTCGTATTTAACATTTCGCTTTCGTTTCAGGTTCTGCAATAAAGTTTTGCAAAGCGAGTTTACATTTAATCCTTCTATCTACTACCGAAGTAACTTAATTACGTAGGCCCTTCTTAGCCATTTCTTCGAAGTACGGAAATATTGAATAGTGTTGGAGAAAAGGAACACCCTTTCTTCTATCCTTTCATCTTCTGTTCTAAAGGATACGTCCGAACTTTGTTTAGGATTTCCGTGAAAACATTTCTGTTTACTCGAGGTAAAGTCCTTTCCAAATTTTCGATAAACCTTTTGTCGTTTACCGTAAATGAACTATGGCGGTTGTCATGATCTTTTCCTCAATAAACCTAATCTGTTCCTAATTTATGATATATAGTGCTGCTTGATATCCACAGTAAATTTTCTCTTCATGAGATATTCAATTAATTGCTAAGTACTCATTTTCTTTTCCAATCCTCGCAGTGTGGGGAAAAAAATGTCCCTTCTTCCATTTTCGACACATTTATTTTCTTACCTTCTTCCCCAAATTCTTAATTAACCCAATTGTTATGTTCTCTCTTATTTCATATATAGTTTCTCTCTTATTTCATATACCCTGAAGCACTTGTTCGAAGTCATCTCTCAGTATCGTAAACGGGAGTACACAAACACGTTTTTACTTTCAAATAATATATTCATCCTATCTGCCTGATACTGTTTTTCCCTCAAGAACTTCCTCCGTTGTCATTAGCTTTGTCGCATTTGTTCTTACTTTCTTCTGACATTTATTTAACTTCTAGACTCCTCCCTTCATATTTTCCTATTATCTTTTCACTCTTACACGTGTTAGATCTATTGTATGTTTACCTGTTCTTAAATATTTTTCTCCATAATTCATTATTTAGCTTTCTATATATCGCTTTTCCTTCCTTAGTATTACATTGTTTCTATACTCTTGTTTCCTCCATTTTCATTTAACGCTTCGTTAAGATTGTCTTCTTGAATTTGTTTCGATATCAGTATCCCACAGTTTCTTCTGCTGCCTGATACACTCAAAGCTTGATTTGCTTGCACTGCGCGTTAATACCTCTGATTGCATGTTCCTAAATTTAAGCACTTCTTTTCCATCTTACTACTTTTCGCTATTAAAATTCTTGTATTCTATATTTCTTTGGTCTGATGGAGGTACAGTCCGCAGCAAAAATACCTTCAACATAAGCATATAAGTTTATTGTGAAACTACGCCTAACACTGCAGGAAATCAACATAACATCTAAGTGGCACGAATCACGCCAGGAGAAACCTCGGCGTCCTCCCCTACACACTTATTTTGGAGCAAAAGACTTCATTGTTTCACGATAAACTTACGTGCTTATGTTGCAGGTTTTTTGCTGCGGACTGTACAATGAACAATAATAGAGAGTTTATCTCTCCTGTGAGTAGTGTGTGGTTTGATCTCACTCATGAGAGTTTGTGATGAAGATAATCGTATCCTTGAATTTTTTTTCGGGGTTCTCTCATTTCGTTTTTCAGTTTTTACTCTGTCATTTCCTTCATGATTATTCAGTTCAATTAATCATCCATTATTGACTTTCATTGTCATTAATTAACTTGTTAGACTACTAAAAAATATTTTTTTTTTCTGTGTACATTTTTCAGCTGAAAATAACTTCGACCAGGAACAGATTATAATATAGGAAGATATTGGTTCTAAGAGGAAATTCATTTTCTTTAAACTATCCCAAAATCTTTCGTGTACCATGAAAACTTGAAACCAAATGCATTACTGCTATGCACTACTCTAGAATTTCGGTCCTAATTTGTTTGGCATGTATTACTTTGTACTGCTGGTTGTAGCAAATGTTCCATATTGTACCCTGGCCGGCGAACTATGATTTCTGACAACTCAGCTCGCAAGGACGACTGAGGAGTGCGGTGTTGCCATGTGCTTCTCGCGCAAGGGGAGGATCGTCTGCTTCCTCGTTGAGGGTGAGAGGGGGTGAGTGAAAGTTTGGCAATGTGCGGTAGTTTCCATGGAGACGCAACAAGTTCTGAGCCTAAGATTGGTTGACCTGCTGTCTTCTGCTCGCTCGCCGAGGCCTTGTGCAAAGCTGTCAGAAATCATCGTTCACCGGCCAGGGTATAGAAATGAGGCGAAGGGAGTTGATGTGGTAATTATACATAGACCTACTACTCACCTAAAAAGCGATCTTGCTTGCTGTCCTGGCTTAATAAAACCAACTAATATATAGAACCAATGAATACCTTACCGTTAAGGTTCATAGAATAGTGAAGCAAAACTCTGTCTCAGTTTTATAAGACATTAAAACAGAAGTTTGTACAATACGTCATAGAGGCATAGTAGGCCACTTTCCTATTAGAAATGATAAGTTAGTTTACTATAGTTATGCATATACGTATAGGTTAATACAGCATTTCTGTAAAATGTGGCTGTTGCTTCTATTCGCAGAGCAAAGTGGAAGAAGAATGATGCAAGTCATTTTATGTAGTTCTTTAGTTTTATGTATATAACTTTATGGTCTGTGTGATCGATAATATTAATATAAATACTTGCAACCCTAACTGCAGCCGACAACAAGAGGAGAAGCATGACGCAAGTAAGGTTTGCCAGATTTGCTCGCACTCAAATAAAACATGTATCGAAAAAACTTTAAATAATGTAGTTGTTATTTTTGCAGTAGGTAACTCCAACGATGAAAGTATGAATGATTCTTACATTTAGAGAAACAATAAGAAAACGACAGGCTCATTTACTTCTTTCTCGGTGATTTTTTTATATATATATATACAAGTAAACCAAATCAGTTGTTGCCACAATCGTTCGTGAAAATTACTGTTAATGTTCATTGACATTCCTCTGACCTTTCTGAGGAATTCAGTGAATTTTATGGTGCGATTTCGTTGAGTGACAGCAGGAAGACACACACACACACACACACACACACACACACATATATATATATATATATATATATATATATATATATATATATATATATATATATATATATATATATATATACAGAGAGAGAGAGAGAGAGAGAGAGAGCACGCACACCTTACAACAACTCAATACAATGCTGACAATGGATCAGGATTGACATCATTATTAATTATTACCAAAGATCTTATAAAATAGAGGATCTGTCCTTACAATAAAATCTTGAAGCCATACGTCACAGTTTCGTCACCCCTACTCTGCCCACTCCGCCCAATAGGATCGCAACGTTTTGAGCCAACAATCATGGCGGAAACAAAAGTAGCCAATCAGACGATGGTAGGAACGAGAGTAGCCAATCAGACGTGCCGATGCTCGGTTATTTTTTGGCTTCACCGATTTAATAGGATGAAGATACATATGGGCAGATCCTCTATTTATAACATCCTTGATTATTACAGTGTTCGTAGTTTTCCTTAAGAAAATTTCCCTTGACTGACACTAAACTTTTCCCTTATCAGATTTTCCCTGGTTTGTTGAGTGTCCAATTCCTATGATAGAAGTTATGTGGTAAGGATTAAAGGAAGTGCCAACCACATTTGTTCCGTTCATTTGCTTTTTTCTTTATATATATTTATATAATATGATCTATATAGTATACCTTTTCCTTCACTTTTTTACAATAAAAATATATATCCAGCCAACAGTGGGTGCAAATTATGCTACTTTGAACACACACACACACACACAAACTATTGCAAACGATAGTATGGCTTATTTGTAATGAACAAAGAAAGATTTAAGAATTTTTATTGGTCAATCAATCAGCGCCAGAATTTCCCTGGGTTTTCACGTTTTATCGAAAAAATCCCTTTTTTTTCGAATATTACCTTCGAATTTTCTTTAGATTACGGAAATTTTTCGACTACAAACACTATCATTATTGAGTCTTTAACGCTGTTTCCTTTGTTTCTTTTCCCTTTTTTCTTTCTCTTTGCTTTCTAACAGTACTGTTTGCATCAATGTAATAACTGTTCATGCAACGTCGCGCTGCACTTCACATCCGTTGTGGTACTCTCTATAAGTGAGATGGAGTTAGTATATATATATATATATATATATATATATATATATATATATATATATATATATATATATATATATATAATTTTTCACATGGTACAGATTCAGTTTCTCGTCAACTTAAGGCAGTACTACTATAGTAACGTTTCTCATCCCTCTGTTGCACATCATCAGGGATCTTTCTTATCTTTTATTTTCTTCTTATTTGGGGAAAGTCTTTTCAACTAGAGGAAACCGGAAGGTGTTGGTCTTTTGGGTGTGACGTCATTTGCATGTCAAATGAGGTCATATAGAAAGAAGCCGCGAAACCTAATGTGGAAGCACTCTGCTTGTAATGGCGCTCACTTCCCCTTGCTGGTACTCTGTCACCATGGAGGAAGAAAGAAGCTCCCGACGTTAATGTCAGCAATGAAGGTTATCTCCTTCTCTCGTCCTGATAGCACACTAAGAAAAGAAAAGAAAAAGAACATTTTCCTCTCTTTTGAGTGGATGTGTGCCTCGTGGTAACTGTTTGCCAAGAACAAAAGAAGAGAGAAATAACTCCTTTTTTTAAAAAAAAGAAAAAAAGTCGAGAAAACAGAGCACTTGCTGTAAAGACAGAGGACATTTAACAACCTTGCGGAAATCTCTTTAAGATGTTAAGTTTGTTCTTTCAACGCCTCAAATGACTTAGTGTTTCGCCGACACAGTGTCGCCGTCGCCTGCTTCTTGCTACCTGTTGCCAAGTGGTGAGTGAGAAGATACTTCTCTTCACTGAACTGAATATCTGCCTTAGGAATTGCTTCTTATAAAATTTTATAAGCAACGTTTCTCATAAAGTCATCTACCATGGATGTACTCTTATCTCTTGTGCATATAACGAAAGGGCTGCACTCTTGATTATAGAGTGACATTCGATACTATTACTACAGAACAGTCTTACTTGGTTCGATTAAGTAAGATTTACTTTAACTAAGAATCAGCTGAGAGACATTTGTCTTCGCTACCATAATCACATTTTCCGATTTTGTTAAAAAAAAAAAAAAAAAAAACTAGCTTTTATAACGTACTCCAGGTAAACTGCTCTCTTGAGCATTGTCATTTTATGTAACGCCTATCGGAAAAGGGATCAGAACGTGTTTTCTTTTCCAAAACAAACAAACAAACAAACAAAAAAAGTTTTGCTTGTCTACCAACTCCCGTTTTTTTTTTTTTTTTTTTTTTAATGTAAATTTGTTAAAGCTGTATTTAACAGTGTGATATGATTTCCATTGGAATGGATTCACAGGTAGTCTCAATTGCCTCTCTCATGGTATCGAGCGTACGTGGTTTTGTGGCGTAGACAGTATTCTTTAGACTTTCCCACAAAAAGAAATCTAACAGCGTTAGGGTAAATGCATGCCGAAGTTACATCGCGATCGAGGTCGAGGTTTAAGTCGCGGTCGCTACCTCGATGTCTAGGTCGCGATGGATCAAGGGCGCAAACAGCGAGGAGGTCGCACCCTCGCCGTTAAGTTCACAGGTTAAGGAGAAACATTGCTATGACGCATATGAAATTATTTCGCCAGTGCCTAAAAATCACTGCGAAACCACATTTTGAAATTGAAAGGAACAAACAGTTTATAAATAAGGATGGACGTGAGACGAGATATGAGAAATGCCAAAGTCTCGTCTCTTGTTTCGCAAAATATATTTGAAAAAATGAAATGAAATATTTAAGTTATACGTCCCATGCTTATACCAGTTAGGCTAAAGGAGACGATGATGATGAGTAATGAATGAAATGGTGGAATGAAGAAAGTGGGAGGAAACGGGAGAACCCCGAGAAAACCCACGATCACGGTGTTTCTCCACCACAAAGTCCACACTCCGCGAGCTGTGATCGAACCTGGAACCCAAGCACCGGAGGTGAACGCTCTACCACTGAGCTACCGTGCCCCCTCCAAAAATATTTGAGTTTCATCTCATGTTCATCTCTATTAATATTCTAAATCAAAGATTTTTGCCTTTTATTCAATTTTCTGTAAAGAAATGCCCTCTTTCAGCACTCAGGCGAGAAAACGTTTCCAAGTAAAATTTAACAAATAATTAAATCAGGTATATCTTCAGGTTTCGAGAGGAGGGGGTATTAACTGCAGCAAATGAAGTTTCGGCACTGAAATTCCATTATTCGACGTTTCCTCCCTATGGTTACGTGTCAGTCTTTACAGGTATTTCTTTACCTTATATCAATAACGAATTTAAAAGAAACCCTTTTTATTAATCTCGGAATTGGGAGCGGTGATGTAGTTTTAAGCATAGATATGATTAACAGTAGCTTCTTTCTTTCTTTAAAAATTCTACAATTTACGGACTTCAGCCTGGAAGCCCCCTCCCCGTGACCGCCACTGCCTTATATAATAATAAGCTACAGTATAATTCTCAAATAAATAACTTATCTGACATTCCCATTTCAGTTGCTGTTTTCTTCCATTCTCTATTTAAAACGTGCCTATTATGATGTTGTTTGTGTTTCTTATTCCATATTGCTGAAACATTCCTCATTAGTTCTATTAATATGTCTTTCATAATCAAACATAATAGTGCAGCAAAACCTCTCGAGCGTAGACACACACAATCCACTGCAGACGAAATTCTAAACAATTGAAGATTTTATTCCGTGCAGCGCGTCAGGGATAGCCAATGAGAACACAAGCAACAGCGATGCTTCCGCAGAACATCTATGTAAAAACAAACTCAGTTGTTCATCATCGCGACCACTAATTCACCCTCGCGGTCGACCTCTAGGTCGCGATATAGCGTGCATCTTCGGTATGCGCATACTCATTTGAATCCATGGGTTTGTGCCAGTATCGAGGGTGCGACCACGACTTAAACCTCGACCTCGATCGCGATGTAACTTCGGCATGCATTTACCCTTAGATCGGGAGATCTGGGTGGATACTCGACACTTCCTCGTCGGCCTATGCACCTCTTAACAAATGTTTCATCTAGAAATTGCCGCATATCTCAATGGTAATGTAACAGTGCGCTGTATTGTTGAAAAATAATAATAATAATAAAAAAATCATCTGGGTACAGATGATGAACAGATGGCACAATTCTTTCGTGCAACATGTTAAGATACTCTAGACCATGGTGGAAAGACCATGGTATCATATAACAATATATTTGATCAAGAGAATAAAGTATCCACCTACCATGTCAGGGCGACATTGTCGGGACATTTTTACACTCAAATTTTGAAATTTTTGTTCATTTTAATCATAACTTTGGATAATTACATATACATATTTAGGGCCCCCCTCCAGAATTATAAAATTAAGAATGACTGCAGTAAATTTAAAAATATGGCAGATTCTCAACCAATCAAGGAAGCACGGTGGCTCAGTGGCAGAAGGCTCACCTCTGGTGCAAGGGATACTGCCCGCTTCTCGGTCAAGTGAGTTTCTGGTGGACAACATCGTGAGTTTCTCGGGGTACTCCCGCATTCTCATTCCACCAAATTCCACATAATCATTCACTTGCATTTATCTTTTGTCTTCTTTAGTCCACGGGACAGAAAAGAGAAAACTTATCAAGGAAATTAAGAAAATTGTGTAATTTTATGGTTTATGTGTTTTCTAGTCTAGCTGTTACACCCCTACATCATCTTCACTTACGTCTAGTATTTTGTTTCTTGCTTGAAATAGTCAAGTTGCATTTTCTTTGTTTGAGGTGCTTTGTATATACATATTTATTTCTATATATTTTAGAACACAATAGTATATGTAACGTTTTATTTCGTACAAATGTTTAATAATACAGTTTGTTATGGCATAAATTTTGACACTAATATTCAGAGAACTGTCAGTTTCACCAAACCTTTTGTTCAAATACAAATTCTATAAATAAGCGATCAGCGGTTTCAATAAGATGATTTTTATATAAATCAAAAATAAAAACGATGTTTAAAATACGTTCGTCCCTGCTCAATAAAGTTTTTAACCTCCCCTGAGATTCTGACGAAACTTACGTGGGAGCAACGTCTTAAAAAAAAAAAAACTGTCCAAGCATAACGAAAATATACGTACGTGCATTTCTGTTTATGAAAACCATGATTTCTCCCTTGAGATATTCTCAAAATTTATATGGGGTCATCAGTAAAGAATTCTCTTTCAAGCAAAATAATAATAATAGTAAATCAAAACCGATCAATGTGTTACGAAAATATACTTGAACATACATAAATATATAATAATAAAATGCATTAACGACACACTGTGTTGTAGACACAAATTAAACATAACTTTCTTACAAGGCTGTCTATATTCTTTATTATAAATTAACGAGAAATGTTACAGTTTCGGAAGTATATCACTTCCTTCTTCAGACTACTACTCCAACTGAAATCATAGATCACTATAACTTTTAACAAGCGCTTGATAAAAGTTATCTATGATTTCAGTTGGAGTAGTAGTCTGAAGAAGGAAGTGATATACTTCCGAAACTGTAACATTTCTCGTTAATTTATAATAAAGAATATAGACAGCCTTGTAAGAAAGTTATGTTTAATTTGTGTTTAAGATGGACACAAGGCATTTTTATAAAAATCTGTGTTATAGATTATTCAGGCCTATACATACTCGAGCAAGGATGTTATAAATAGAGGATCTGCCCATATGTATCTTCATCCTATTAAATCGGTGAAGACAGAAAGCAACCGAGCATCGGCACGTCTGATTGGCTACTCTCGTTTCTACCATCGTCTGATTAGCTACTTTCGTTTCCGCCATGATTGTTGGCTCAAAACATTGCGATCCTATTGGACGAAGTGGGCAGAGTAGGGGTGGCGAAACTGTGAGGCATGGCTTCAAGATTTTGTTGTAAGGATAGATCCTCTATTTTATAAGATCCTTGTACTCGAATGTATTACTTCATATATTTAAAAAAGAAAAGAAAGAAAGAAAGAAAGAAAAGAAAAGAAAGAAAAAGCAGAAAATGTAGTGAGTAATATTGGCTTGTTCAAGCTTCAAAGTTGTTTAATATGAACTGATATTGCTGTTTCTTTTGCTATTGTAAATATCTTCCTTTGAATTCACTTAGCTTAAGCATTGATTACATTACGTTTATAGAATTATTCTTTGTACTAAAATATTTACTTTGTTTAAGATCACTATAAATAGAAGAGAAGTTTGTGTGTAAGATACCAGCGAGCAAGCGCTTGTTAAAAAGTTCATCTGACTCTCGCTGGCCACGTCTGCGACCGAGATGACGTCATGCGCCAGAGCGACAAGAATGTAGCACTGCATTGCATCCACCTTGTAGTCTTTCCACCATGCTCTAGACCTGTCAACGTTATTTAAAAATAAAAAAAAAAATAAAAAAAAAATGACTCGACAAGTCTTCTGACATACCACACCATACTGCTAACCAGGAAGATTAACAACTCATTCTTCCATAAAACGGAATTATCTCTTGCCTAATATGCACGCTTATAGCGATTGATGGTTCCATTCAATTTAAAAGTAATCACATCAGAGCAAACTATGAAATCAGTCAACTGTTCATGATCGCAAGTCACCATATTTAGACGCACAATAAACGATACTTAATCGAAAACTAAATACGATCAATGTGGCTCTCGCTTTCTTCCTTTCCTCCTTTGCATTTTTATTTAGCTATTTTCAGACCCACATTTACTTACAGGCCATAGGGGCCCGGACTCAGTGTAGCATATTTCCAGGGGCGGCATTTTTTTTTTTAAATCGAGATTGTAGAGTGATAAGCGGAAAAAAAGCCGTCTGGCCGAGAGAGAGAAATGTAAAGGAAATTATACCGAAAACGAAGTTAGACAACGGACAGGAAGAATAAACAAGAGAATAGTTTTCTCGCTACGACGCTGCTGGCGCTAGGATGTTTTAGACTATTGCTTATTAGCTGCTAGAGTAAAACTACGACGTGTAATGTTTTGTCGGGAGGGGGGGGGGTAGTTTTGTGTTGCTTTTGCTTACACATCACTGAATACTAACACGAAAGGAGACGTAATTTTTTTTAATATGACCCTGGATATTTCTATTCAAAAACAGAGTAACTGTACGCGCCTTTGACACGGTAGACCCGTGTTCGATTCCACGTCTCATATAGCCTCGCTGCTGAAAGGGACGTTAAACTCAAATCAGATTTAAAAGGAGCTATTTTTCCAGAAAAGTGAATTTTGTTGCACTTTCTAGAAGCAAATATATATAATATTAATAATCTCTTTTATTCATCAGCTGCATGACACCGTTGTAATCGAATCCATGGTAGTTAGCTTTTTTAAATGCATATTAAAGAATATTAATCGAAAGTATTAATTAGATATGATATGAATGTCACCTCAGAGGTCTTATATCCTTTAATTAAAAATCAAATTGAGAGAGCAAAATGTTCCTATATTGTCCAGCTTCAGCACTTGCAATTTAGCTTGTCAACTGATGTGGAAAGATGAAACGACTCGCTCTTTTGATGGAGCTGGAAATCAAAATGCTGGGAGGTTGTGGTTGATGTGGAGTTTGTGTCAGGATAAAGAAAAATTTGACCAGTTAACATAGGGGCAAGCGGTTTTGTGGGTAAACTGTGGATTCAGAAGGAAATCAAACCACAGGTATATAGCTGTTATTTTCCCTTATGTACACAAATAAAAAGCTAATGGTAATAACAAGGAGATCAATTTGTAATATGTATAGTTTTTACACAAACAGTACGAACTTTTATACATGAAGGTCATGACATGGAAGGCTATGGAATCAGGAAAAACAGTTCTCTCTTTCTTGTGACTACTGGTGACAGTAGTAAATAGTAATTCTTTGTAATTGTGGAAACATTCGATGTATTCAATGGTGGCTACTAATGGGCATTTGAAAATATTACTGCTAATAACGAAAGCTGGTTTAGTTATTCTACTATATCTAGCAAATCTTGGATGCAGCCTGCAAAGCCAATTTATCCTGAGATTATTAACAATATACAACAACAATAGGGATTTTTTTTTTTGGAAAATATTCTCACATTCCCCTGCCATTGCGCTTTGCTTAGCTACTTCTAGCAGTTGCTACTACTCGTGTCTCTACAGTTAACAATGGGGAAGTAAGTCAGCCAGAAACTACATGTAAAAGTACCATCCCGGTATTCTAACTAACTAACTAACTCTATGGCCTATGGAACCCGGAGGTTCAGTGCCGTGTTCACAAAAGCTCTCCACTGACTTCTATCCTTAGCTAATTGCATCCAGTTTCTACTTTGTATTCCTATCTCTGCGAGATCCATCTTAATATTGTCCTCCCATCTGCGCCTAGGTCTTCCTAATGGTCGTTTTCCTATGGGTCTACCAGTCAAGACTTTGAAAGCGTTTCTACTTTCTTCCATTCTAGCTACATGACCTGCCCACCTAAGCCTCCTAGACTTGACGACCCTAACAATGTTGGGTAAACCGTATAAACTATGTAGTTCCTCGTTATGAAGCTTCCGCCATTCCCCATTCTCGTTCCTCTTGAGTCCGAATATTCTTCTCAGGATCCTGTTCTCAAATACTTTCAGTCTATGTTCTTCTCTCAGAGTAAGCGACCATGTTTCACAACCATACAGAACAACAGGCATGATTATCGTTTTATATATTTTAAGCTTCAAATTCCTCGACAGAATTCTCGACGACAAGAGATTTTGAACCGAATAGTAACACGAATTCCCTGCTTTTAGTCGACATTTAATTTCTTCGTGAATATGATTTTCGTCTGTTAATATTGATCCTAAATATTTGAAAGTATCCACTTTATCAAAAGCATTATTTAATATTTTAACTCCTCCACAATTTGCCGTATTACGGTCCCGACGCACTTCCATGTATTTAGTTTTCTCTGCATTTACTTCTAAACCCATATCCCTGCAAGCGTTTAATAAGATCTCTGCATTTATTTCTACTGTTCTCCTATCATCCCCTATTAAATTTACATCATCAGCATATGCCATAACCTGGTGAATTCCGTTCAACTCTAGGCGCTGGTTGCTATCTTTGATTTTCCTTATGGCGTATTCCAGCACAAAGTTAAATAATAATGGCGACAACGCATCTCCTTGTTTCAGGCCATTTTCGACGTGGAAGCTCGTGGACAAAAATTTTCCTACCCGGACTTTACTTTGGGATTCACTTAAACATATCTTAATTAATCTAATTAGCTTTCTCGGTATTCCAAGTTCTGTAAGAACGTTGTATAATGTTTCTCTCCTAACCGAGTCGTAAGCCTTTCTAAAATCAATAAATAGTTGATGTACCGGGGTATTGTATTCCCACTTCTTTTCGAGTATTTGGCGAATGGTAAATATTTGGTCGATAGTTGATCGATTTCGTCTAAATCCGCACTGATAATCTCCAATAATTTCATCTGCGTATGGGGTCAATCTTGCTAACAGAATATTTGAAAGGATTTTATAGGATGTTGACAGAAGAGAAATGCCTCGATAATTATTACAGTCAGTTTTGTCGCCTTTCTTGTGAATTGGAACAATGATTGATTCTTTCCACTCTTGTGGCAATTCTTCCTTGTTCCAGATAAGGAGAATGAGTTTGTGTATCTTGTTCCACAATTTTTCGCTTCCAGCTAAAATTAACTCAGCCGGAATTTCATCTACACCCGGAGATTTGTGTTTCTTCAATTTCTTTATAGCGGCTTCCACTTCTATTCGATTGGGTTCTGGAATATACGGTTCTGCGGTGTGTATCTCCTTTTCTCCACGCACATTAGTTTTTGGCTGCGTGTTCAGCAAATCGTCAAAGAAATCTTTCCATCTATTTAAGAGGCTATCCGTATCGGTAAGAATTGTTCCGTCAGATTTCTTTAATATATAAGCACGAGGTTGATAGCCTTTCTTAAATTCGCTGATCCCCTTATACATGTCCCGAATATTTTTATCTTTACTATTATCTTCAAGTTCCTTAATTTTACCTTTCAAAAAATCCCGTTTCTTTGTTCTAAAAGTTTTGGAAGTTTCCCGCCTGATATCTGCGAAATTCTGTGTAGTTGTTTCATTCGGATTTTGTAGCCACCGTAATTTTGCCTGTTTTCTCTTCTCTGCTAATTTAATACATTCTTGGTCGAACCATGGTTTGTTCCTACGTATTTCCGCGTGTCCCAATTTTTCTATTGCTGAACTTTTAATGGTATTCACGTGGTAGAATTGAGGAAAACCTGTCTGGTCCCTGGATTCGAATCCAGGAGTGCCAGAAGATTGCGAAGCAAGCATACTAAGTTACGTTTTGTCTATTAGAGTGCCGTGCACAGTAAAAAGCGACCAAAAGGTAATGTTACTGTTGCCCACGAGACGAGATTGTCTCGTCTCGTCTCATAAATTTTGTAAAAGTCTCTCGTCTCAATTCTGGAAGAATTATTTCTCGGCTCGATTTCCGATAAAGCTTTTCACGTTTTGACTAGTTTTGTAAATTTATTTATTAACACTTAAATCAAACGTATTATTGGAGTATATTGTGTAATCATGAGGGACGTGCTGAAGGCTATGGTGGCAGGAAAGATATAGAGAGGGCGAAGATCGATATCAAAACGTACGTGAAGACGAAGAGGTTTAGCGGAAGACTGTGGAGCATGGAAGCTTCTCAGTTGCAGCAAGTGACTTGCCAACAGTGGCAGAGTACCTATGATGATGATGATGATGATTGTGTAAATGATATCCATATCTTCAAACATTGATATCTTCGTTGTGCTCCTACTTGTTTATAGTTTCTATAGTTTCTATACTTTGAAACATGTAACACTAAAACTGTGTTTGAAATGTAAGACGTGGTGAAATAGTGTTGTACACAAGACAAAAAGTGCATTTTTTTTTTTTTTTTTTTTAATCCGAGACGAAACGAGAAATTTCACGAACGTCCAAAACAACGCTAGATAATGCCGCTTAGATGCTAAGAATGTAGTTTTGATATTAGTTAACAATAAATCAAAACCTTGATCGATTTGAACCTCAGGAATTGACATGACTGGGTAATCCTGAAAGAACACTACACACACACACGCACCATATCAAGTTGTTGTGTTTTTATCGAAAATTAACGTGGAACAAACACAATGCGATCTGCTTAACAGCGCATTATATACAAACTTCCAATTTATCAGGTCTAATTCATTCCTTATCCTTTACTGATCTGAAACCGAAGCGTAGACCCGAATGGGAAGTCTCAAAAGGAAAATGACACTAAATTTAAGCAAAATCTTAAAATTTATACGATAGTTATCGTGAAATACACATAGAGAGATGGTTTTACTCTATATATGATAGTGGAAGTTCTCTTTAATAATAATTACCATTACAGAGAATTCGAAGTTACTATGACTCGACAGCAAAATAAATGTAATTAGACATTAGTTTCGCTACGCTATAATACACGTGTTTCAAAAAGAATGACCTGATTTTGGACGGTAATAATTACGAAACATGGGACGTGTCGGCAAGAATATGAGTATTGTTTGAATGGGTGTGGCCTAGAGTTTCAGAAAATCGCCGTTAAATGTCAGTCAATGCGTCTTCTCAGTTCGCAGTCAGTCAGAAGTAAGATGGCGTCCGCTCAACAGCAGGCGTTTTGTATGCTGCAGTTTGGAGTCAGTGATTTTAGTCCAGCGTGCTTTTCGTCAGCGTTTTGGCATTGATCCGCCTCCATAAAAAAAAAAAAAAAAAAAAAAAAAAAATCGCCGTTGGTATCGCTAATTTTGAAGACAGGGTGCTTGGTAAAAGGTAAGAGTCCAGGTTGGTCTCGTACTTCCGAGGTTTATGACGAATTTAGCTATCGTCTAGATGTTGTTCTTGCTGTTGGTGTTGTATACATAGAGGAATTGTAATAGCACAGCTGAAATTTGAAGATTTTGTGAATATTTTGCATTTTATCTCATTTTTGTAGTATGACTTTATCAATAAATATGGGCTTTTAAAATTAGGTCAATCTTTTTGAAACACCCTGTACAATTATTATTTTATATATATATATATATATATATATATATATATATATATATATATATATATATATATATATTATTCGCTTGATTCCTCGATGCATACATTATCGTAGGTTTGTGTGGTAATACCAAACGGGTACTAAGAAGATATATTTTATAGTTTATTTTACTACATAATCATACTTATTACTGTATAATGTGTTATCTTGAGCTCATTCAGCTTTTCACATTACTCTTCGTGTGAAATGCCAGTTTGTTTGTTCAGTATATAAGAACCACAGGTTTAAAATAAAGAATATTTGAATCCAGTGTTTTCCATGTTGACAAACTGAACGCTAAGCTTCCCATTGTTACGAGTTTATCTGCATAATCGATGTAACAATCATATGAGCAGATACATGGCTTCGCATCAGCTGTTTTTAGTGAAGGTTAACTATTTGAATGTCTTCTTTACAATGTGTGTGCCGCGTAGTATGTGTGGATGGAGAGTGAGTGGTAATCAGCCAGTGAACAATGTTTCAAGCTTTGTGGTTAAGCTTAGCCGCAATAGTAATCAGTGAAGGAAAAAGAAAGAAAGGAAAGAAAAAATGGAGAATGGGCATATATACATGGAGAAGTGGAATTGGTTAAATCGTCGAGTAATTCACATCCTGCCTGTTGCGACCACAAACAGCGCGCTTCTGAATTGGACCGGGAAATTTTCAGTGAAGCGGAACTACACGGACAATCAGCGATCTGGCTACCGTACGTAACGGCATCCACAAGCCATGAAGAGAAGAGAGCTTAATAGATTCCTTTTCATTTTTCTTCTGATAGAAAATATGTTGGTTTGTTGAACTTTATTTTCCCTTTTTGGCACTCGAGACTATGTCAGATGTGGATCTACAGTTAAGGAGGAATTAGAACCGCTATAATGCGTTCAAATTTTAATGCTCACCTATTGGGAATAGGACCTTGGATCATATGCATCAAGGGTACACGCGCTAGTCACTAGACCAGCAAAAAGGGCTAATATAAGATTTGTGTGTTAGTAGAAATACACCTGGACGGGGCACGGAAGTTCAGTGATAAGAGTACTCACGTCTGGTGCGAAGGATTGCTGATGCGATCTCCGGCCATGTAAGTTTATGGTGGGTAACAGGTAAGTGCTATTCTGTGCTCGAGCACGGGACGGCCGAATTTAGGGGATGGCAATTTTTTTTATTTTTTTTTTAGAAGATAAAAATTAAATCTTTAAGTTTTACGTCCCACAATTATGCCGGCTAGGCTAAAGGGAACGGTGATGATGAGGATGAATGAAATGGTGGAATGAAGAAAGTGGGAGGAAACGAAAGAATCCCAAGAAAACCCACATACACGGTGTTTGTCCACTTCAAAGTTCACTTGGCACGAGCTTGGATCGAACCAAGAACCTCTGCACCAGAGTTGAACGCTCTACCACTGAGCCAGCGCGGCCCTCAGGATTTTTTAAATATTCGGCTGCAGAGTTCCGCATAAGCGCGAAAAAAATGTTAATGTATTTAATTCGCTGTCATTACAGCTCTTATTAGCTAGCTTATCTGATTATTTTTAAAACGTCATCCTCCCACCCACACCCAAAGGGGTGGTGAGGATTAACTTGAACATCATGAAAGCTGATACCATTAAACTCAGCGACCTCGAAAACTATGAATTCAACACTAATATTGGTTGTTTTCTGGGGAGAAGGGCGAAAAATTTGGTGCAGGGGGCGGCAAATTATTTAGAGCACAGGGGTGCACAATATATGAATACGGGCCTGGTGGACAATATCGTGTCCGTAGGGTTTTGTCGAGGTTCTCCAACGGACTCCAATCTTGGGGGAGCGGGTGGTTCGGTTCCCTCAGAAGGTTGCTTTGGACTTACATACTTATATTAAAATCCTTATTGTTGTCTTGTTACATATGTCTGACAAACGTAAATCTCCCCACCCTCTACAGTTATACTGAGGGGTTCTCCCGTTGCTTCGAACATTCTCTTTCATTAATCATCTGTCTGTTTAGCCTAAAGGACAAAATCGTGGTGAAAACTAGAAATTTCATTTTCATGTAGAAATGCACCTGAAGAATTTTAAGTTATGTCTTGTATGTACAGGGTGATCCAGAAGTGTGGAAACCCAAGAAAAATCCAAACCGTTCTGAATTGGGAAAAAAGGAAACAAGTGATGATAACAGACTTAGGGAATCTTTTAAGACATATGGCATCATCGTCCGCCATCTTGAAATGGCGTTTTTTTTTTAAAAAAAATGGGAACCTCATCGCGTGATGAATCCGATAGGACAAAGCAACCCACTGGTGAAATGTTTTTGTCTCTACGACCAATCTTTGCAAAGTTTTAACTGAATTTCTGCACTTACCTGAAGAAAACACTGCGGGCAATGTGTGACCCACTGATCAATGTTACAGCAGTTGTTCAATGTGCCATCCCTCCTAAGCAATCGTTAAATGTATCCGCTGCTGCTAGTCATACATTACCCTGCCCAACATGTCATCAAGAGTACTACACGCGTCAATATTCCTGCGTTGAAGGTGGTAAATGTCCCTGAACTTGGTAGCATACACAACGGATTTCATATTATTCTCACAGAAAGAAAATCAAGTATAGTGAGGTCTGGGGAAAGCGGTGGCCATTCCACAGGTCCGCCCCGGTCTATCTACTCTGTGGGAATTGCTAATCGAGGTACTCACGAGCACATAATCCGAAATGAGGTGGTGGTGCCCCGTTATGTTGATAGATCAAAGGGAAAGAGCCATCCTTTAATGCGACTGACGGCAGGAACTCCTCCTCAAGCACGTTACTTTAGGTAATTGGATTTAAATTACCCTCGATGAAGAATAGGTCCACCACACGATATCCCACACACCGCACCACATCATCTCTTTGTCAGAGCCAACGTTCCAAGAATCGCCGTAGCATTGTGGATTGTTGTCAACCAATACCGGTGACTTTGCTTGTTCACCTCACCCGACCCCCCCCCCAAAAAAAAAGGCCTCGTCCGAGAACAGCATGTCGTATGCGAATCGAGGATTCTGTATGATTTGCGCCGCGGACCACTCACAGAATTTGACTCGACGGTCTGGATCATCCTCGGTTAGATGTTGGAATAGCTGTATCGTCCATCAATGCCACTTATGCACAGATACAATTCGCAGGGTGGACGTACGGAATACATCACATTCTTGGGCTAGGCGACGGGTACTGCGGGTGGGAATGATGCCAACACAGCAGTGGATGTGGCAAGCCTGCCTCATTTTGGTTTGTTCTCCACAGACCCGGTTTCCTTAAATATCGCCACACTGCACTATGGAAAATGCGCTCCCGTTTTGGGTGACGAGCCTTGAAATCGTCTACGATCTGACTGCTGCTGTGCTCTCCTGAGATCAACACGATCTCTATCCGCTCATCCCTTGTTAGTGCTATTCCATGTTACGCCACCTGAAACAAAAGAAAATCGGTTAAAACTTTGCAACGGTTGGTCGTAGAGCCAAAAAATTTCATCACTGAATTTCTGGAAAAAATTCAGTCTCATTTGATGTGTCACACGATAGGGTCCCCATTTAAAGAAGTTCCCGCCATTCCAAGATGGCGTTCGATGGTGCCATATGTCTCAAAAGATATTCTTTGTCGTCTGTTATCATCATTTTTTCCTTTTCTCCCAATTCTGAACGGTTTGAATTTTATTTGGGTGTTTCCACACTTGTGTACTACCCTGTACAATATTCTTGATCATATTGTAGTATATTGTGTATTATATCTCGATTTCGATTTCATGTGCCAATGCACATGAAGCTACTATCATTAACACAGGCCGTAATCACAGTTAGGTTTGAACATTAATATTTGTGTAACAGCAAGTTAGTTGGCAAGCTTTTAAAAAAGAAGTTAAATGTAAGATCTTTTAACTAATCACGATTTGTACTTATAGCATACTGCGAGCCGAAGGCTTGGGGGGAACAACTAAAAGCGTTAATTAAAAATTCCTTAGTTGAAAGTTTGTATTGAGAGAAGAAAATACATGTTATTTCTCTTTTTATATTAATTAGTGGTTATAAAGAATAGTTTATAATACATATATGTAAGTTATTAGAGTTGTATAACCTTTACCTTAATAAAGGGTATAATCTAGGCCTCTGAGATTCTCAACCTTAGTGAGTGATACGCAATTCAATTGAATTTTAATTCTTCTGTCTTTTCCCCCCACTATTCACTATAAGAGAACCAAATGGGGACAAAAGGAGATACTTCGAAGATCACTTATTGTCCATGTATGTAGTTTGAGAAACGCTTCCCTAGGATGCAGATAAGACAGGATTTTAGGAGATGTGACTCCTACAAGTGTAAATGGAGTGCTTGAAGCTTTTCTTTTTCGTTCGCCATATCTCCGAAACTATTAGGCATATAAGCTGATAAATAAGCATCAACAAGTATTTTGGAACAAACAAAATAAAATATACAGGGAGGCCCAAAACTAGCTAGACCCTATACAGTACCGTACTGATCAACTCATCGTATTTTATATCATTTCTTATTGTTATCTACCAGGTAGACTTGTTAGTTTCTTTATTATTTGTTCTTAAAGCCTTTTTACTTATACCTTAAGCTCGCAACAGCCGAAGCAAATAAACACATAAGCTAGAATGTTATACTTGATCGATGCAAGGGTGTATACCTACTTTTGGGCCACCCTGTATATACTGTATTTACTGGACTATAAGACGAATTCCTTTTGTTTCGTTTTTTTTTTTTCCAAATTCTTCAATCGAAGAATGCGAGGTCTGCTTTACTAGTTGGCGTTAGTGCTTTTATGTTGTGTAATAGCTTATGTCAAACATTAAAATATACTACAGTTGCTATGGTGTTCTTGTTTTGATTTTAAATATGATTTAAAAAAAAGGTTGTGAAAGTAAAAATGTACCATAAACTATCGTATTTGTTCTTATTTACTGTCTCTATCTTACCGGTATTTGTTCTTTAATACCATGATTTAGATAACCAACAATTGGCGTATGTTTAAAATAGCTAATGTTAACTTTTAGTGTGTATTTTGAGATATTTTATATCAGTAAAACGTTTTCTAATATTGATTACTCAGAATTTGTTAAAAGTAAGTTCTTAAGAAGCCTCTTCAAAATACGGGGTTCATCTTATTATCAGGTAAATATAATATAGGCGTATCATACAAATATTTTCCACAAACCTTATTCTTTCCGTGTGGGCAACGGGCATTCTGCTTGCAATAATTATTGTAAAAGTATGTTATTATAATTCATGTATGGACAGAATTCCTGGCAGCCTCTATACTTTCATGGCTATGGAAACCGAGACTAATGAGAAAAAAGGGAAATGTGATGGAAATATAACAGCGTAAAACCATTGCAAGAACTGTACATTGTTTGTTCTTAAAATTCAACCGCAGAGGCAGAGTGTTACCGCTAACAGGGCATTAACCACTTAACAAATTGTAATCCCAACCCCCTTCCATGCGAACAACTGAGAAAGGAAGGCGAAAACACAAACACCGAAATGAGAAAAGTAACAACAGAGGAGGGACAAATAAGCTTCTATCTTCAGTAATGAGATCTAAAGAAAGAGGGAAAAGATATTACATATGCAGAGCGATAACGATACGAAAACAGGATAGTACCATAATTAGCATCATGTACTGGAGTATAAATGGGGTTAAAAGAATGAACTTTAAACTTTTCCTAAGGGCATGAAATGGAGTCTACTTTCTTTCTACATACGTGGAAATATAAGATTTTTTAAAATTACGTAACTGTTTAATGTGCTTATCAAGAGAACAACGTTAAAGTGGGTGAAATATTATACATTCGGCGATGTCTAAGTTAGAACTCGGATTTATGTGCTCACAGATCGGTATAGTCTAGGTTAGTCTTTATTCGATTTATCATTCACTTTTTACTAGTAGATTATCCTTTCTTCGCACACATTTCATTTTGAACATAAAAGGCTGAATTTGGATTTAAACGGCATCAAATGTGTCACTGTTCGTCTCAGCAACCCCGAAAACTATGGATTCGACACTAATATTGGTTATTTTCTGATCAGTTTTATATATATACTAGCTGGGAGCTCCGCCCCCAAACCCCCGTGTTTGCTCGGCCTACGGCCTCGCACCTCTTGAACCCATAATTCTATCGTTTCTTTTCTTATTTCAACTACCTAAAAGATAAGATTTTGTATCCCAAGAAAACGCCCATTTAAATAGCATGGGGCTTTCTTCAGCCCCCTTTAGACCCCTAAAAAATTAAAAAATATTCACTTTTGGCAGTTTTTCTGTCGGTTAGTCCTGGAAGGCTACAATCATGCCAAATTTCATCGTTCTAACCCTGCCGGAAGTGCCTAAACATTTTGGGGTGTAGAAGACATCCCATATAAATAACACGGGAATGATTTTTTAGTTCCCTATAAAACCACTCTACGGTTGAAAATTTTTATTTCTGATGATTCACTTAGGTAAAGCTAACAAAAACGTACAAGCATACTGAATGTCAAGTTTTTATTCCAATTCTAAGTACCTAAAACATGAGATTATAGGTCCAAAAAAAGGACCATTTAAATAACATAGGGAAATTCTTCATCCCCTATTTAGACCCCCTAAAAATTAAAAATATTCACTTTTGGCAATTTTCCTGTGGGTTTGTCTCGAAAAACTACAATCATGTCCAATTTAATCACTGTAGCCCTACAGAAAGTGCATAATAATTTGGGGGTGTAAAAGATGTCCCATATAAATAACATGGGGAAGATTTTTCAGGTAACTATAAAACCACTCTAAAGTTGAAATTTTTATTTTTACGGATTTGCTTAGGTAGTGCTAACGAAAACGTGCAAACATACCGAATTTCAATTTTTTATTCCAATTCTAAGTACCTAAAACAAGAGATTATAAGTCCAATAAAGGTCCATTTAAATAACATGGAGAAATTCTTCATCCCTTCTGTAGACTCTCTAAAAATTATAAATATTCACTTTTGGCAATTTTCCTGTGGGTTAGTTCCGGAAAGCTACAACCATGTCAAATTTAATAATTGTAGCCCTACTCACAAGTAAACCTTACGTTTGGGTGAATCGAGTTGCTGACTGAGACACATATGAGAAAGTAGTACTAATTGTGGTCAGTATTTCAGTGAAGTTATAGGTGCGAAGCTCCAGGGGTTTAGGAGATACAGCTACCAGAACATCACATGGAAGTACAGAACATTATTCATACAGTTGGAGGTAAAAGCTCTGTAAGACCTCTTGTAACGACAAAAAGTGAATAAAAAATATATGGGTACATATTAGGACTAGGGGGAAGTCATATAGTAAGGGTATACCTGACGGCGGCCATCTTGAAATCCGCCATTTTGAATTAAGGTTAAGTTTTTAAAATAGGAACAGCGTCATATGATACATTATTTAAGGCGCAAATTTAATCAGAAGAACAATGGTGATGTTAATTTTGATTTATGCGCAATTGGTAAAAAGTTACAGGGAAATTAAATATTGTTGCAGCATATGTATTAGTCCTTTACCCCACCTTGTAAATTTTGTGTTAATGATAATAATTAAATTAAAAGCAGGTGGATAAATATTAGGTCTATGGTAAGAGTTGCCTTGATGGCGGCCATCTTCAAATCCGCCATTTTGAATCAGACAAAAGTTTTAAACAAAACGCATAAGAGTGACATCTTATTAATAGCAATTTTTACCATAACTCCAACGGTATAACCATTTTTGCTTTATCATTAACCAGCACAAAATTAAATGGATCACTCCTTACGACTACTGGCTTGACGGAAATGTTAACGACAAATGTGTCAAGTGTAATTCGATTGCCTTTGTAAGGTGTGCTCACTGTGAGCAGAGCATTTGTGCAAGTCATGCACTCTTTTCTGAACTACATATTGATTGTACTAATGGAGGATTTTTCTGGAAGAAAGACCCAAATTCAATTATGACTCAATTCCACTTTGGTCATTTTTCCTTAAATTAGCCAACTTGTTTATGCGATAACAAATGCTGGTTAATGATTGTTATACCGTTGGATTTAAGGTAAAATTTGCTATTAATAAGGTGTCAATGTTATGCGTTTTGTTTAAAACATTTGTCTGATTCAAAATGGCGGATTTGAAGATGGCCGCCATCAAGGCAACTCTTACCATAGACCTAATATTTATCCACCAGCTTTTTAATTAATTATTATCATTAACACAAAATTTACAAGATGGGGTAAAGGACTAATACATATGCTGCAACAATATTTAATTTCCCTGTAACTTTTTACCAATTGCGCATAAATCAAAATTAACGTCACCATTGTTCTTCTGATTAAATTTGCGCCTTAAATCATGTATCATATGACCCTATTCCTATTTTAAAAACTTAACCTTAATTCAAAATGGCGGATTTCAAGATGGCCGCCGTCGGGTATACCCTTACTATATGACTTCCCCCTAGTCCTAATATGTACCCATATATTTTTTATTCACCTTTTTTCGTTACAAGAGGTCTTACAGGGCTTTTACCTCCAACTGTATGAAGACTATTGTGTACTTCCATGTAATGTTCTGGTAGCTATATCTCCTAAACCCCTGGAGCTTCGCACCTATAACTTCACTGAAATACTGACCACAATTAGTACTACTTTCTCATATGTGTCTCAGTCAGCAACTCGATTCACCCAAACGTAAGGTTTACTTGTCAGTAATTTATGTCAGCTCATCTAGTTTTATATATATATAAAATATAAGTTGCGGGACTGAATTTGGATGTAAACGGCATTGAAAGTATCACTGTTCATCTCAGAGACCCCGAAAACTACGGATTCGACACTAATATCGGTCATTATCGATTATTTTTTAAATATCTCCGCCTCTCGTAAGTTGCACCGTCAAAGTGAAATTACAAAAAAACATCTCAGGCCTGAACCTCATTTACGTTGAAAATTTAGTCGAGTTCGGTACTGTGATTCAAGAGGCAAGAAGTCACAAACATTGGATTGGATCAAGCTGCGATAACATCTCCAAGAACACTGTTCCCGGAAGCGCACATGAATGGGTGTACTTCCATTTTAATCAGTGCTTGTGGAGTAAGGTTCAGGAGTTAGGACTCACAAATGATTATAAATCAGCTCCACTCCTTGTATATGATGTCGATGTTTGGTGGCTGTCCTTTATGGAAGATAGATCACATAACGAAAGACTGGAGAGGTTTTTAGATTATTTTGTAGAACTGTAGTTAAACACTTCTAGTATTGACATCTCTATGTGCAACTGCTCGAATCAACATCACAGAACGAATAATGTTAAACGGTGAAACCACAGACTCAAATTATTAGCTAAGTCAACTTCTAGTGGTAATGTTTGGTGAAGTATCTAAAACGTGAGTCTGTCTGCAACGATTACCTACAGTATATGAAAGTAGAACTTTAAACATTGAAAGGAAACGTAGACGACGTCAGTACATAAGATAGATAGAAGAAGGAAAAAAAAACTTATTAATTGAATATGTAGTCTCGAAAGATGTCAAGACATTCTTGAGGAAAATGGCACACATTCAAAAATTGGAGTAATTTTTGTTTGTTCCAGAAGAGAAGCTATCTGCCAATGTACTAACTCTATTATAAATCAGCATTGAAAGTTGATTTTCACATTGTTTCAGATATTTATTCCCAACTGGATCTCACCAAAAGTCCGTAAATATGTTCATCATCACAATGCACAATAGTTGTGACAAATCACTCCGCTAGCTAGTTGTTCTTCGGATAATCCCGTAATACTTACGTGTAATTACAAATATCTCAATTCAACTCTGGTAACGAATGGCAAGTAGTTATTGGAAAACTGTTAAGGAAACTATATATATATATATATATATATATATATATATATATATATATATATATATATATATATATATATATATATAGGACACACTCGCACTTCATTGGCGTAGTAGTGTGCGGTAGCTATAGTCCAGACCAGGGGTAAGAAATGGAATTCTAGAATTAAGAGGACGGTACAGTCTGATCGGGTTACGCCACGAGAACACAAGCACACGAAAGCGAGGATGCAAGCAAACTCTCATAGTGACCGACCGAAGAACAAGCGTTTTATACGGAACAAATTAAAACCAAAGAAAATCAAAATCACCAATTATTGCAATACAATATCTGAAATATTATTTTATGTAAATACGTTTAAAAAAAAGCTCAACATGAAGATCTAGAACAGAAGTCGACAAACTACAAACCGTGGACTAAAAATGTTTTGTCATCTCCTTTTATCAGGCCCGTGTGATTCATTTTGATGTTTGGCAGCACTTACTTCTGCGAAATGTTTACAGTGTGGCGCTACAAAAAACTTACTAAGGGGACGCCGTCCCCTCGCGTTCCCTATCATTTCCATGTCTAGTTCAGATTCTATATTACTCGATATTCGAATTGCTGAAACAGTTGTTGCAGTTACAGTGGCGATTACGATGGTGATCTATTGATAAAGATACATTTATTTGGTAACAATTAACTTACAGGCGCACTGTTTATACTAACTTTGAGATTATGTATAACTGAAAGTAAAGCTTGTGTTACAGTTTCGGCAGTTTATGATTACCTTCATCAGACCCATAATGAAGATATACTGCATCGTGGGAAAGTAAATATTTTGGTTGTATATTTTAATCATAACTAGATCATATAAATAGAAAAGAATTGGTTAATTATAGATGTGGTCTAGTTCCTTTTTGAAACTTTATTCCAGAATCATAAATTCATCCTTCTTGGATGTTTTTGAGAAGTTTGGATTTGACTCTTTTGACTCTTTAGTATACTCACATTTTAAGATACACCTGGAATATTATACCGGATATACGTAAACCCGTGGTTTTCCTATCAATTGAATATGTCAGATGACTTATGGTATTGTCACGCCATACCTCGTTGAACCTTGTCGAGCAATCAACCAACGTCCACCAAGATATTTTATCGAGACACCATTAGAAAGCAAAAGAATTTGGCAGTAAGCTTCTAAAAATCTTGTTTTTATTAGTCTGCGTTTCATAATTCATAATACAATACTGAGCAGCAGAGACCGAAAAGTATTATATATAGCGTTCATTTTAGTATTTTAGCGTTATGGTGGGAATAGATATAAAGATCTTCGCATATTGTGAGAGTCTCTTGGCATTTTATATATATCGGCAGTTTCACCCGGCTATATATATAGCCGGGTAAAACTGCCGTACAATACATTCAGAAACAGCATAATCACAGTATATAACAGGTATCAGGCTGTTCTTTCATAAGTAGTCCTCGTAACGTGGGCCATTCCATACCAGTCTTCGCAAAATTCTGCAAACGCAAAAAGTCATTATAAGTACTGTGCCGATTACATCAAACTAAATCGCATAGTTTGCGTTGCGTTGACGCAAATCGTTACGGAATGTGCCTGTTTGTCCCTGCTCATTCATTTGGTTCGTTCAGGAACTTCCTATCAGGAAAAATGTGGCAAACCAAAACTAATTGGTATTGATAATTTCGTACGTAGTCTTTCAAGGCTGTAGATATGGAATAGCACAGATGTCATGCAGTAAAACAATTAAGAGTCTTCATCCCGGCGAAATTAAAATACCGCTAATTTTACAGTAATTATGTGATGTCTTCAAATAGATAAAAGATCACCGAAATGTGAAACAAGAGCGCCCTAGACAATATTATTTTACATGAGAAATCGTTATCACGACTCACTTATCTGCTTTCGATTTCGAGCCATTTTGAAAATCGGCATTTATTTTCGCGTTTCTAAACAGCTGAAAACGGAAAGCCACTAGCTGACTTGTGATAACGGTGCCTCATGCAAAATAATATTGTCTAGGTCGCTCTTGTTCCATATTTCAATTATCCTTTATCTATTTGAAGATATCACATAATTACTGTAATATTAGCGGTATTTTAATTTCGCCGGGATGAAGACTCTTAAGGTCTGACTGTTTGTAACGATAGTGTGTATAATAGAATTTAAGAGTTTATGCAGTATTTTGTTCAGTTTGCATTTTAAAATATTAGTTAAGGTATATGCAAGCAGGTATATTAACTTTTACTTTATTAATCACTAGCAGCGTTCACCCCGCTTCGCTGCGGTCACCCCGGAACGCAATAAACTTTGTTACTTAGATAATTTTTACTTTTTCGCTTTCAAGTGATATGATAAAAACCATAGAAGATTGCAGTAAATGTTAACATTATATCGCCTGTCATTTATGTTAACCCGCCCCGCTTCGCTGCGGTCACCCCGGAACGCAATAAACTTTGTTACTTAGATATTTTTTACTTTTTCGCTTTCAAGTGATATGATAAAAACCATAGTAGATTCCAGTAAATGTTAACATTATAGCGCCTGTCATTTATGTTAACCCGCCGAGTGACACGGTCATGCGGGTTGCATATAAATACGTTTATTTTTATACCTATGATGAACTAACAAAGGATTTGTACGTTATGGACACTTGAATGGTCAATTATCTCAAGACACTGGTAATTAAAAATTAAAGTGATATGATAAAAACCATCTAGGGTCCAAATCCTAATAACCCCCCAAAAATGAAAGAAATTGGTTCAGCCGTATTAGCGTGATGAGGGAACAAAGGATTTGTACGTTCTCTTTTATAATATAGATATATATTGATTAATGATAGAAGGTAAATTTTGAGTCAATATATGGATTTCGAACTATACCTTTTGGAAAGCTTCAAGCATTGTTTTCGCCTATGAATTTACTTTCATTAATCACTGTTTCAGACGTTTCCACTATTAATTTGATGCTTTGATGTTTAAATTGCCTTGTAACGAAGTTCAAAGACTAAACTAAATAGCAAATAATTCAACTAAATTGATTCCATTTTTAGAGCTTTTATTTGAACACATGTTTTTGAGGCAGGTTTTATTATATTTTTTAAAAGCTGTGTTTGATTGTGCATACATATGTGTGTGTCCCCGTGTAGGAGAGAAAGAGAGAACAAGAGTCGACTGATCACAACAAATTGGATTCGTTCACTCACTGACTAGTGTTATTCCGAGTTTCGGAACGAGACCTGTTAGCAGAGATTTTTCTCCATATCCGATCCTGAATGGAACTGAATTGAACCATATAATGGAGGTAATTGTAGCTAGCTCAGGCACTTGTGGAGTACTTCCCGTTTTGATTGTTGCGCCACGCCAAGCCTCGTGCTCGTCTATTCATTAGAAGAGAAAGAGACTGGAGTGTGTCCGCTAACAGACTGCAGTTAGTTGAATGTAACACAGAATCAGTAGGTCGGTTATCTTTAGTAATAAGCTTCTAACTGTTATGGAGCTTTATCACACTAATGTGTTCCCGAGGTTCTTTATTTTCCTTGTCTTTTTTCTGATTGGAAAACAACTTAGGCATCAGACTATGTAGAAACGTGAAAGGCTTCACGCGCAAATTTTCACTATATATTATTATTAGTAGTAATGTACTTTTATGCCCGACCATTATACCCATGCCCTGTAGATTAAAGGAGACTGACAATTGATGAAAGTGAATGATTATGAAAGAATTGATGGAATTGTAATGTGGGAGGGAACAGGAGAACCTCGAGAAAACCCATAGAAACAGAAAATTGTCCTCCGTAAGTATGTCTCTACCTACTGTGCTGATTGTAGCACATGGAGGCTCCGTTTTTCGCTTTGTCCCTTTTATGTTTCTCATTTCTAGTTTAAAATGATTAGGATTTAGATTTTTGGGCTCTCGGCATCTATAGCCAATGTTAGCAAGTCAGTGTTTGGGAAATGACGTCCGTCGGCGATCCGAGGAAGAAAAAGGAAGGAAGCGGCCTGGGACCTATATGTTAGGTACCATCCTGGCATTTACCTGGTGTGAATGAGGAAAACTCATTCAGGATGGCTGGTCTGAGAAAGCTTTTACACTTTTTCGACCGAATTTCCCGATATTTTAAAAAGAAAGATACATTAAAACTAAAAGAAAAGACGTTGTTATACACTAAATTCACCTCAGTGTTTTCCGTATTGCATCCACATCGATAGCATATATCCACTGCTTATTTACAGTAGAGCGCCGATTATCCGAAGTAATTGGGGGACATGGGTGTTCGGAAAACTGGTTTGTTCGGATAATCGAACTGTACATGTTTATTTGCCAAAAAGAAGTACTGTACAGTAAATTTATTCATAAAAACAGGCATCTCTTTAAGTATTACAAAGTAACGTACAAAGGCAACTTTAGTAGGAATATATAGTATGTGGTACAGTTTATTAAACAAAAATATGTGCATATTACATACGCATTTTGCATGAACAATACACACAGTACACAAAGTGTGCTGATTGTTGAAACACAGCGACTGACGGCTTAGCCGGTCAGCAGCGCCTTATGAAGGCCCCATTAGAAGCAATGTTCCGCCAGCGGTGGCTCAGTGCGGCGACTACTATGGGAAACTTGGTTTGGGAGTGAGGGGGATGATGGACGGTAGGGTGGGAGAGTAACAGGTGCGAGCGAGTACACAGTTCGGTTAAGCGGTCGTTCGGTTGACCGACGTTCGGATAATCGACGCTCTACTGTATTTATTTATTACTTTTTTAAATTAACGTCTTCTGTAATTTTGTCTGGTTTTCTAATACAGTGAAACCTCTCAATAGCGGACACCAATGGGACATGAAGTTTTGTCCGTTACTGAGAGGTGTCCGTTATAGAGAGGTTACAGAAGTTTAATTTCTCATAACGGTAATTGTATGCTGTAATATATAGTAAAAACATTTTGTATTAGCTTAAATACGTAAAATTAAATATGAAAATACTCTTATTTAGTACACATTTGAATTACTGGGAGGGATGAAGGAGAAATTCATTTCTGTTATTGCTGGGCAATGTTTAACGAAAAAGGCATGCTTTTTCCTCTACAACGGTAATATAACTCATTAGCAAGTGTCCTCTAAAAATCCTCAGTACGATTACGGAAGAAACATGTGTGTGTGTGTTTGTGTACTGGCGAGGCATCTTCGTTGACAGAATGGATGAAAAGGCAAGCTATTGGGGTGCATATGTTTATTGACCCAGGCCCAATCACAAAGAATATCCTTTTAGAGAAAATGAAAAAGGAAGCCGGGAAAACTCCAACCCACACTTGTTCCAGTATCATGAGTAAAACAAAAATGTTTCTTTTCCGTAAAAGTAAGAGAGGAAACATTACTCGTTGAAAATGTTATTGTAAAACAAACAATGTTTGTTTTGCTATCTATGAAATTGTCGGTAAAGATGCAAGGTCCAGACGAAAAGGATTAAATTTGTTAGGGGAGGGAAGATCTTTCGCATAGAACTCCTGGCCTTACGACTAACCCTGCATGAGTGTTATTGCTTACTCAAAATTTTCTAGGATTTCCGCCAGAAAGCAGTTTATTGCGGGAGGGAAAATGCAAGTTCAGCTGGTCTGTTTGATGGTTCACTCATGAGAGATACACTTATGGGGAAAAGACTGTAATATATCGCAGAAACGAGAATTATTCCTGTCCGTTATGAAGAGGTTATTGAAACGTTTGGGGAAAAAAAGGACTGTCCGCGTCCGTATCTGAGAGTGCCCGTAAAAGGGAGGGTTTTGTTCCGTAAGAGAACATATATTTTTGCCGGGACAAAAAAATCTGTCCGTATTATGGAGGTGTCCGTTATTGAGAGGTGTCCGTTAAGGGAGGTTTCACTGTATATTAATATTCACTATATATATATATATTTTTAATTTTAATAATTTATGTTCCCAGCAAAGCCAATTAAAAATATTCTGTAGAGTTTCTAAAACGTAATAAAATTTACAATATAAAAAATTTAATTATCCAAGAGATGGCGTAATCATCTTCGGAAAAGTGAAGGAAATAGATATTTAATATTTTAGATCAACATAAATAACGCATTTGTATAAGAATATACGTCTCATAGGTATAATTCATATTTGAATTATATATGTGGGTGGAAATAATTTCTTTTTATTCTTTCGTTTTTATGCAATAAATGGATTTGCTAATGAAATTAATTTACAACAGTAGTACATTTTAGTTCTTTAGTTATAAAGGATGGGACCCTTCCCGGCGTCTGCGGTAGCTTGAGCGCGGGCCTTTCCTTCATGGCGTCCGAGTTTGATTCCTGGCGAGAGACATGAAATGCATTACAGTCGTATGGATTCCAACATAAACTGTAAGGTTACATCTCATATAGCTTCGGTGCTGAAAAGTAACGTTGAATTATAATAAACGAACACCAATTAATGTGATTTCCGAGCCATCACAGTGTCTTTAAATCCGGTGCAGTTTGGCGGGTGCATAGGCTGTCATACAAGATTAACCCTCACAGCATGAACCGCTTTCCACAACTCTAATCTTGCTTCCAGGAGGGTTGAATTACAGGATAAAGCCATAATTTTAGTTGTTTCGTATTATTTAACGAAAAATAACCCCTTAAAGATATGCACTACTAGTTATTTTTTAAAAAATCTGTTACACCTTTATTTGTTATTTCTGCACTAAATCTCATTATAATTACATTGTTATTATTATTACTATCCCTCCTGGATTAATGTCTAGTGTTCACACACTTGGTGCATCTAATCCCGGGTTCGATTCCCGGGGAAAAGCTTTGGTAGAATTACTTGGTTCTGATTCCACATTAAACTTCGTTGGTAAGCGTCTCATTTAGCTTTAATGCTGAAAGAGGACACTAAAATTAAAATACACAAACCAGAAATTATTATCGCGTGACTTGACTATTGGTTTAATTCGGTTATCAAACTATAAAATTGTCGGTTGAGTTTCCTCTTCTGAAAGTATTATAGAATATATACATTTTGATGCTTGTTGGTGATGTAGTTGAGAACACTTCGAACTTCTTTCTTTATCAGTGTCATAGTTGTGTGTTTTATGGGTTTTGGATGTATAGAATGGGTCTCTTGGCCCCTGAAGCCCATTATGGTCGTTTAATATCACATTGTGTGAGCAATAAACGGCCTCTCTTCTATTAAAAACTCGATTGATAAACTGCCGATTGCCACGAAACTCTTCGTCTAAAGAAACCTAAATTTCTCTATTGTAGAAAAGGACTTGTAAAAATTCGTGTTGTAAGTTGCTAAGAAAAGTTTTTTTTTCTTTCTTTTTCGTATGAAACGTGTAGTTGCTATGTAGTTTTAAATTCGTTTTACAATAAAAGAGTGAGTACACAAAGGCTTTCTATGATCAAAAGAGGATGTTTACTTTTTTTTGTTATATATACATAATGTGTTGTTTGCTTCCGGGGATAAAATTCTTTTCTTTAAAATATTTTGTTCGTGTCTGCATCTGTTTACGGGTAACTAGAGGCCATATGCTGTATTTTGTGATGATGTGTCTAAATTATCCGTGAGTATATTAAACAAATCAACTTGAAAATATTTCTCTCACTACTACTACTACTTCTAGTACGACTACTACCACTATTATTATTATTATTATTATTATTATTATTATTATTATTATTATTATTATTATTTTAATATGAATATGAATATGAAAAAAATCGAATTCGAGATCTGAACGTATTTACACGTTTTATGACTTATAAATACCGAAAAAAGTTCGACACCGTCTGTCCGTTCGTCTTGATGTACCTAGGTACACACGTCTAGAGTCCATCCATACTGTTCAACATATCTCAATCAAATTTTAAACTTAGAAGTTTATATAGGATTCTCCAGGGGGGGATTTTCGAATGTTCTTCTTACCCCTAGAAATTAGGATAGTTTGTTTAAGAATAAAAAATAAAATAAATGCGATTTTCTCAAAGAATGGCTATAACCGATTTTGTTTATACTTTATAAATCATTTTTTTAAAACAACTCCATCATGTGGTATAAGTCATTATTCTCTGGGAAGATTCGAAAGTGAGGGGGTAATTTATTCTTGGGGGAGAGTATTTTTGGACGATTTTCTCAAAAACGACTCAGGTAATTTTTGTTCATATTTCATAAATAAATATTTAATTAATAAGTCTATAATGTTGTGTAAATTATTCTTTACGAAAAAAAATCATAAGGGGTAGTTTACACTTGGGGATGAGTTTCTTTTCGAACTACTTTCTCAAATAACAACTCAAGCGATTCTGTTCATATTTCATAATAAATATTTCTTTATTATTCCTTTTTTTTTTTTTTTTTACATAAATTACTTCCATGAGAATATTCACAAGAGCTATTTTACTCTTGATGTGATTTTTTTAAAAAAAGAAAAAGCAATTTTGTGAAATCCCTGTCATGAGATTTTATTATTTTATAACCAAATATTTCATTAATAACCCTAACATCTACAACTAGTGTTTTACTTTTGGGAATGAGTTAAGTTTTCCAAAAACTCTTTTATAATTTTGTTAGTGTTTCACAAGAAAATGTTTGATTAATATCTGCATCACAACAAGTTTTAATGTAAAGAAACTGGAGCGAGAAAGTTTAGTGCGGTGGACGGTACTTTATTTTTAAATAATTGTACGCAGGTGCGTTTCTTGAGGATAGTCACATCTAGTGATATATTTCTAGAATTTTTGGAAGGTATACGTTCGACTGTGATACCCATCAGGGGCGGCGACTAGGGTAGGCAGGAGGGGCAGTTGGAAATGTAAAATTTTTGTATATATGTTACTGGCTCATAGAAAAAAAATGGTGCCATAAAATATTTGCCGTTGCGTGAGTACGTATTGGTTATTTGGAGTTAAGAAAGCTACATAAATTGCGTTTTAATTGCACTTCAAAGCAATTAATCTTGCAATTATGTCGTAGTATATGCTTGTAGTATTTACTGTCTTTCATTTCCTAAGAGTAATAACATACATTTAATGGCAGGTGTGGAATTAAAAATATGATTTGTTCATTAATTCCCAGCTTCAATGTAACTTCTGCAAAACAAGCCTCATTATTCATTACTATGATTAATATTATCCATTCTATTTATTACTTTTGCAAATTTGTTATTAAATAATCTTATTACACAAGTTTCGAGACAGAATTTTTAGATGGAATCAAATCTCTTCTTACACTTTCGCTGTTTAAGAGTACAAAGGGCTAGTACCTACTTGCGTTGCTCTTGTCAACTTACTTAATAAAATATGAAATACCATATACGGTATTTTAACTGAAAAATATAGTATGCTATTAGTTATACAATTTTTCATCAAACAAAGTGTTAGAAACAACCAGGAAAACTAACATTGATATACAAATATACAGATCATGCCTTGCCCCTGCTTTTAACGTCCAATCCTCGCCACTGATACCCATCCTTATATCTTCCAATTCATCCCCGATTTAAAGTGAGTATATGCTGTTAGATGGGTATATTAATTAGGTAGGCATATGCTGTATACTCTAGTATACGCTTCATTACATTCCTGATCACATGTAAGAGAAGAAAACTTACGTAATGCCCTAAGTTCCGTATACAAGAATATTGTACAGGTGGTAAGTTTTCCTTCCTTAGCTTCTAGCGGTAAAATTGTACTTCTCTCAAGAGCCGCTATTGATAACATGATAAATGGTCTCTTTCTTCACTACACTAACGAAGGAATAATTTCACATTGAGGTGTAGCTCTGCTTAGCCTTATCTAAACCCTTATACAATGTTTTCACAGTGTTGGGGCACAGTGATTGTCAAGCTTCAGATATGGAAATTACTATTCAGCCTACATGATTAATTCTACATACACGCCTCACGTCTTAGCTGTTGTATTCGTTTAATTTGGAACTTTACAAGTGGTTTTCGATATATTGGTACGTACATTTCTACCTTGGTATCGCCAATTTTCGCTGTCATTTTTAGAAGTATTTATCATAAATTTCCATCTTTGTATGTAATTAATGTTATTTTGTCTGATAGAATTTACGGCAGATAGAAATTAGTGAAAATTGGCGATACGGAGAAATTAAATTTGTATATTTATTGAATTTTCTTTTTCTTTCTTTTTTTTTTTACTCATTTTGCTGTCAACTATAATAAATAAACAAAATGATTACGTGGGCTATTAGAATCTCTTACAAAACCATAATTCGGGGATAATTTTCATTACTGTTTTTTTTTTTTTAACTATGGGATCTTGTGATTACTTATAAAAAGAAAACAAACTTTGGTAAATAAACTTCAGAGCCATTTTTTGCAAGGTGATAGTACACATTTAAAGTGTTCATATTACAGACTGAGAGAGCGCAATGGCCTAATATAGCAGAGAAAAAGCGTCTTAAAAGTTTTCGACTTACATCATATGTCGTACGTTGCGCAAATTTGTCAAGTGATGGCGTAGCAGAATTAGTAGCGTCTGTGACTTACGTGCGAAGGGTCCCAGGTTCTATTCCCGCTGGAGTCACTTTTTTTTTTGTGCTTGAACCAATAAAGTAGCCATTGTAGCTACAAGTAAAATGTTAATTCACCAAATGTTTATAATGAATTAAAGAATAGAAATATTCAAATCATTTGTAAAATCTTTCAATGTTCCATGTTAACTAGCAACGAAATGTAATCTGTTTCGTAAATATATTATCACGAGTTATATTATGGTTACCACAGTCGTTCTGTAAAAAAATGTTCTTGACGCTTCGTGTCTACATCTGTTGACAGTGTGTGTATCACAAGCACTTGCGCAAATGGCACAGATGGATGAGTGGGACATGTTTCCTGCAATCTTGGAATTGAGGGACTGTCCCCCCCCCCCCAATAATCCGATTTGAAATGTGTTTTTTTGGGGGAAATGTGTTGATTTATGTTCGATTGCCACAAAGGAAAATTAGATGAAATTGATATCCCCCAGAATAAGCCTCAAATCTGCCCACCTCCCAATGTTGAAGACAACTCTGCTCCCGTGATCCTCCATAGTGCTGTTTTTCAACTTCATAAATATTTTGAACATCGCTTTAAAAAAAATACGGGAACGGTCTTACCCGCCCTCCCCCACTGTTGTAGACAGATTTTTGCCGCTTATTACAAGGGAAATACGGGCAAAATCTCCTTTGGTTATAGTAACATCCAGTATTACCAAAGGGGATTTTCTTCTCATCCCCCATGTGATTCTCACTGTCAACAGATGTAGACACGAAGCGTCAAGAAAAGTTTTTGCACAAGATTGTGGTAACCATAACTCGTGATATTAATATATTTACGAAATACATTACATTTCGTTGCTAGTTAACATGGAACATTGAAAGATATTACAACTGGTTTGAATATTTCTATTCTTTAATTCATTATAAACATGTGGTGAATTAACATTTTACTTGTAGTTGCAAGTGGCTACTTTATTGGTTCAAGCAAAAAACAAAAAGAAGTTGACTCCAGCGGGAATCGAACCTGGGACCCTTCGCACGTGAGTCACAGACGCTACTGTTCTGTCACGCCGTCACTTAATAAATTTGCGCAACATACTACATATGCGGCGAGTCGAAAACTTGAAGACGCTTTTTCTCTGCTATATTAGGCCATTGCGCTCTCCCAGTTTGTAATATGAATACTTTAAATGTGCACTATCCCCTTGCAAAAAATGGCCCCGAAGTTTATTTACCGAAGTCTGCCTTCTCCTTGTTAATTAAATTTATGTGCTTATTTGACAGAGTGAATGGATTTGCAGAAGATTGGAAGTCGTTGTATTTCTTCGTGTGTTTGGAAGCGTGTCATCAAGTGGCAGTGTTTGGAATCGTTTGCTGTACCAAGCCCAATAGTGGTTCGGATTATACAGGGTGTCCGAGAAGTCCTTCCCTGATTACAGAAATTGATAACTCAGGCTAGAAATAAGATAGAAATATGAAACTGGTGTTGAATTGTTTACAACCTATAAAAGTTTTGTCTGTGTTAGGTTTGTTCTGTTTTACCAAGTCTCTTTTTTTTTTTTTTGTTTTAGGTTTGTAGTACGTAAGTAAGAAGCCCAAGAAGCCATGCCAACCAACCAGGCCTCCACGCTCTCCTGACATAACCCCATTAGACTTCTTTTTATGGGGTTATGTCAAGGATGAGGTCTACCGAACACGTGTACCAGATCTTGAAACCCTGCAGCAACGAATAACCACAGTCGTTGCATCGATCCCTCCAGTGATGTTGGCTAATGTGTGGGTGGAAATTGAATATCGCCTAGATGTGCTACGTGCCACCAAGGGTGCTCATGTGGAAGTGTACTGATGTGACCAAAACTTTTATAGTTTGTAAACAATTCAACACCAGTTTCATATTTCTATCTTATTTCTAGCCTGAGTTATCAATTTCTGTAATCAGGGAAGGACTTCTCGGACACTTTAAACCAGTGATGATCAAACTTTTCTTAGAGAGGGCCACAGAAAAAATGAAGATACTGTAGGCGGGCGAATATAATTCATTAAAATAAATAATATTAGATTTACAAAATTCTTGTAATGCTAAGCTCTATTAATGATTGAGTTTCTCATTATCCGGTTCTAACTGGAATGCACTGATTCTCAGCAGTAAAGGTAAATGTTCATCTGTCAGTCTGTTTGTAATACAATTGTTCCGAAGCATTTCTTTTCCTCATTCGTCAGATCAGGAATGATGTTGCGAGTCGAATAGAACCTTTCAGGGAGTCGCATGTAACCCACGGGTCGTAGTTTTCCCACCACTGCTTTAAACAGTAGGTTTCGTGTCATATAACCAACGTCGGTGCTAGAAAGAGAGTTAAATTTAATCAGCCATCCAATCAATTATAGGGAAGAGGGAGGCAAGAGTTAAGGTGAGTCTTGCTCTTGTTTAATCGGCATGCAAGTAGGATCTGCATACGACCCTGTCGACCAGGGAATGCAATCGGTTAGGAAGTTCTGTTGTTTCCAGAACATAAGAAAATCTTCCGTAGCTCTCTAGAAATTGCTTCTGGACAAAGTCCTTATAAGAATTCCTTATGTGAATTCCTTATAAGATGAATAATAGATTTTAGTCTTTAAGATGGATGGATGTCTAATAGCATTGCAATTTTTAGTTTCTTAATGTAAAGTTTTACGATTTCAAACGACAATATTTTTGAACCTCTTTTATTTTAGATAGAACTTCCATCTTTCGAGTAATGATTTTTACATCTATCTCGTTTCATGCCCTGTATTACTATAGAAACCATCTGTTTACTACGCTCATGTTATTTATGAAAATAATCTCTGGTAGTTTAGCAAGTTAAGTAATATTCAGTTCGCTTTAGAAAGTGAATTAATTACAACAATTATGATACAATTGAAGTGCTCACTGATTGACAACGTATTGTTGGCGGTTGTGTGATTTTCGTGTGAAAATCAACTCAGGCCTCTAGAGCAATGTTATTAACATAATCGAGTGGAAATAATAACAGTCTTCCATTCAATACAGTTCATTAAATAGAATTACGAGTAGAGAGCTAGATTTACGATGAAATGCGTTTTACCCATATGTAGTAGATCTGCATGATTATTGGAAGTAAAGTAGATGATAATTCAAATGTTGTGATCTTATGTTAGTTGTTGTGTAAATTTGTTTTTAAAATAGTACTTTTAGATAAACAATACTTAAACTAGGAAATTATACGAGATATTTCCAAATAAATATCGTGACTTTTAGACTTTGTAGTGTTTATTACAATTAACTTACAATTAGAAATAATACAGCAAATGAAAGCAACTCAAACAGTTTTGTACGCACGTATTCTCATGCACTGTTTCCTGTCTACCGTTAGAAAGCGCTAGTAGCAAAGATTGCGACTAGTGAGGAAAAACTTTTTGGGACTTATGCAGAGTCGTTTTGACGTATGATTAACGTCATACTAAAGGCCTGACTACTGCAGGATATGTATGTTAGTCGAACTCTTTAGTATAGCACTAATCACGTGTCAGAACAACTCTGCATAAGTCCCTTTGTGTTTTACATTTTGCAAAGACTGCAAGTGTAGTTACAGTGTAGCCGTCTGTGTGGAGAATTTTAAGGAAACACTTACAACTACGTCCTTATCATTTGCGGTTGCTACAAGCTCTAAAGCCTACAGACTACGATTTACGTGCCAACTTTGCAATTGAAATGCTGCTGCATGATTTTCTGGATCGAGTCGTCTTTAATAATAAATCGACATTTCACCTAAGTGCGATGTGAACACTCATAATGTTCGCATGTGGGAAGGGGGGTCAGCAAATCCTCATGGGATGGTACACTTGCAACGGGACTTCCCTAAATTGAATGTGTTTTGCGCCATACCCAGCGGAAAGTTTATGGGCCTTTCTCGCCTATCGACTCGATGTGTGCTGCACAGAGAAAAATCCGTTCTCCGGGCAGCGGTATATTGAACAAATACCGTATATATCCGTGTATGCCGCGCACCTTTTCTGCACAAAAACGAAGCCAAAAAACAGGGTGCGCGGCATACACGAGGAAATGTAGAATTGACTGAGCCACCAAGCATTTAAAATCACGGGGAGTTTTTATTAACCTAATACTGGAATATTGTGAGTAATTTTACAAGAATAGAAAAGTTTTAATGTAAAATGACAAGTTACAGCTCATCTTTCCTCTTTGCATCAACCGGGCTTTCAAGAACCACTTGCGGCGACTGTACACTGAATGGATGGCAACTGCAGTACACGAAACTACGCCAACTGGCCGAATTAAGAAACCTGCACTTCGCCTTTTGTGCGAATGGTTTATTGAAGCATGGAATTCAATTCCAGAGGATGTTGTCGTCCGCAGCTTTAAGAAATGCTGCATTTCCAATGCCAGCGATGGGAGCTAAGACTATTTAGTCCGATGGTGATACGTGCTGCAGCCCCTCGGCGACGAAGAAAGCTAGGCACGGGAGTGATTCCTGTTAATAATCACAGTATTGTTGGATTGTCTCTGTGTATAACAATTTTAATGATTAAAAGTAGGATGAAAAATACATTGTACAGTTTTTTTTTTCTCAGAAAATTAATGTGCGCTGCTTACACGAGTTTTTTTTTTTTTTCAATTTTAACGTTCCAGAAATTGGGTGCGCGGCATACACGCGTAAATACGGTATAGGGTATCCTCTTGCTTACTATAGAAATGAGTACGGAGCATACGTATGCTACATATGCGTATCCGTATGCTACATAGGCACTGTCCTTAGACGTTACATCATGCCGTTGCAGGATGTCTGACATCTAACAGTTTTCCGTATATCACATGCATATACTTATGTTACCTTCGTCAGCTATATGTTATATACGTCCATTTGTATGTGATATCATCACCGCCTACATTGTTTCATACGGAAAGTACGTATAGATGGAATACTTATACAGAAAGTATTATAAAACGTGCGTTTTCAGTTATACGTCTGCTGTACGCTAAGTCCAAACACTACAGGAATTATGCATGTAACCTGTCTTTTTAAGTACGTCACCTACATTTTTTTCTCAGTGTGTGTGACAAATGGTGCTCGCATTGAACTCTTGTAGCAAAAACTGTTTGAGTTGCTCTTTCATTTGATGTATTATTTATAATTGTACTTAAATGTAATAAATACTACAAAGCCTTAAAACCCCGATATTCCTTTTGAAACATCCTGTACATACATTGGATTAAAAACATTTTCATACACTGTTTGGGAAATAATGTAGTGTCAACAGTAATTAAGCAAGTTACCAAATAAAAATCACGTGTTTGTCAATAAATCACTGAAAATCATTAACCCAGTAATACTAATAATCTATATTATAAAAGAGAACGTACAAATCCTTTGTTCCCTCATCACGCTAATACGGCTGAACCAATTTCTTTTATTTTTGGGGGGTTATTAGGATTTGGACCCTAGATGGTTTTTATCATATCACTTTAATTTTTAATTACCAGTGTCTTGAGATAATTGACCATTCAAGTGTCCATAACGTACAAATCCTTTGTTAGTTCATCATAGGTATAAAAATAAACGTATTTATATGCAACCCGCATGACCGTGTCACTCGGCGGGTTAACATAAATGACAGGCGCTATAATGTTAACATTTACTGCAATTTGAAAGCGAAAAAGTAAAAATTATCTAAGTAACAAAGTTTATTGCGTTCCGGGGTGACCGCAGCGAAGCGGGGTGAACGCTGCTAGTAAGATAATAAAGTGCTCTGATCAACGTAAGGAAAATACATAATAATATCAATAAATGATTATTAGTGATTATATCAATTGAATTTAGCATACAGAACATAATTAGACAAGGATTGGTTCGTTTTGGACTTACCGTCTCTTTCAACACTAAGGCTGTATGACAGATGGACCTACAGTTTAACGTGAGATCCAATCGACATGAACTCCTGCCAGCAGTCGAACTGGCGTCTCTCGCCCCGAAGATGCGTACGCTAACTATAAAGCCACGAAGGAGTTCACTTAAGTTAACCAAGGAGATATGAAAGTAGGTTTTCTTTTGAAAGGCAAAAGTTTTTATATTAATATTTTCAGAACATTAATTATTTATAGAGGATGAAAGTAATAATAAATAAAAATGAGTGTGCTATAAGTAGTAACAAACTGTAAAATTATGAAATCTAACCAGATAACTGACGAGACACTTTTGATCTCGTCCAGTTTGCTGCCTCTGAGTGTCTGAATTCAGTCTGCTGTAATAAATGAAATGAATTTTCATTTCTAACGTTCAAGCCGGACCTCAGGTGAAATTTCACCTGAGTGCTTCCACGCTACACCTTATTGAATGTGTTACCAATATGGACGCGCATCATCAATGTGAAAGCAGACCAGTATGGTTCAGGAATAGAAACATTCATGACACACTTTGCCAAAATCCTCTTAACAAGATTTCCTTGCGTTGTTTGTAAAATAGGACCATACCATATAAGAACATGTTCACAAGGGTCCCAAAAGTTAGAATAAAAAAAATGTATCTACTTTCATCAAACATCATATAAGAATCTATCAAAACAACTACATAAACAAGAAAGAAAGAAGACAGAACATGCTATACTAAACTAAGAAAAAATGCCATCTTAAACTTCTTTGCCTTTGGAGAGGATGGGCGTTTCCACTCCTTTAATGACTGCTTACTCTTGGGGTGTAATGATGGATCCATGTTTCGTCACCTATGACAATGGAGTGAAGAAAACAGTTCCCTTCCGTAGAGAACCGTTCCAAAAGTGGCATGCAGACTTGTCCCAATGTGCTTCTCCTTGTGTTAGTTGGACAGATTGCGTGGAACCCATCGGGAACAAACTTTCCGATACTGGAGAATGTCGTGCACAATGTGACGAACGCTTTTGAACGACATTCCCAATTCTGCCATCAGACGCACTAACATGATCATCTTGTTGTTCAGAATCAATTCCTTCACGCGAGCTATGTTCAAATATGTTGACGCCGTGCTGAGTTGGCCACTGCGCTCCACGTCGGTAATGTTTTCTCTACCAACCGCAAACTTTCGGCACCATTCTGCGACATGCTGACAAGACATAACAGTCTCTCCGTAAACCTGTATACCTGTACCTGTAACAGAAATATTGGCCTTGTAACCTTAGTTTCTAATTCTCTCTTGTATGTTAGTCGACCCGCAGCAATATTAAGCCATTACTTCTACGCAGCATTTCAGTCAACACTTTCCGCTACAAAGTTTTCCACTACATTAAGAAACCCATCATCTTGCTAAATTACCATCACCATAGGAGCTGCTACGGTAACGAACAGGACTATATTACATCTTCTTCAACGAAGAATAAAAATGAGAGGAGGAAATCCGTCTTAGGACAAGAAGAAATTTACCAATCTTATTGACCACGAAAATTGGTCAGGATCAAAACATTCGTACGTTAACAAGACAAAAATATGAACAAGAGAGTAAGAATACCTAAAGAAATTATCCATTACACACAAACAATTCTCACCCAGAAAATAACTCATAAGTGCCATTGATACTGATCCTCTCTGTGACCGAGCCTTTCCTATTTCTAACTTGCCTGCATGGGTGGAATGTTCCGAATTCTGCTAAAACCTATTGAGATTGTATCTGCGAAAGGTTATTAATTAAATTCGACAAAATATTTTACGGCTTGAGGTCCATCCTACACATCGATGGGTAAATAGATATTCGAGACCAGATTAGCATAGTCCGTCTGGCTTTAGCAGTGTGATGGGAACAGTGATAATCTCATCGCATTAATCCACAAATGCACATTGTACTTGGCTAATGGGGAGTTGATCTCAAACAGAAACAACATAAACGTTCTCCCACTGTGCTTCATTCAGACATTTTGATCAGTTGTCTATTATCGCCAAATGATATTGCTGTCAGCTTGGCTGTTATAATACGTAAAAGAGGAAAATTATTCTTATAACAAGTGATGTTTGTTTGACATTGCGACACTACGTACGTAGGCAAGTTTAATACTAAACTCTGAAGTAGAGTTGTAACTTCCAGTTCCAATGATAGGAAAAAAAAAAAAAAACATTCTCATCATATTATACAGTTATTACTATATACGAATCAATTTTCAAACTACAAGGAAGTTGTACTAGGTTTTACTATTTTCTCTTTCAGTGCAGGAATAACAGGGGAAATGAAATATAGTCTTGGAATCTTGAATCAATACAGTCTTCAAAAAGATATTCAGCGTTTCATGCACTCATCATACAGCTTACATGAGAAACAGTGGATTGTGGAACTAATACGATGAAAGAATATACTTTATTTTATTTTTTATTTATTTATTTTTGCATCTATTAGATTTCGATATTTTTACGTTTAGTGGCCCAGCATGCAGTATATTCTATCGATATTCTGTTTTCTGCCATGTTAGTACCAGCGTGTCAGGTGGGATGAATACGATTGTGTTCATTATTCGCTGTCTAAGGAAATTTAAATCTTGAATTTTCTGCGTATGCACTAGATATTTAACGTGATCCCAAATGAAAGTGTTCGAAAATGATAGGTCAGGCTACGAGGAGGCCAAGCAATTGGTCCTCCTCTGCCTATCCGTGTGTCAGAAAATCGTCTTGTCCATAGGTGCATAAAACCGCCAGTCCTTTCAAGACATTTACTGTTTCTTTAAATTGTTTCAGCCTCTTATGGGTTCTCTTATCTGTTGGTGAGGATCTCCCATACTCGCGATGAAAGGCACATTGCTCACTGATTTAATTTCAGTTAACCAAATGCACTAGATTTCCTCGGCTAATCCACCATCGCACTGCCCGGCCAACGCCTTGACGCCAAAAGTTTCAGTTAAAATAAAATGGGGGTCAAGACACCACATCCTCATCTTTCCAGGATCCAAATTTTTTGAGTTCCTTCACAGCCTGCAAGAAGAAAAATGTATTCGTTAAACACACAAGATAAGTCACAAGCGTTTAGCATCCCGTAAATCTTTTATAACCCTTCCAACACGGGGAAACACAATTGTGCGACTTGGTTAAAATCGACGTAGAAGTGCCCCCTATTACTTTTGTGCTTCGAAACGGCGCGGCGTGCAGTGATTGTGTAAGTTTCGTTCAACGATTTGCAGTTGTTTCGGTTTGTGATAGGTCATTTTTGGCGCGTACAGGAAGAAAGGAAAGTAGTCTCAACGAAGCCATGACTGTGGCCGTGTTGAAAGGAAACTTTTTTTTTTTTCTAAAGTAACATTTCTCGACTCCTATTGCCATTTTCGTTCTGTGGAAACCAATATTGGAACCGAAAGTAGTAGTGCATTTCTACCACTTCTGGTTGTAATAGAGGAATAAAGTAGGAAATAGGACCTTTTCTTGTGGTATTAAATTCAAATAAAACAAAACTACTTTTTGCTTTGTACTATCATTTTGCTCTATGGTGATCAATGTTGAAACTGGAAATCATTTATTTTTGCTACCTGCGCACAGTGGTTCAGGACGAGCAAAAACCTGGCCAAAACCTATAATTGGTTATAACAATGTACAAAATGCTTCTAAAGTTCCAAATATGCGCGAATTGTATATTTATAGTACTAAGAATTAACGAACATCTTTATCATTCGGTTGCACTAGTATTATTAGAAAATGTTTGTAAACACTGATAAAGTACTATGTATTGGTATGCATTACGTCAGTACACTGAACACAAACAAATCTGCGCCACATTCACACTAAAAATTGCGATTACACTCACACACACAAATGAAAAAATAGAATTGATTTTGTCAACCACATCTGTACGTCAATCATCACTGTCATTGTCAATATCGCTGAATGCAGATGGGATGCCTTCTTATTTCGGCTGCTGGACGCCGCGTTGGCTTCTTCCTATCCACGCTGCGATGTCTTCAACAGCTGTCGTCCTTCGTGTGACAAGCATCGTCTTTTCTTTCCCTTAGCCACGTGCCTAATACTCAAAAGAAAAGAATAATAAATAATAAGAAGCATATGCAGCATATCCTGACTTGTAATAGTGCGAGAGAATTTGCGCGAGTGATCTTCCCTAAATATTCGTAAGTCTTTAAGTCGTGTCTCTTCAGAAAGTTTAAAATGGCATTTTGTATCACAGCCGATCCATGAACAAGAATTTTATGGACACTAGCAGACATATAGAAACAAATTTTAAAGATAAACGAAGAGTTTGTCTGTCTCCAGTGCATAACTGTGAAAAGCGTTGTGATTAACATCAAGCCCAAAGTTGATTACAGATAGTATCACCGAAAAACGTGCACTCAGTTGTTCAGAAAACTCCGTTATTTATAAAGATTGGTGCGAGTCCGCAAAACATCTCGCAGCGTTCCTAACCTTGCTTGTTCCACTACCTCCTGCTTTGGGTTTATCAACATTAAGGCCTATTTTTTCTCTAAACTTGCTTCCGAATTTCATGTTTTCGTGATTCCAATAGTTCCTTGTGCTTCTTTCGAACTTGCCATGTCTCGAAATTAAGTCTATATGCAATATGGAGGACCCACTCAAACCATCGTATGTACACATGTAACACTGACAATCCAAAGCGAAATGTGGATGTGTCTACGTCTTTCATAGAAACTCTCTCTAAATCGTTCATTTCTTTGGGAGATGCTTTGCAAATATAACACTTTGGAAGAGATTTGTTGTTCATGAGTGCATTACACACTTTTCCATCGACTATATTGACAATGAGCTCGTGATGCACAGTAAATTGGGTTCCATTAACGTTAACAGTCGCCTATAACTGGCCGAATTGGCACGAAAGACGTAAACAGCAGGTATTCCTCAAACATAACATCATGTCCTGCTGAAAGTTCTGCTTGTATACGCTGTGACCTGTACTCCCATCACAACCTCAAAACTACAAGCGTCTCTTCTTTGGTGTAGGTTTGGGTAAAAGGCTTTGGTCCTCTGCGCTCTTAAACACTTGTCTCACAAACTCTAGTCGGCGTTATTTCTGTCATCTCACGAAGTTCTTTTGCTGCATCTTGTTGTCCTGATGCCCGAAACCTCATTTTGGCAGCAAAGGCCAGTTTCGATGTACTTGCAGATGTGCGTAAGTCTTCCGTTTTCCTCCGTTTAGTTGTGTCAATAGATTCTCTGGAATCCTTCGATGAACGACCACCAGGATTTGATCGACGTTCCATGTGTTTCTGGAATTTAAACGTCAGTTCTTCATCAAGCAATTCTGTATGTGTCTTCAAAAGATGTCATGGTTATTGCCACTCTTATACAGTTTTGGTACACTTGGCTGCAAAACCTGGAAACAGTTCGTCGAATGTCTTCACTAACGTAGGCTATGTGATCACCAGGTCCAATAGCGTCAAAACCCATGTCTGGATATGCCGTGTTTGCTACCTCTGACAATGTCCTTTCTTTTCTCTCATTTTCTCATGTGTCTCAGCTTTATTATGAACTATAAACGTCCTGTATATAAAAAGTAAGAATTATTAACTTCGGTGCCCTTTCACCACACACAATCACAAAGAAACATGTATTTCACAAATTCGCACATATTTGCACCTAAACTTCCTGAAAAACAATTCATGAAGGATTATTCTTTCAGGACATTTCAACAACTCTGCTGGGGAACGCTGGGCACTATACTAAGTTTCTGCAGTTTTGTGGACCTTCTGCTAAAACAATTTAGATTTTCTCACATTAACATATTTTGTTTGAGGAAACGTACATATGGAAGATACTGCGTAGCCACTTTGGACAGTTGCAGTACTTGAGAGGTATGTTGGTGCCATATACAACAAATGTTTCTTTTAACGACATATTCTCAGATACCAGGCCATAAACTTGAATGCTAAATACTCCATTTGGTAATTATGTCACAGACATGTTCACAATGGTTAACTTCCATCACTTCTAACTCACACATTACATGTTACTCGTGTTCATTGTTTGTATATAGGAATCTATGAATATTTGGTAACCCATACACTACACCAGTGTCCTTCTAACGCATTTTGCAAAAAAATTGGTTTTGGCCAGGTTTTTGCTCGTCCTGAACCACTGTGCTGCGGTTTGAATAGAGCGTTAATTTAATAGAGGAGATTAAATCTATTCTTGGGATGCTTGAATCGATTCCAGGAAACATCTGCTCACTGTCGCTGTCTGATACCTGTCAACAGACAGACGCACCTTCTAACACTTTCCATACTTACAGTATAGCACAGTTTAGACGTCTAAAAAAATGAGCAAATTAACTATATTTGAAAATGCTGTTTTGAAATTGAAAGTGCACTTGTTCGTATTGTAGCTGAATTTAGTCAGTCATACTGATATATACATCGTATATGTGATATTATCTCACTGACTGCATTAAGTACGTAGTAACTTCCTTACACCACCTCGTCATTTGAAAATTTATGTTGTTAACCAAACTCATAATCTTGTATTCAATTACTTTCTTAAATCGATCTTTGCGATATACATACGTCCGATGGGTAATAGAAGAACCAATAACGTTTAACGTTATTTCGCTTTTATTCACGTTCTTTAGCAACCTATAAGAACCGGAAAGAAAGGATAAAAGTCGTATACTAAAAGAAACCAGATAGAGTTTTCTTGCTGATTTTTTTCTTACATAATGCACTTTAAAAGAAAAAAAGTATTGGTCGTATAATTATATTATAGAGGCGATATGTATGTATTTTCTCTTCCCGTTCTTTACAGTAGCATATTTGAAAAACGATACGATCGCGGAGATGACTTTTTTTAAAGAAAGAAACAGAATTCATGAGCGATAAACCACTTCCATCGACCCCCCTGGTTCAATGTTTTTATGATCATGACCCCAAAGTTTAACATTTTAAAAGATACGATTCTTTGGCAAATTTTCATTACTTCTCTTTACTCATGAGTCTCTTTTTCATTCCATAATAATAAAAAAAAGGGAAAAGAGAAATAAAACACACTCTTCGATTTCTTTTTCAAGATTCTTAACGAGAAAATAGTCAATACTTAAGATAGTAATAATGTGGCAACTTCCGTTTATTACTTTCCTTTTTAAGATGTTTCTCATATCTATTCGATCATGCTGATGAAGGAGAATATATATATATATATATATATATATATATATATATATATATATATATATATATATATATATATATATGGAAAATACTTAACTGTGATTTATGTAATAGTTCTCGGGAAACTTCTGTTAAGCCTTTTCACTTCTTCTAATTTTATACTCTTCGTTCTATCTTTTAATAAAAGCAAGACGCAGCAGTCTGTCAGTCACGCTACAGTTCCTAATAGTTCAGTGAGCCTAATGGTTCTCGCTGCCTCGTACCTGACGTGAACAGATGTCGCGGGCATTTTGAACTGGTTTGGTATGGAGCTTCAGGCAAGTAATGAAACAGACGGGATTTGTATACAGGAAAACCGATGCCAAGAGAAAACTGTTGATGGAGAAACGGGTTATTATCGTTAATAGGAATGTGTTACTAAAAACCATGAAACATGCAAGAACAGAACAAGTGGCGAAACTATTGTTTATGTGGATTAAACTTGGGTTAAGATAGCATACAAAAAAATACAGTCTAGGTTCCCAAAAAGAGATCAATTCCTTTGAAGGTTCCTTTAGGTAGAGGTGAAAGAATAATGGTTGTCCATGCAGAAATGTGAACAGGATTTATCTAAAACGCGCTTTTAGTATTCCGGTCAAGACTGACGAAAGATGATCATGAAGAATTGACAGTGATAAATTTAAAAAAGTGGTTTGAAGAACAATTATTGCCAAATGTCCGGAGTATTCGGTAATAGTAATGGATAATGCGTCTATTCATTCACGGCAAATAAATAAAGCACCGACTTCGAAAAGTAAGAAATCGGATATGCAAATGTGGCTCCCTGTATAATAAAACAATATTCATTTTGATAAAACGATGCTCAAAACTGGGAGCGAAGACGAGAATACGAAATAGACACTTTTGCAAAATCTGAAGAACACACTGCTATTAGATTACCACCTTAGCATTATAATTTTAATCCAATAGAGTTGATGTGAGCTCAAGTTTAGAGTTATATGTCAAAAGAGAGTTTACAATTTCTGTTATTGAAACGCTTCTGTTCGAGGCTCCCTCGATTCAGTGATCCATGAAGACTGGAACAAGGCTGTAGTACATGTGAAACGCAAAGAAGAATTTTATTGATTAAAAGACAGACTACTGGATGAACTTGCTGATCGTTTAATGATAACCTGTCATCTGATTCAGAAGGTACGGGCAGCCAAGACGGCGCTCTTCGGGGGATAACCTTAGAATTCACCTACCTTTGCCTCCTTAAAAGGTAATTGAAAACAGACTCTGCAACTATAACTTACTGTCTTTTCAAAGGAATTTCCAGACCGGTATTCTCTCGAATTTTTATATGTGGAATGGATTGTATATCTTTTAATAAAAATCTTGCATGTAGCTTCATTGCCCGGGAAGGTTTTTTTCTGGAGGGGGGGGGACAATAGTGTTGGTAACTTAGAGTTGCGAGATCTTACGTCTTCCTCCTAAGTTTTCGTGTAAGTTTCTCGTAAGGCATGGACATTTTATTTCAAAACTGTAATTCCTATAATTGTTTTTTAAAACCTTTTTTTTTGTCACTTCTAGGAGAAATATTTTTAAAAAGTGCAGAAACACGTCTTTAAGTATTTTAAATGAAAATTCTGAATATCAAATTTCATGTCTCTAATATAAAGGCCCAAAGGGGTATTCCCAGAGATGGTAAAAATTTAAGCATCTTAGGAACCACTTTGACCTCCCTCTTATCTTTATTCAGTTTTAAAAACCAATACATTCATTTAAACTAACACACATTATATATACAAAAACAATAGTAAAATGCAATAGTACTTCGTAAAAGAAATTTGTATAGTAATAGGTGTATGTATAACTCTATTCAGTTCCCCTTCTCTCTCTTACTACCTTCGTTCTGACTGTTACTTCTATTACAACACATATCATACAACCTTTTAATACTCATAGTTGTGTAACCCTCAATAAAATACAAAGTTTTAATAATCCAATAATACCCAAACAGACAAGTCAAAAGCTAAAAACATTATCAAGTACACCACAGACCAAGTTATGAAAGATAAAGCATAAATAATAACAATAAAAAAGAGAACTATCTAAAATAGTAATAAATTTTTCCAAACATTTATATACAGCAACAACACCATTATAACAACAAGTAACATAATAAAATTATCCAACCAACATTTCCAGTATAAAAAGGTAATAAATAACTATATTATACAAGAAACCAATTATTAAAATACCTAAACTCATTAAAAGCCTTTGATTCTGTTATATATAAACAATCGTTTCAACACTACATTAAAAGTTTCTAAATCATCCTTGTTTGTAAACTAATAAAACTAGTTAATATAATCTAAATGCGCATTAAGAATTTCAATACTTGATTTCAGAGCTAGTATAGCAATACGCTTGACAATAAAATTAGGCACATTAAATTCTTTTAAAAAATTTTAGCACTTTTACTAATTGCTCCCCTAGAACCAATAATCACCGGTATTACGTTGAATTTCTTGTTATTATTAAATTTTTCCTTTAAAACTTCATATTTAGTAATTTTCTCTAATAAAGCGGTCTCTTCCATATTACCTTCTTCAAATCGAATAGTAACATCAATGATATATCTATGAGTGAGATTTTCAACTACGAGATCCGGTTTCAGTTTACCCTTAGTGGTATCGAATTCTAACTCTTTGCCAGTTCTAAACCCCTTAATGTGACAATGCTTCTCCAGGATATTAACCACTTGATTGTGTCTAAATATACGGCGATTAGCATGTTGAATACATTTTCCCAAAACATGGGCCATAGACTCAATCGGTTCCTTGCAAATTCTACATTCAACATTTAAATTTGGCTGAGCTCTAGCCAGAGCTACCCTAACGCCATAAGTGTTTGTACGCATCTTCAGTGCGTCTATAAACCGGTTATCCGGAAGAACCTCATTGTCAAAAAGGAAAGAATTAGAGATAGGGTCATTATGAAAATACTGAATACCTTTCCCTTGACTTTGCTTCCCCTTCCATATTTCAAAACATTTATCTTTTAACTTTGACTTCATTTGATTTAACACTACTAAATTGTATGGTCTTTCGATATCTAGTTTCTTTATAATCTTATCTTCAATTTTATTTAAATTCGATACCTTTACCATCTCAATCAAAAAGTTATCATTTTCCAGGGATCTTAATGTATAAATAAACTTGACCTGGGCGAGCAATATAATATTGTGAATATTGGGGAACCCTAGTCCACCGTTTTTTTTTTCTTTGAATAAAATACACTGTCTACAGTTGAGTTTACCAAATGCAACCATTTTTTTTAAAAAAAATTCTAATTAAGTCATCAACAGAGTTCAAAAATGAAGGCTCGCTAAAAATTCGCAATCCAGACGTAAAAAACTTTGGGAGCAAATATGTTTGAATCAAATAAATTTTCTGGCGTGTCTTTAAAGAAAGTTTATCTACCACACTCAGTATTCTACTTAATTCGTCTAAATGATATTTGTTCTGTATACCATTACATAAAGTGTATTTGCAGCCAAGATACTCGAGAGCTTCGTCTACTTCTAAATTCCTTATATAACTATTGCCCAACTTAAGGTTACAACCATCAATAATCCACGATTTTCTATGTGGCTTAATACCAAATGACAAACATTTATCCACAGCAATTTTCATATCAAGTTTGTCTAAAAACTCACATACGAGTTGTAACATCTCCGCAAGTTCATGCTGCGAATTAGCAACTAGCAATGCGTCATCGGCATATGCGAGTAGAGGAATACGGACATTTTGAAAACTAAACCCCATCTGCTTTATATCCAATTGCCTTATAACACTGTCTAATACCAGATTGAATAACAATGGACTAAGTGGGTCCCCCTGACGAACACCGCGCTTAATCTGAATATTAACATTCAAATTACTAAATTCAGTTTGATTATTTTCATATAAATTAGCAACAGTGTTTACATAATTTGCTGGTATAGCTCTATTTCTCAAGGCATCTATTATTGCTTGGTGTGGAATTGTATCAAAAGCCTTGGAAATATCTAATAAACAACCATAAACAGGTTTAACAGTTTTCCCCAGCTTCAACATAGTATCCAACATGAAGCAGTTGACAAGAGTTGAATTACCTGGTATAAATCCTTTTTGAGCATTATGTATATGGATAACTGATGTTAACCTGGTATCAATGATTCCAGTTAGAATTCTACATAACACTGAAGAAACTGTCAACGGACGCCAGTTAGTTACCTTAGTTAAGTCTTTACCAGTTTTAGGAATGAGTACAGTTTTGTTCTGTTTCCAACTCATTGGGACATATCCTGAGGTTAAAATTAAATTATACAATTTTACCAGCACATACATAACCTCCTCTTTATCGATATCCTTTTTACTAATTTTATCTAATCCAGGTGATGATCCAGATGAAACACTTTTAATTCGTTTCTTAACTTCTTGGAAAGTAATAGGTTGTTTTAGTTTGTCATTTTCCTCGTCAGTTAACTCTTGTTCAACCATTGTTAACCTGCTCCTACCTGATTTGCCCCATAAATCATGATATAGTTTACGAACTTTCTCTGACTCTAAAGTAACATTTTCCTGTTCAAATATATCTCTATCGTCAAACACAAATTTAGCCAATTTACAGGTATCTTTACTGTACATGTTCTGTAAATTGGTACTTATGCTGAGCATTATACCTATATGTTTTACCTGTATTTCTTTTTTCCTTTTTATTTTCCTTATTTCCCACCATTGCCTTTCCCATATATGCATTTAACCGTTTCAAAACCTCTTCGATTTTCTCCTTAAGGGATTTCGAGATATGGCCTTCTTATTTTAATAGTTGCATCCTCCACCCATTTGTATTCCCGCGTTTTTCTTCCTTCTAAGGGGAATATATTTAAAAGAATGCTGAAACCCGTGTTTAATTATTTTAAGTGAAAAATGTAAATACCAAATTTCATCTCTAACTTAAAAGATTTCGAGATATGACCATTTTTTTGTTATAACAGTTATAATCCTACTCTTTCTTTATTCCCGTGTTTTTTCTTCTTGTCTAGGGGAAATATCATAAAACAGTGAAATAGTTGCCTAATTACTATTCTAAATTTTTATACTAAATTTCATATACTAAAGTTAATATACTAAATTTCATGTTTCTACCCTTCTGAGATTCGGAGATATAACATGCTACTGTAACAATTGCCAACCTTATTCCTTGTCCACTTCCTCGTTTAATTTCCAAAATATCTTTTCTTAGTATAAACCCTATGCGCTGTTCAAATTTCTAGCTTAAGCGGTTTGGCCTGAACCTTCATCAGTCAGGCAAGCAGTCAGTTAGTCTCTCACTTACTAGATATACTTCTTCGTGTGCAGAATACTCTCGTATACTATGCTAGGAATGGTTGGTTACCTATACGTAGACATGTACTGAAATAGACAATGAAAATTAACTTCAAAATTTTAGAAAACCTACCCTCTACGTCCATGATCGTGAATCTTGTCTATTTTTTTTCTTCCAACACTAATAATTGAATTACTGTATGTTATAGTTACCAGATGCCCTCTTACACTCGGACATGTTCTCTTTTTTTAGGCCCTAAAATGGTCCAGGCAGGTTTCTAGGAAAATGGGGAAATGTGTTTTTTTGGGGGGGAAGGGGGAGTAGAGACAACTACTTCAAGATTTGTAAAATATAATTTACTAGCAAATGCTTCGCATATATTACTGTGGGCAATTGTTTGCGTTCGTCCTTCAACGCCTTTCATCTAGAATTCGTCTGAACTCGAAATTTCATATAAAATTCTAATGTCCCTTATGGACATCGTAGGGAAGCACCTCCACACTTTTTCTTCCATTCGAGATCAACATCTTAAAACGGTGGAAAATGTGTTTATAATTACAAGATGAGAAACCCGAACACCAAACCAAGTTTCATGCCTCTAATCTTAAGGGATTTCAAGGTATGATACGAATATTGTTCCAATGTTCAGTTTTCAAGGAAATAAACACATCGAATTGTGACCGCAAAAGAAAGAAAATTAAGAATCGTTTTCGTGATCGTATTATAGAAGTTTTGTTGTATAAAATATATTTTCTCACTATGCTATTAAGATATTTGTCATTTAATATATATATATATATATATATATATATATATATATATATATATATATATATATATATATTTACGAAGTCTAAAAGTGTCATCTTTCTTTAATCCTATGCATGTTATAAGATATAGCCTAGATGCTGTTTAGTTTCATCTTGTGTTCCTGTCTCTTTGGACTCTTCTGACATCTAGCGAGAGAAATTTGAAGTTTTGAAAGTACAAAACAGAAAACAATAGCGATAGTAAAGAAAAAAAAGAAAGAGGAAAACCTATTTCCAATCAGTTTGACACACTTAATCTCGTCAGTCGATGTTCGATGGGAGCTTTGCGTGCATGCAGTAACGATACTTTTTCTCCTTGTATATTTGGTGAGTGATAGCTACTTTTAACACTACACTGTGATGTGTAACAGAATGTCAAAAGGTTAGTAAGGTCGCGTTAATAATTTGTCGACGAGTGTCATTTTGTCACCACTAATTGTGAAATGATTGCTTGTGGTTAATACTCTACACTTTTATTAACTCGATTGTAGTTTAATGTTTAAATGAGAAAGAGTCAGTCTATTTCAAATGATTTTAAATGTATATTTGTTTAACTATGTCATCAGGTTTAGGATGAAAGTTCAAAATGCAAGGAAATGAGATATTTCGTTACGTCCGACGGTTGTGCCGGTTAGGCTAAAGGAGACGGTGATGATGAGAAATGAATGCAATGATAGAGTGAATAAAGTGGAAGAAACAGGAGGACCCCGAGAAAATCCACGAACACGTTTGTTCACCACAAAGCCCGCTTGGCGCAAGCTGGGATCGAATCAGAGACTTCACGCACCAGAGGTTAACGCTGTACCACTGGGCCACTCGCCTCCTCGGATGAAAATTCAAAACCACTATTCATTTCTCCCTGCATAAAACTAGGTTTGTTAGTGGTAACGGAATCGACAATATTTTGAGTTCCAATACCGAAAACATAAAAAACGTTTTAATTCGGTGTGCTTCAGGAAGAGAATCGAAATCATTTCGACATCTATTGCATCGGTTCTGTTCACGGAGCCGAAAACCGTGATTCGACGTGCTTCGAGAAGAGAATCGCAGAAACGTATAATTCAATACATTTTAAGAAAAGAACCGAAATATATTGAACCATTTTGTCCCATTCACGAAACCAGAAACCAGCCTCGTTGAATTATGTTTTATAACAGTTTCACTTAAATAGGTCCCCGAATTTCTTTTTTTTTTCTGTTTAGCTATTTATTTATTGAAATTTATCGTTCCTTTACAACACCGAGTCCGTATGAGACAATAATCTACGATTTAAGATAGAATCCGAAACACTGAAATTCGTTCATTGGTCTCCCACTGTGGATCGAACCTTGGAACTATGGACCAAAGGCGAACATACGAGCCACTAGAGTAGTGGGAAGGGCTAGTAAATATTTTTTCTCAAATTGTTAATGGTAACCCCTCAGGCTTCAGGCAGCGCAGTAGTATTCTTCAAATCTTCGATGAAGGTTAGAATCAATTAATCGAAATGTATTTAAAGTTCGTCAGTTTGGATATTCAAAAGATAGTCACGGAATATTCAGCAAATGTGCCCAAATAATATCCAGAGAGCATTCGGGAAATATTCGCCGTTTGTAACAGATCATATAACAGCATATTGTACTGTATGGAACAACTGATTCGTTGAATTCAGTTTAGTTTCTTATAAACATCACATCAAATAAGGCAAAACAACTTTTTTCCAATTTCTATGTGGAGAATCTTCGTTTAACCTCATAAGTTGTATAAACACAATAATAAACATCAATTCGACTGTCCTTTGTTTCTTTTACTGTACTTGATAACTGATCCGTCCTTTTCTTTTTGCATTTGCTGCAATTATGGTAAACATTTTAAATCCACCATTTTATTATACAACATACATGGGTGAACAATATTTAAAATTTGGCTTTCATTTATATTTTCATTTTTTGTAAAATACTTTACATAGTGTTGGGCATGAGATTTTTGCCCTTTGGCACGTTGCTGCAAATATGGCTACAACGACTATTCTGAAGGGTCGGATGCTGTATAATTCCAAATTCTGACGACACTTCATGATATTTCGAAGTTCTATTTACACAAACAATTTTTAATGTCCATGTGCTTTGGGTGAGATACCGGATCTGAGACTCTCTGTACAACGCTATGACATGTTTTTCAATATGGATTTCTGGTGGAGGAATCACTAAATGACAAGCATCCTGCATTTCCTATTATTTTGCCGTCGAACAGTGAAATAAGGTGAACCATTGCATGATAATGCACTTGAAATATTTCTCGACGTGGACTTCTTTAAAGAGGAGTTTGATGCTGCTAGAAATAACAAGCCATTTTTATCGGTAAGTCATGTCATTGATAGAACGAGTAAAACTGCGAATGTTTAAAAAAGAACAGTGAATAGGGTATAAGAAAGACAAGGCTAAATACCGTAGTTCTCCATTGAGCACCTCGAGAAAACGGCAAATGTATCGAAAAAGAATCAAATTTATTGTAGATGATTTTGATAAAAATGCCATTAGGCGAACAGCTTACGAAATGTATATGGAGAGAGCTATTCCAAGTATGGCAGAAGTTTATGAACGTGTCAAGCGTCTAACTGGGTTCTCTGGTTCGCTGTAGAGCTTCAGACAGGTAATGAAACAGATGGGATTTATATACGGAAAAAACGATTCCGAGAGAAAACTGTTGATGGAGAGACGGATTTTTATTGTTAATAGGAATGAGTTCCTAAGAACCATGAAACGAGTAAGAACAAGTGGCTGAACTATTGTTTGCCCGGATGAAACTTGGATTAATGTGCATCATATAAAAAATCAAGTCTGGGTTCCCAAAGAGAGATCAGTTTCTTTCAAACCTCCAGGTAGAGGTAAACGAATAATTGTCGTTCATGCAGAAATATCAATACGACTCGTAATAATAATAATAATAATAATAATAATAATAGTAATAAAAGCTTTTAGCATTTCGGTCAATATCGATGAAAAAATTAACAGTGATAAAAAGTGGTTTGCAGAACAATTATTGCCAAATATTCCGGAACATTCGGTGATAGTAATGGATAATACGTCTGTTTATTCACGGCAAATAAAGCACCGACTTGGAAAAGTAATAAGAAATCTGAGATTGATAATACGGTGCTCAAAACCGAGAATACAAATAAGGCACTTTAGCAAAATCTAAAGGACACACTGTTATTTGATTTCCACCTTAGTATTATTATTTTAATCTAATAGAGTTGATATGAGCTCAAATTCAGACTTAGGTGTCAAAACAGAAAACATTTAGAATTTCCGTTGTTGAAACGTTTCTGTTCGAGGCTGTAAGTTCAGTGATCCCTGAAGACTAGAACAAGGCTGTAGAACATGTGAATCGCGAAGAAGAATTTTATTGGGGAAGAGACAAACTACTGGGTGAACCCACTAATTGTTTACCGATTAATATGTAATTTGATTCAGAAGATAGCCAAGACAACGACGACGGGAAGCAGGATCTTCGGGGAATGGCCTTGGAATTCACTTACCTTTGCCTCCTTAAAAGGTAGGTGAAAACGACCTCTGGAACTATAACTTACTGTCTTTCAAAACAAATTTCCAGTAGCGTGTTGTTTTTAATACTGGTATTCTCTTGAATTTTTGTATGTGGAATGGATTGTATACTTTCTAATGAAAATCTTGCATATGATTTCATTAAAAAGAGAGAGAGAAAAGCAGGAAAAACATTTCGAAAACAGTACAATTGTTTTCGCATTTGTTTATTGATTTAGTTTAGTCTTACATTTATGACATTTTGACTCGGTTGTTTTTATAATAAATTATGATTATATGATTCGTGGAATGAGAATGTGACAATGGAACGATAGCATCCCCCCCAAAATTTGTTTCTATTTCATATTACAATTTGGACTCGAGAATTCAGTGTATTGTAACTCTCAACATATATAACCGTGGCGTGGCAACACTACGTTGCAGACAGATCCATCCTTTAGGCGGGAAGCATGCCAAGAATTAAAAAAAAACAAACGTACTCGAATGAAAGTCAGGCAGGCAAGAACATCGATAATCGATATCGTAATCGATGTTTTAGCAGGCATACTACTTGTGGATTCATAGCAAACAAGAATATCGATAGCGTAATCGATGGTTTTGCAGGCATACTACTCGTGGACCTATAATAAATAAGGACATCAATATCATAGTCCATGGTTTTGCAGGCATACTGTGGATTCATGACTAAGAAGAGTAGTCTATGGTTTTTGCAGCATGCTACTGGTGGATCCATGACATACAAGAACATCGATAATGTAGTCGATGGTTTTGCAGGCATGCTACTCGTTACCCATGACATACAAGAACATCGATAACGTAATCGATGGTTTTGCAGGCATACTACTCGTGCACCGATGGCATACAAGAACATCGACAACGTAGTCGATGGTTTTACAGGCATAGTACTCATGCACCTATGACTACGCGTACACTGCCAATACTTGCTCTTCTGTATCGTCCCCTTCCTTTTTTTTTTCTCTCACTGTGTTACTCTATTTTCCTCAGATTCTAAAACCTGGCTTTTACGTCATACAGTGGCCAGTCGGAAATGATTGTTATAAATGCCAGAATCTGTGATAGAAAGTTTTGAAATCGTATTGCTGATATTCTTTAATCTATGTCATCGACAGTTATTGTTAATCTAAATCCAGAACTACATCATTCATGTGTATATACATCCTCAACATATATGACGTCATAATTGTTTTTAAAAACACTAAGCACGTATCTCGAAAAGAGAGAGAGAGAGAGAGAAGGTGAAGATTAATTTTCGTTGCCTGGAAATGTGCAAATTATTTTTGTAAGGTGCTACTAATTTCATGGCTAAATTCATTTGATAAACATTTTCTGCATACATGATGTTCAGCGGTTTAACGTAATGATAGCCTCAATAAAGGTGCAGCTGTGTAATTTTACGGGATGAATATTCCTAATATTCCTTTAAACATCAAAACTCACGAAAACGTACATTAAAATTCTGTACTGAGCGACAGATTATTATTATAACTATTTTTCTGTTGTCAAACGAATAAGAGGACAAGAGGTAACATTATAGTTAATAGATTGCATTGCTGAGATTTATGATTACAAAGCCCTCTTTTGTTTGCCCCGTCATGAAAGAACAATGACTTAATTGAAAATTAATAGATTCATTATTTTTTTCTTTTCATAAGACTATGGTTGTTAGAGAGACTGTAATGGTAGGTCGTGACTTTGATGAGTTCTTTTAATGGCAGGAGACATATTCATTACGCAACCCCCCTAACTCTCTTCGGTACCTTCGCAATACCGATCGATACTCACTTATTAATTTGTCCATGTTTCTTCCTGCCATAGATTAAGAACTTCTTTCACTAGTCTTCTTATACACATTAATGTATAATAGAATGCATTATAGATGAAGCTTTTATTAAAGTTGACAGTAATATACATGTCATATTAATAAAGCTTGGTCGGTAATGGGCCAAAAATGAAGAATATAATAGTAATAAAAGTATAGTATATATAACTTTCCTTCAAAGTATTCCTTTCCAGTTAGTTTATTTGGAGTTTATAGCACCCGAGGTTAGATGAAACATGGAATCCGAATCATATGAAATTCCACCAGTCTCCCACACCGAAAGCACCTACGTTAACTATATATCCAATGGAAACTCTTATTCTTCTCCAGCGACGTTCCTACTTCGTGTAAATGCTTAAAGTATATAAGAATCTCCTTAGTTACCTTTGCATCAACATTGAAACATTTACTTAACTTTAGATGTATAAGATGTGGAGAATTAGAAACATTTTAAAAACTTTCGGAGTTAATTTTAACATTTGGTATGATAAGTAATCAGGAGACAAATTAGATGTATAAGGCGAATAGTTCAATACTGTAATCTTTCTTTAAGCAAGGAACATGTAAATTATTGTAGTCGTATATATTTATAAATTATCGTTCTGTGAGATTGTACGTGATGACACTTATCAGTGATGACACAGGAGGTCACTTAAGTCATGAGTTGTGTGCAGGTCATCCCGATTTGGGTCTCACTTTTCAAACTCGATGAACAGGAAGCAAGTATAATACGAGTTTCAACCTTACAGCTTTATTGCAGAATTTCGTAGCGAATGAATTATTTCTCTACTCAAGCTCTAATATTTGCATGTTTGATTTCTGTTATGACAGTTTTTTAATCTAACAGTAAGGACCATGTCTTGGCCTACTTCAAATATAATTTCGTGTTTATTCTTCTTCCTATACTAAAATAATAATAATAATAATAATAATAATAATAATAATAATAATAATAATAATAATAATAATAATAATAATAATACAGTGGTCTTGAACACAGACCACACACACACACACACAAAAAAAAAACAAAAAAAAAACGTAACACTGATTGTGCTCAGCGGTATCTCTTATATTTTACGCGACAAGTTTTACAAACTTCACTCAATTACATTTTGATGATCCTCATAAGAAAAACATATCCGAGTTTTTTTTTAAAGTGATTCTAACGCTTTTATTCTCTGATATACTTATCACAGTGCTGTACAGACTCATTGATGATTTCATATTTCTTAGGGGGACTTTCAGTATAACGGAGGTTAAAGTAATACCTCGAAAATACTAACCTATGTTGAACACGATTAAAGATACACCCTGGGGAAGGAATTTGTAGGTACAGGGGAAATTCACCCTCCAGGACCCCTCCTTGAAATCGGCACTGCACAGACGCACACAACAAGCTAGGAAGAAAATTATCGATTTAGTGAGAACAGACTCAGGATAGAGAGGGAAGAGAATTAATGTAATCGTATTTGTTGGAATTACATTAATAGCCTCATTCATACTGTCCCTGCATATGACGATGTTCCGTCGTGTCCGGATCACATCGGGTCTGATCAGTCATGGGTCGATCAGGCTCACTGGGTCTGACTACTTCCGAGTTTTCAAAATCATGAGTCATGAACTTTGTGATCTATTACATCACTAACTTACAGATCCTTCTTCTAGGGCCCTGATAGATAGAAAGTTCATGATAAGCTGTGACACGATAGTGTACGACATGAAGCTGGGGCGAGTGAGGTGATCCTGTAAATCCTGCTCACACTCACATATATAATGTTAATATTTCTGTTTCATTCTCGCCATTATTTTCTACAAACTCGTATAAGAGAGTATTATGCATGGAACAAATGGAAGTTCTTAGACGTATGGAAAAGAGACTAGGTTATCTAGGAGTATATTTAAAAAACAAACAAACAAAAAGCTTTCCTCGTTTCCCGTTTACTCGTGGGTTTTCCTCCAAGTCATGAGTCAGAGCGAAAAGTAAAGAATTTGTTGCTTCTATTTGATTTGAGGGAAATTCGGCGAAATATAAAACGCAAGAAATAGGCAGTTTTGAATCTTTTTTTTCCTTAATCTACAACTGAAACTAAGCGAACTCTATAATCGAAAAAGAGGTGTCATAAAATCATACTAAGTACAAGTAAATTCACTGATTTTTTAATTTTCTATGTTACAATTGTTAACTCTTTCCATCTCAATTGTTAACTCTTTCGGTTGTGTTCTCTATCTTGGTTTTGACTTTTCCATATTTTTTTCTTATTTTTTTTCGGGTTGCGGGCAGCGTATTTTTCTGTTTATGTTTCGTTTTTAATATAGTTGCTGTTCGTAAGTGCTGTGAGAAAGATACTGATGCTGTTCGTTGAGTTTCCTCTTCCTGATTTGGCTTTATTGTAGAATTGACATTTTCAGTTCTGTCGATCAGAGCAAATTATTCTATGTACACATTCAATATTTGCTAACATTAATATATTAGTTCTGTCTCGTTTCCACGAAGGTAATTACAATGGATAAATTATAAATTGCAGGCCCCATTTGTCTCGAAAGAGACTGAAATTGTATATATTGGTGATGTTATAGTATGAGAAAGGAATAGTTTTTAGGTTCGGTAGATATTGATTTTTTAGTATCTATTAATACATCACTTTCATTTTGTTAATTACTAAGGTCCTTATTACAGTTTTTTTTTTCAATAAGTAATGATGAAAGCCGTTGCCCTATATAAAATAATATGTGATAGATTCTAACATGTAAAGCATACGTTGTCACACTTATTCTGTACCGTTTTCAGAGGGCTAACTAAAAGTAATTTTCGGTATTTTTTTGTTATGGCGCTTTTATATTTTATTGATAATAGTATTTGCTCTTACAGTAGCCTTTCACTGTTTGAAAACCTCGACATTTTGACACTTTCTTTCCATTTGCTATAGATACTAGTTACTACTTACGTAGTATTTGCAATATTATTGTACTGATCTATGAGCTGTCACGTAGCTTCACGCCTTCGTCATGGAAACTGGTTTCTATTTCTGGTGAGAGCTCGTGTATTTTGGATCCCACATTATCCACGCAGTCTTATGTAGTCTCGGTGCCGAAGGGGGTATTAAACACCAAATAATCAACTGACCACATATTGACTCTAGTATTCAATGCGAGTTTGATATAGGTTTCCAGCTCAAGAAAAATATTAACGTCTGTTGAATCACAATTGTCTGATTTTGAAGTTGCCAAATTGATACGTCTGATACTATTAAGTTATGCATATCCCTGTTTCGTAAAGGATCGGTACAGTTCTTATAGAAATCTGATTGTGGTGAAATTGACGAAGCTTTTGGAATAACTTATATGTATACACGACTCCAAAAGTGCATTACCACCTGCAATTCTCGTTTTCCTGCAATAGCAGGCAACCCAAAAAGCTCGGCGGTTGGGTTGGTTCCGAATTCGAAAGGCGTTGGACCAAACCTCAATTTTGTTAAAAATATATCAGTGTGGCAAACTGAAAAATAAGGAAATAAAACAAATTGTTAACAATGACAATTTTATTATCGTGACGGAGTTGGATGACATCAAAAGTTACAAAACGATCTTACTTAAGCAGTTCAAAAAAGATGAATGTCAAAAGACACATATCAGAAAAAACATTTATCTCCTTCTCCCCCCCCAAAAAAAACAATTTTAAAAAAGAAAAAGTTACATAAAGTAAAGTTTAATATAAAAGACTCACCCAAAATTTTGAAAATTGACACGCGAAAGGCAAGAATAACTGAACCCGAGTGAATAAAATTGTGCACAGATATTGCAGACGTAAAATGTGGGAATACAGCCTTCATATTTTCCTAAAAAAAAAAACGGTAGGGTGGGGCACGGACCCCTCCAAACCCTTGATCACGAGATATCAAAAATGCTTGTAACAGTATGTCAGATGTGTGTAAAGGACATGAAGAATTGTAACGAAACTTTTTCTATGAACAACACGTAAAAAATAAAGGAATACGAGGTTTTAATGTTCTGCGGAAAACAGTTTTAGGGGGTAAAAGCCCCCACGAAAAATTTTGAAATTTGACGTCCGAAAGGTAAGAAGAAGTGAACCGAACTGAATGAAATTCTGCACAGATATTATAAACATAAAATGAGGGAATACGGGTTTCTTATTTTCCTTTGAAAAACGGCTGGGTAGGGCGCGGACTCCTCCAAACATTTGATCATGAAATATCAAAAGTACTAGTAACAAATGTCAGATGGGTGTAAAGGACATGAAGAATTACAACGAAACTTTTTGTATGGACAATACGCAGAAAATAAAGGAATACGTTTTTTTTATTTTCTGCGGAAAGACAGTTTTATAGGGTAAAAGAACCCACCCCAAAATTTTAAAGTTGACGCGAGAAAGATAAGAAGAAGTGAACCGAAGTGAGTGAAATATTGCAAAGATGTCGTAGGTTAAAAATGAGGAAATACGGGTTTCGTATTTTCCTGCAAAAAAAGGTTCGGTGAGGCACGGACCCCTCCAAACATTTGATCACGAAATATCAAAAGTGCTAGTAACAGTATGTGAGATGTGTCTAAAGAACATGAAGAATTGCAACGAAACTTAATGTATAGATAATATGCGAAAAACATACAAATACTGTTTTTTTTTATTTTCTGTGTAAAAATGGTTTTACGGGGATAAGCACCCACCCAAAATTTTGAAAGTTGACGAACGAAAAGCAAGGACAAGTGAATCGAAATGAATGAACTTGTGCACACATATTGTAAACGTAAAATGAGTGAATACGGGTTTCGTATTTTCCTGGAAAAAACTGTTGGAAAGGGCACGAACCCTTCCAAAGTTTTGATCACGAAATATCAAAAGTACTAGTAACAGTGAGGTGTGTGTAAAGGAAATGAAGAATTGCAACGAAACATTTTGTATGGAAAATAACCATAAAATAAATCAATACGAGTTTCTTATTTCCTGAGGAAAAACTGTTTTAGGGGTCAAAGGCTCCTACCCAAAATTTTGAAAGTTGACACCCGAAAGACAAGAAGAAATGAGCCGAAGTGAATGAAATTTGCACAAGTACTGCAGACGTAAAATGAGGATAAGGGTTTTATATTTTCTTAGAGAAAACAGTTGGGTGGGGCGCCGACCCTCCCAAACGTTTGATAACAAAAAATCAAAAATAATATTAATAGTATGTGAGATGTGTGTAAAGGAAATGAAGACTTTCAACGAAACTTTTTGTGTGGGAAATGTGCTGAAAACAAAAAAATACGGGTTTTTCATTTTTGCGGAAAAATGGTTTTATGGGGCAAAAGGCCCCATCCCAAAATTTTGAAATTTGGCACCGAAAGGGAAGAAAAAGTGAACCGAAGTAAATAAAATTTTGCGCAGATATTGTAGACATAAAATGAGGATATACGGGTTTCGCATTTACCTAAAAAAAAACGGTTAAGTGTGGCACGGACTCCTCCGAATCTTTGATCACGAAATTTTATAAGCGCTAGTAACAGTATGTCAGATGTCTGTAAAGGACATGAAGAATTGCAACGAAACATTGTGTATGGAGAATACGCAAAAAGAAAATGAATACTTGTTTCTTATTTTATGCGGAAAAATTATTTTGTGGGCAAAAGAACCCACCCCAAAATTTTGAAAGTTGATGCCCGAAAGGTAAGAAGAATTGAGCCGAAGTGAAGGAAATTGTGCACAGATATTGTAGGCATAAAATGGGGGAGTATGGGTTTCGTATTTTCCTTGAGAAAACGGAAGCGTGGGGTGCCGACCCCTCCAAACCTTTGATCACGAAATATCGAAAGTACTATTAATAGTATGTCAGATGTGTGTAAAGGACATGAAGAATTCCAAAGAAACATTTCGTATCGACAATACGCAAAAAATAAAGGAATACGGGTTTTTTATGTTCTGCGGGAAAACGGTTTTAAAGGCTATAGCCCCACCCAAACTTTTGAAAGTTGAAGCCCGAAAGGCAAGAAGAAGTGAGCCGAAGTGAATTAAATTGTGCACAGATACTGCAGACGTAAAATGAGGATACGGGTTTCGTATTGTCCTGGGGAAAACGGTTCCGTAGTGCGCCAACCCCTCCAAACCTTTGATCACCAAATATCAAAAGTACTAGTAACAGTATCTGAGATGTGTGTAAAGGACATGAAGAATTGCAACATATCTTTTTGTATGGACAATACGCAAAAAAATAAAGGAATACGAGTTTATTATTTTCTGCGGAAAGACTGTTTTATGGGGCAAAACAACCCACCCCAAAATTTTAAATTTGAAGCTGGAAAGCTCAGAACAAGTGAACCGAAGTGAGTGAAATATTGCACAGATATTGAAGGCTTAAAACGAGGGAATACGGGTTTCGTATTTTCCTGGAAAAAGAGGTTGGGTGAGGCACGGACTCCTTCAAACATTTTGATCACGAAATATCAAAAGTACTAGTAACAGTATTTGAGATATGTGTAAAGGACACGAAGAATTGCAACATAACTTTTTGTATGGACAATACGCAAAAAATAAAGGAATATGAGTTTCTAATGTTCTACGAGAAACGGTTTTAGGGGGCAAAAGACCCCATTCAAAATTTTAAAAGTTGACGCTCGAAAGGTAAAAAGACATTAGCCGAGGTAAATGAAATTCTGCACAGATATTACAGACGTAAAAAGAGGATATGAGTTTCGTATTTTGCTGAAGAAAAAGGTTGGGTGAGGCACCGACCCCTCCAAACCTTTGATCACGAAATATCAAAAGCGCCAGTAACAGTATGTCAGATGTGTGTAAAGAACATGAAGAATTGCAACGAAACATTGTGTATGCAAAATAACCAAAAAATAAATGAATACTGGTTTCTTATTTTCTGCGGAAAACTGTTTTATGGGTCAAAATCTCTCACCCAAAATTTTGAAGTTGACACCCGAAAGAAAAGAAGAAATGAGCCGAAGTAAATGAAATTTGCACAGATATTGCAGACAGAAAATGAGGTTACGGGTTTCGTATTTTTCTAGAGAAAACAGTCGGGTGGAGCGCCGACCCGTCCAAACGTTTGATAACGAAAAATCAAAAGTGCTACTAACAGTATGTCAAATGTGTGTATAGGACATGAAGAATTGCACCGAAACTATTGTATGGACAATGCACTGAAAACAAAGGAATACGGGTTTTTTATTTTTGCGGAAAAACGATTTTATGGGGCAAAAGACCCCATCCCAAAATTTTGAAATTTGACGCCAAAAAGTAAGAAAAAGTAAACGGAAGTGAATGAAATTTTGCACAAATATTGTAGACATAAAACGAGGGAATACGAGTTTCGTATTTACCTAAAAAAAACGGTTAGTTGGGGCCCGGACTCTTCTGAACCTTTGATCACGAAATATCAAGAGTGCTAGTAACAGATTGTCAGGTGTGTGTGAAGCCCAACAAGAATTTCAAAGAAACTTTCTGTATGGACAATACGCAAAAATAAAGGAATACGTTTTTTTATTTTCTGCGGAGAAACAGTTGTAGGGGGCAAAAGAACCCACCCAAAGTTTTGAAAGTTGATGCCCGAAAGACATGAAGTGAGGCGAAGTGAATTAAATTGTGCACAGATATTGTAGACATAAAATGAGGGAATACGAGTTTCGTATTTTCCTGGGGAAAACGGAAGCGTGGGGCGCCGACCCCTCCAAACCTTTGATCACGAAATATGAAAAGTGCTAGTATGTCAGATGTGTGTAAAGGACATGAAGAATTGCAACACAACCTTTTGTATGGACAATACGCAAAAAATAAAGGAATACGGGTTTTTTTATGATCTGCGGGAAAACGGGTTTAGGCGGCAAGAGACCCACCCAAAATTTTAAAAGTTGACGCCCGAAAGACGCGAAGAAGTGAACCAAATTGAATCAAATATTGCACAGATATTGTAGGTTTAAATTGAGGGCAAACGGGTTTCGTATTTTTCTGAGAAAAACGGTTAGGGGGCTCGGACCTCTCCAAACCTTTGATCACGAAATATAAAAAATGCTGGTAACAGTATGTCATATGTGTGTAAAGGCCACGAAGAATTCCAACGAAACTTTTTGTATGGACAAATACGCAAAAAAATAAAGGAATGCTTTTTTATTTTCTGCAGAAAAACAGTTTTATGGGGCAAAAGAACCCACACCAAACTTTTGAAAGTTGACTCCCGAAAGGTACATGTTGTCTCAAAGGTCGAGGGCATTCTTTATTGCTATTTTAAGGAAAAAATTCGGGTATCATCGGGAAAAAGTAAACCAGGTTCGAACCTCGAAATCAACCTTTGCAATCGGGAGAAATTTTGCAGATGTGTTTTTCTTCTTTTAAATATAATAAGAATTGTTATTAATTGTATAAAAAAGCAACATTGATTGAAATACTTAAAAATTCAATATTTCGAAACTTTGTATTAATATCAGCACATGCTTGTTTGTCATTTAGCTCTCCATACGTAATGAAACATTTAGATACGTAAACGAATCTTTCCATATGTGAAATAATGCAGAAAATTAAGACATAGAACACAATTCTCGTCTGAGTACTAAAATAAAAGTCAAAATGGAACAAAAACAGCGTTTGCAGTGGATATGAATCAGAGCCCTGCACCAGAGCCCTGCACGGGCCGGGCGCGCCCGATTCGGCCCGGTGCCCGGCCCGGCCCGACCCGTTTCAAGTAATATCAAACTGGACCGTATAACGACTTATCAAAAAGATAGTCGTAAACCTGGTTCGTTTGCTAAAATAAAAATTCGAAGTGGTAGTATTTCTTCCTCATGTAAAAATTAGCTTCGATATGTAAATACCATTAATCTCACCTTTTTAATAAATATGACAACGTCTATAAATGGTGTTAAACTGGTTTATTATTTGATATAACTTAAATATCCTTTTCTTTAAACTGTTAAGTACACAAACTCACTGACTAGGTAACCATAAAACATGTCCATATCAACAACTATCCCATAATAATCTTACATATCTTAAAAACATTCTTCTTTTGTTAATATGAAATGAACATTCTACTAAGTATAGTGCATATGTATGAGCACTTTCTGCCCAAGGTACAGGTAAATATTACACAAACCAAAGTATTTTGTTGTATAAAATGTCGCTCGACAAAGGGACTGAATATAAAAGTCATGAGTAGGCTTGGCTTTTATCTTCAAGAACCACTGGTCCGTTGACATTAGTGTTCTTTACATAACATATGTCCATATTTTGATCGCACCTTGTATATCTATTCATTACATTTCACATATACATATATATATAAATACATTCATAACAAATCTTTCATTTCATCAATATTTATCTTTAATTACATTAATTATATTTATTTCATTATTATCCATTATATTATTAATATATTTTCTTATTAAAAATATCGTCGCTCATTTAATTAGTCGTCGACGGGTGCGATTTCAAAAATCGTAAAGGACAAACGTGGGTTACACATAATACTAATCTTTACGGGCGCATTAAATAACAAATAAGTCAGATGTTGCATTTAAAGGTATACATAGTAGCACTAAGATGTTATAATAAAGAAGAATCTTGTTCAAGTTAGTCGTTGAATAATTAATTTTATAGAATAGAGCTTCTTTTTAACATAATCTTTGACAATTAAGTTTTCAACACAAATCAATCTAATATAAATAATCTTTGCTTTTAATTAATTATAAATCGAATTATAATTCCTCATATTAACAAGAAAGAATAAAAATCATTTGAAAATTAATTTTCCAGTCTACCTAAAACTCTATTTAAGCATTTCAAGTATTTTTAAGAATCGTTTTCATTATTGATATTAACACATAAACTTTAAAATGAAAATTTACAAGAATCTACAACTAACATGAATTTAACCTAATTTCAGTAACGGTAATTAGGTTACATTCGAACTTGCATATGAATCTAATAAAGTGCATTGTACCGCACAATCATGATTAGGTTCTACATTACGTTGTACATGTCTTTCATCGTGATTCTGATTTTGGTATGAAGTCCCATCTCTTGATCTCCAATTACGTCTATCCACGTAGTTCGCTGTATTTCTGGAATTTCGCTCAGTACTTCGATTATTTTTATATCTATTGCGGTTGAGTGATCTGACATCATAATTACCATGATTAGTTAGGTTAGGCGGATTCCCTACATAACCTTGTCTATTTGGGTCATTTTGATTGCTAGAGTATACTCGGCTTAGGTTAGGTTCTGTATTATTCACACTCCGAATATTTAAATTCCGAACAGGCACCAAATGATCTGAATTATTCTTATTTTTACCTATTCCTGATTGTGGATTCATGGCATGGTATTGAGTTTCGTAGCATTGGACAAGCATCAATAAATGGCTGAAACTCATACACTGTGTGGAAAATAAAATCTGTTGTAATTTAAATGGAAGCAAATTTCGAATCGATGCTATTATTCTCGATTCCGATTGCAAAGGATTAACGACCTTTAATTCGTTGTAGACATTTACAACAAATTCTACAAGAGATTTGTGCAATCGAGGATTGAAGTGTTGATTTCTAAGGGTGGCATCTCTATTTGCCAGCAAAAAGTCATTTTCATAATTTGCGATTAATGCCGCTTTGAATTCCTCATATGTACTAATGTGATCACGTATTGCCTTAAACCATAAGGAACAAGGTGGGAGTAATACATGGGGTATTAATTTCATATATTGTGATCGTTCGATACACATTATATTGCATTCGTCTTGGAATTTCTCTAAGAAAGAAGTAGCATTCTCATTACACTTACCACTGAATTTGCTCATAGCTCGGATTTCACTCATCTTAACACTTAATTTTACCTTCTTTTTCTCATTCCTTGTTCTTGTTGAGTGATAGTTCCTATCCGTGACGTGCTGTGTCGTGACACCATCTATGTTTCGCTCATCAGTGCTTTTCGGACAACTTTCTTCTAGTATAATATCTTCATCAGACCCCGGCGAAGGCGAGTTCATCTCTGGTGAGTGGGGCAACTCAAAGCGATCACTACCCAAGTTATTACGGTAAATGTTGTCTTTAGCCTGTAACGTTCTAATCTCTTCCTGAATAGTAGCTAACAACTGTGTATTTACACGTATGTTATTAGAGTTGTTGCTGACCTGGATCTTTTGCTGTTTAATGGAAGATTCTATTACTTCTAAATCTTTTTTTACAGCACAGATTTCTTGATTTTGGTGATCATGCTTTTCCTGACAATCATCGGATATCTTTTTTAACTTTTCCTCGAACTGTGAGGATATGTCGTTCACCACCTGGACAATTGTCTGTTTCGTTTCATCTGATTTCTGTTCTATCCGTCTACTTAATTCTTCATATTGCTTATTAGCTTGGTCAAACTTCTGTTCCATTTCGTCAAACTTCTGTTCCATTCGTCTGCTTAATTCTTCATTTTGCTTGTTAGCTTCGTCAAACTTCAGTTCTATCTTCTGTTCCATGGTCTTGTTAGCTTCGTCAAACTTCTGTTCCATTCGTCTACTTAATTCTTCATTTTGCTTGTTTATCTCGGTAGACATCTGCCTGAATTGTCGCTGTAAAGCTAACAAGAGTCGATCCTCTGATGACAAACCTGGTGTTACACTAGTTTCACCTTGGTCACTAGTATTTGATTCCTGCTGCATTGTTTCGTTGTCCATTTTTCTTATAACCGATGTTAAACTGGTTTACTTTACCACTTCGCAATATGGTTAAGTTCTTATTCATTAACTGTAGTATAAAAGTAAATTCAACCTTACTCTTCTTCTTCGGGAACTGAATTTACAAAGTCCCGGGTGAGGTAAACCAAATTTTTACAACGATTTGATCAAAAAGATAGTCGTAAACCTGGTTCGTTTGCTAAAATAAAAATTCGAAGTGGTAGTATTTCTTCCTCATGTAAAAATTAGCTTCGATATGTAAATACCATTAATCTCACCTTTTTAATAAATATGACAACGTCTATAAATGGTGTTAAACTGGTTTATTATTTGATATAACTTAAATATCCTTTTCTTTAAACTGTTAAGTACACAAACTCACTGACTAGGTAACCATAAAACATGTCCATATCAACAACTATCCCATAATAATCTTACATATCTTAAAAACATTCTTCTTTTGTTAATATGAAATGAACATTCTACTAAGTATAGTGCATATGTATGAGCACTTTCTGCCCAAGGTACAGGTAAATATTACACAAACCAAAGTATTTTGTTGTAACCGTGCCCTAACCGGGCCGGGCACATTTCGGGCCGAACCGGGCCGAGCCGAGCCGGCCCGGTTTGGCCCTATAGTCTGAAAGACGGTTCGGAAACTAATGTTGTCAGCCTACTTGTTTTTTTAATGTCCTCCACTACCTCTATTTTTGCCGTGTTTGTACGGTCTTACTGTCAGCCTATGTTAATCGTAATGTGTTTGGGAAACTGACTCTTTATTCAAGACTGTGATGTACTGGTAATACTATTACTATTACTACTTCTACTACTACTATTACTACTTCTACTATTACTACTACGACCACTGCTAATACTACTACAAGTGCTACGACTTCGCGTCAGAGTTGACATGTCTGATGGTACCGAATTTACCTTCTAAGTACAGAATAAAATTGAGAAATGCTAGTTATTATGGCCGGTCTGCGTAGAATGTGAACCGATGCTTGATCTACGAGGGAGAATAGTGGCTCAATAGAAAAAAACACTCACATCTGGTGCTAGAGGTCGTCGGATCAATCCCTGCTCATGCTATGTGAGCTTTGTTGTGGACAAACATCGTGTGCATGGGAGTTTCTGGGGTGGTCCCGCTTCCTCCCACTGTTTTCTTTCCATCAATTCATCCCATCATCATCCATTCAGCCTGAGCCGTAGTTACCTAAAGAACGTATGGTAAAGTCAAGTACTTGACCTAGTAAGTAGAATTTGGTACGCTACCATTGGACCACGGAGGGCAAAACCATAAACTGGCGTGCTCATAAGATCAGTGCAATTTGTAGTAATGTTCAATTAGCAAGGCAAATATCGAATGGTGTTACATGTTCATGTATTGTTTATAGTATGATGCTACAAATATAACAAAATATAATGATCAAATAAATCACCAAATCGCCAGGGTCGATTAGGTGTTCCTGGAACGGTGGCTCAGCGGTTGAGCGTTCACCTTTGGTGTATGGGGTCCCTGGTTTGATCCGAGCTCTCGCCAAGTGAACTTTGTGGTAGACAAACACCGTGTGGGGGGTTCGCGGCGTTCTCCTGTTTCCTTCCACTTTATTTACTCCACTATTTCATTTATTTCTCACCATCGTCTCCTTTAGGCTAGTTGGCATAACTTGGAACCACCTACCAAGAAGAATAAACTAATGAATTGGGAAGATAGACATTCAGTCTCTGGTGAATTTGATGATGAAGTAGACATTTACCTCAACATGTCATCATGTGTAAGAGAACTAGATATACTGCAGTGGTGGAAGCAACAAGAATCCCTGCTTCTAGTGCGTCTACTGAAAGATATTTTAGTACTCAGGAACGGAGAAACGCTCTAAAGCCTGAAACTGTTGAGTTGAGTTGAGTTGATTTTCGTTTAGCGTCCCTTTCAGCAGCGAGGCTATATGAGACGTGGACCTACTGATTAACGTGGAATCCGAACCACATGAGCTCCCGCCGGGAATCGAACCCGGGTCTCCCACGCCAAAGGCGCGTACGCTAACCGCATAGCCACGGAGGAGCTCCCTGAAACTGTTGAATCTGTTTCCGTGCTATTCGATGCGTACAAGGACATACAGTAAAGCGATGTTCATTTTGCACTATTGGTTTCTTACGAAACCTTATATTTTCATTTTCTTAATATCAACTATCCCTTCTATTATATGTGATGTTAAGAGGCATTTTTGATAGCTGATATCTATACATTTTTCATTCAGGGGACTTTTGAGGTATTTTTTGATCAACAATGATATGTGTGGATTTTGTTTTGATTTACTGCCTCGCATTCCGTCATATAGCTCTGTTATTTACTTGTTACGCACCGTTCCAGGAACACTTCATCGAGCCTGGGGTCTGGGTGATTTATTTGATCATTGTTTTTTGTTATTATTATTGTAGCATCGAATTATAAAGAATACAGGAACATGTAATATGATTTGGAATCTGCCGTGCTAATTGAACATTACTACAAATTGCGCTAATCTTATGAACACGCCAGTTCATGGTTTCGGCCTCCGTGGTCTAATGTAGCGGAACAAATTCTAATTAGTAGGTCAAGGACTTGACTTTCTCATATGTTCTTTAGGCAATTACGGCTCAAGACGTATGAATGATGATGGATGAATTGGAGGAATGAAGACAGTGGACGAAAACGGTCTAATCCAAAAACTCCCACGCTCAGGATTTTTGTCCACAACAAAGCTCACATAACACGAGGAGGGATCGATCCGACGACCTCTAGCACCAGATGTGAATGCATTCTACTGGCCAGACTACGCAGACTGGCCATAATAACTAGTATTTCTTCGATTTTTTCTGTACTTAGATTGTAAAGTATGTACCACCAGACATGTCAACTCTGACGCTCGTAGCAGTTGTAGTAGTAGAAGTAATAATAATAATAATAATAATAATAATAATAATAATAATAATAATAGCAGTAGCAGTAGTAGTAGTAATAAGAGTAGTAGAAGTAAAGTACTTTACAGTCTTGAATAAAGAGTTAATTTCCCAAACACCAGTGGCGGCGGTTGGACGTTAAAAGTGAGGGGGCAAGACATGATCTGAATATTTGTATATAAATGTTAGTTTTCCTGGTTGTTTCTAACATTTTGTTTGACGAAAGGTTGTATAACTAATAGGATACTATATTTTCAGTTAAAATACCGTATATCGTATATAATAGTTTATTAAGTAAATTGAGAAGAACAACGGAAGTAGATACTAGCCCTTTGTACTCTTAAACAACGAAAGTGTAAGAAGAGATTTGATTCCTTGCTCATGAACATCTTAAAATTCTGTCTGGAAAATTGTGTGATCAGATTATTTAATAAATTTGCAAAACAAATAAATAGAAAGGATAATATTAATCATAGTAATGAATAATGATGCTTGTTTTGCAAAAGTTATATTGAAACTGAGGATTAATGAAAAACTTAATATTTAATTCCACACATGCTATTAAATGTATGTTTTTACTCTTAGAAAATGAATGGCAGTAAATACTACAAGCATATGCTACGACATTTAAAGAAATATTTGCTTTTGCAACTTCTTGAAATATGTTCGTTGCCATTAGGTGCAGATTTCACTTTCTTGGAACACATCAAAACACAACAATAATTACAATCCACACTTCAGTTATACAAAATAAACTTAAAACCTAGAATTATGTTCAATTTACTAAATTTTACTAAATTATATACACTCGTACATCCTTAAACACATCACTTCACTCGTATATTACACTACAAAACAATGGAAAAGGTAGAAGTTGTTTCTTATCACGCTCTTTTTAATCGATATTCCTTACTTTAGAAAGAAGAAAAGACATTTTAGGAACTGTCGATTTTTGTGCAATTTAAGAATAACTTGTGAAATAGGCCCTACATTTTACATAATGTTCTTTCGATTAGCTTCAAAGCGGTTCACTAACATATCGAGCCCTTGTAAGAAGAAATGAAAGTATGCTGAAATTGTGCTCCAATAGGTTATTTTTTGGGGTTATTTTCTGTGGCAATTAAAACACAATTACTGTAGCTTTCTTTACTCCACGGGAAGACAACCAATACGTATTCACGCAACAGCAAATATTATATGGCAGCATTTTTTCCTATTAATCAGTAACACATACAAAATCGTTACATTTCCAAATGAAACTATATACATTAATTGGTTACTTAAAAAAGTGCGGGGGCAATTGCCCCCCTTTGCCCCCCCTAATCGCCGCCCATCCCAAACACATTACGATTAACACAGGCTGCCAACATTAGTTTCCGATCCGTCTTTCACAGTGTTCGGGCCGAGTCGGGCCGGCCCGGCTCGGCCCGTTTCGGCCCGATTTGTGCCCGGCCCGGTTAGAGCCCGGCTCGAGATTCGGGCCGGGTCGAGCCGGGCACAGAATTCAGATCCATTCGGATCGGGCCGGGCCGTCTTCGGGCCTGGGTTTGCAGGGGCGTGTCCTGTTCGGCCCGGACACAAATGCTATAGGGCCGAACCGGGTGCACGTATTTCCGGGTTGGAACAGGGCACTCAAGGACGGATTGGAAACTAATGTTGTCATTTTTTCCCTTAAATGTCCTCCACTACCCCTGCCTTTGCCGTGTTCGTACGGTCTTACTGTCAGTGTATGTTAATCGTAGTGTGTTTGGGAAACTGAATCTTTATTCAAGACTGCAAAGTACTGTAATACTACTAATATTACTACTACTTCTATTATTACTACTACGACCACAGTTAATACTACTATAACTGCTACGATTTCGCGTCAGAGTTGACATGTCTGGTGGTACAGAATTTACCTACTAAGTACAGTATTTTATAACAAGACTTGTCAAACAGGGTGAAATATCCCTATTTTCGTTTTCCAACCATTTTTGACCATAAATCGACTTTTGCGAGGTGAGAAAGGAAGATACGACAGAAGGAAAACAAAGTTATTGTAGAAGCATTATCATCAATATTTTGCATTCCAAAATACGGAATGTTACTTAAAAAACATAACTTTAAAAGAAATATCTACTAAAATGAAAGAACAATCATGGCATTTTAGGCGTGTGCGTAACAGTAATATACAAAATAAATATTACAACACTTTTGAGAGTCTAGATCATTTAGATTAGATATTGGTATTCCAAAGGTAAACAAATGAAATATTTTTTTTTCTTTTGACTGAAAACGTGATTTTGAATTATATATATATATATATATATATATATATATATATATATATATATATATATATATATATATATATATACAGACTGTTATACAATTCGTGTAATTTTCTACAGCACTGGGAGAAGATGAAGTTTTCACACCATTAATATAAAATTTACCATTCTTATTGAGAAATATCTGAATTTTTCGAATTTCTAAAGGAAATAGAAGAAAATTAATGTTTAGCCCCCCTTTTGGAAGTGTAAACACAGAAGTTCATTTTCCTTATGCGAGGTTCAATGTTAAATTTTGGAAGCAGTTTTCTCCAATAATTATTCGTAAAGATTTTGGGGCAAATGAGTTGTATTTGTTACGAAATGCAAAAACACTCATTCACAAAGCTAGTAAAGCCGTCTCAAACATTATTTTGGGAAGGCCCCCCTTGGGGGGGGGGCAAGGGCCGTAAAAAGCTGGTGGGTGATGTGTTACCAAATCCCAAAATTTATTTTCGGAGTGCCAGTAAACGTCAGATTAATCACGAATGTCACATAATTAATGCTCCAATGCTCCTTACGTGTAAGAGTGACTGATAATGGGGCTACAGCCCCATTTCAAAAATAAGAAAATCACCAGAAATATCCTTAGTAGGGACATACGAGAAGAAGGTGTTTTTGTTAATTAATGTGAAATTTGGCGTCATTGTAGCAAAAGAGTATGCATTTTTGAAATATGGAATGCTATTTTGGTAACGCACCGCCTTAGGGGGGCACAGGGGACGAAGCATTAGATGATGTACCTTTATAAAAATTCGAAATTTTGTTCCGGAAATGCCAGTGAGCGTCAGATTTTTCACAAATGTCACAGAATTAATATTCTAATGCTCCTTGCATATGCCAGTAACTTGTGTGGGGTTATAACCCCCTTTCATAAAATATCCCCATAATTCTTCAATTTATTTGAGGTGACCTTTGTGCTGCCTCTGTACCATATCGGGTTGTGCATTAATGGAAGCCATGGCTAAAAATAATATACATTTCCTTTCCCCCGACTTCGATCCGACATTTTGTTCTCGAGTTACGGCTGTTTTGGGCATTTTTCCGACTGGTTTTTGGCTGGTCATAGCGCCAAAAGGAAGCATTGTGCATCCAGGTTGTCTTATCACGGTGTCAGGAATGAGCTCTCAAACGTTGTAAGTGTTGTTTTGAAACACCCTCTATATTTCTATCCTGTTTCTGATTAGCTTCTCTTTGCCAATCAATTTCCAGTAGCCTATTTCCAAAATAAACCAAAAGTGAACTAAATTCACTAAATCGCCTTCCCCCTATGCTTTCTTCTTGTATAGTACTTATTATATATTTATATTGTAATTGACAGAGATTGCCAATATTGATTGAAATATCTGGTTAAAATTCTATTAGAGAAATTCCCTCTTCAGTACAGAAATTCCCTCCTTGCATCCTACCGCCATTTTAGGCGAGATGGGATTAAGTAAGATGGAAATTCCCATCTCGCCTAAAATGGTAGACATTCTTATTTTGGAGATATAAGTGGCTGATAAATCGTTAGGCGAGGTGGGATTAGGCTAGATGGGATGGAATCATCTGAAAAGGTAGGGGTACGGTAGGTAGCGGCATGACGTCACGCCGTCCCCCATGCCTATTTTTGCCCATTGTAATTGCTTAGGAAGTGGGAGGACGCCGTACACAGTTTTTTGGAGGTGGGGATAGGGTCCCCCGCGTTCCCACGCACTTTAACCCCTGCTGCTAAGTATTAATTGCTGTGAGGACTAACGAAAAATATTGTGATAATAATAATAATAATAATAATAATAATAATAATAATAATAATAATAATAAAGTATCTGAATGATACAGATATTTTTTCAACTTTTATTACAATTGCTGTGGGTTCCCATGAATCTGGTTATATTGTTTTTGAAAGGAATAAAGAAGCTTCAAACAACAATATGATTTGTATAAAAGAAAAAATGCCTTATCAGTTGCAAGAACTGACAAGTGGCCTTGTGTCTGTTTTTTTTAAACACAATGGTACGAGGCACAGAAGCCACCACGCCTGCGGTGTGCTTGCTTTTTTGCCTCAGGCAGCTTCAGTACTAAAATTACGACTTTGCTTGAGGCAGACAGTACTAAAATTCTGTCAATTTATGTGTAGCTATCAGCAACCACACAGGTTCTTTGAAACGCTGAATTTTACAAGAAAGGTTTTGTTCATCGGATAGGAAGCGAACGAAGCCCATCGTACGTTGTAATCCCTCCCCTCTTTTGCACACTGTGTGAAATTTAACTTGTATACTGTAGTAAGTTACAGAAAAGAGAATGCTATTTTTAAAAAAATGACATTATCGAATAAGATTGACCATTATTACAATATATTCAAGATGAAAAATATTCTTTTAACAGTCGTCGTACTTAGTTGTCTGCACTGAAATTCCCATAATGTGCTTTCTTCTTTTCTAATATGAGCTCCGAGCTTCTTCTCGTGTCTAAGTGGTTAGCGTACGTGCCTTTGGCGTGAAAGACCCGGGTTCGATTCCGGTGAGAGCTGATGTAGTTCGGGTTTGTCAATTAATCAGTAGGTCCCGTCTTATATAGCCTCGCTGCTGAAAGGGACGACAAAATCAACTCAACTCATATTGAGCACCATAGGAGATATAACTCCGAGGTGAATTTTGTCCCTGGAAAACCTCCCAAAATCACCAACGGTACGAAATATGTCTGCAATGCAACATGTCCCTCATTTCCAACTCTATGCTCTGTGATCTAGTTTGCTTTTCATGTTTTCAGTAAACTAGACAGACAAAAGGAAGAATAGAGGCTTTCTTCCAGAAAATTGTGTTCGAGGGTGGGGGGTCACACAGGCTCGTATTCACGGGGAGTCTAGGGGGCCGGGCTCACCAAAAATTTTTACATTAAAATGATTTATGAGCATTAAAATAGTCAGCCATTAGGATTTTTTTGTTTTAGGATGATACCAGATTCGACTCCTGGTGTAAGCTCAACTTTCAGTATTGTGTCATTTGCAGGTCTCGTCTCATACAGATTCATTTAAAAACCTCTAAACATGTGCTATGACTAGTATGCGAACTAAAGTTTTTTTAGCATAAGAGAGAGAAATTTCTTGCTTTAGACTCTGCCCTGTAATCCAGTTTTTCTGGAGGCGAGATAGTATGGTTGGGAACGACCTATCAGATTCAAGTTCCGAACCCACATATAAAAGACCTTCCTTTATAACCTTGGTGTTGTATAAAGACGAAAAACAAAAATATACTGATAGCTCCAGTAATAGATATTATAGCAAAGAGATTTAAAAAATAGGTGGTTTTGAAATAGAGAAAGGACAGTACCTAAGCTTTATTAGTATTACTAGCATATATTACCCGCTTTGCTAAGTTAAAATGAAAATTTTAAAGCACAACTCCTTATTTCATGTGTTTAGTACCCGTGAAATATGCTGTTTTCGTTTTTAATGGCATCGATTTAAACAGCATCGGAAAGATCATTGATCAACTCGGCGACCCCAAAAATCATGGATTCGACACCAATAATGGTCATTTTCGGTCATTTATATATATATTTCCTCCTCCCCTATGTTGCGGGCCATGGCAACGAAAGTGTCACTGTTCATCTCAGCGACCCCCCACAAATGTGGATTCAGCACTAATTAACGGTCATTTTCCATTATCTTTAAATATCTCTTCCTCCCTTTCCCCCAAGTTGTGGGGTTGAATTTGAATTTAAACATGATCGAAAGTACCACTGCTCATCTAAGCGACCCAGAAAACTATAAATTTGACACTGATAGTGGCCATTATCGATCATTTTATATATCACTTTCTCCCCTTCCCGCAAGTGGCGGAGCTGATTTTGCATTTAAACCGGATCGAAGATGTCACAGTTCATCAGAATGATCCCGAAAACTATGGATTAGGCACTAATATTGGTTATTTTCGATTATTATTATTATTATATATAGCTCCCCCTTCCCCGTGCTGCGGCACACGGAATCAGAATTGTCACTGTTAATCTCAGCTACTCCTAAAACTATTGATTCGACACTAATATTACTCAGTTTCGATCATTTTTAAACGTTTATCCCCCTCTCCTCCATTGTACCCTCCACCTTCCCAACTATTAGGGCTGAACTTGGATTGAAACAGCATCAGAAGTGTTACTGTTTGTCTCATCGGGCCCGAAAACTATGGATTCAACATTAATATCGGTCATTTTTGATCATTTTTAAATTTCTCTCCCTCTCGCCCTCCCCTACGTTGTTTCGTCAAAGTAAATAGCCTAAAGTAATCCCTGCCCCTATACTCATGTATATTGAAAATTTGATTTAGATCGGTCGGGTGGTTCAAGAGTGATGAAGTCACAGAGACAGGCATTTTTTTCACATATATCTGCCCCCTCTCCCTCCCCTACGTTGGCTCGCCAAAGTGAAATGATAAAAAAACACCCAAGGCCCGACCCTCATATTTGTTGAAAATTAGATCGAGATTGGTTGGGTGGTTCAAAAGTTATTAGGTTTTATTAGTTTCTATTTATTCGTTCCCCCCTCCCCCCTAGGATGTACCGTTAAAGTAAAATTACAAAAATGTTTCCAGATCCAAACCTCATACATCTTGAAAATTTGATTGCGATCGGTCGGATATTCAAGATATAGTTCAAGAGTTATTAAGTTAGAAAAATAGTGGCTTTCAGTCTTAACTGTTATATAAATTGATTTTTATATATATCTCTCCTCCTTCTCCGCCCCCACGTTACTTCGTCAAATTTAAATAACACGATCCCAGGCCTGAGCCTCATCTATGTTGAAAATTTGATCAAGATTGACCGAGTGGTTCAGGAATTATTAAATTTTATTTATTTTTACACCCCCCCCCCCTAAGTTGTACCATCAAAGTGAATAGCCTAAAACCAGCCCAGCCGTAAAACTCATCCATGTTTCAAATTTGATTAAGATCAATGGGGCGGTTCGGGAGAGTTATAGTCACAAACATAGTGTTTCTCAATTTTATATATATATATATATATATATATATATATATATATATATATATATATATATATATATATATATATATATATATATATTAGTAGTGTCGAATCTAGATTTTTTCCTATGGGGGCAACGTAAAATTTTACGGCACATTCCACCAGCCCCCCTTCCAACAGAACGGCGAATATGCATCGTTTTTACCACTACCACTCTACATTGAGACTTTTCCCAAATAGGCAGTACTGGCTTCGATAGAAGGAAAAAAAGTTTGAAGGGCCGGATCGGGACAGTGAAGAGAAGAGTGGCAGTGTTGGGCAAATTTGAATTGAATTGACAATTAACAATTAATCTGTAAATTTAATTGTTAATTGCAATTGACAACGGAAGTAAGTAATGGTTAATTGTTAATTGCAGTTGCCCATTAATAAAGGAGAATCAATTGCAATTAATCAATCGATTGAAAGTAATTGCAATTGAAATTAATTAGCAATTAATTCAATTGCAATTTTTGATTTCCACAGCAATTACTTTCAATTGATTGATCAATTGCAATTGATTTTCACTGATTAATTTTCAACACTGTAGTTCAGAGAGAGTGTGGGGCAATGAAAACTTTAGCCACGACTAACTGACTCACCACCCATCGTGACCCATGACCCACCGTGACCCACTCTGTCCCACCACCCACCATGAACCACTGTCACACACTGTGACCCAAGACCCACCGAAACCCATTGTCATCAACTCTGACCCACGAATCATGCCCTCTTCTCTACTGACTAAAGAGTTTAAACTTGTAATAAAACAAGGCTATGAAATTATCACTTATTGGATTTTAAATTTCTACGATCAATCACTCAAGCACCGCTCTATTACAATAACGGTGGATCTGACCTTTCTAATATAAATAAAATAGAGTTTGCCTGAGTGTCTGTCTCTCTATCTGTGTGCGGCCCGTGGACCAGACGAGTGGACGAAAGTTTTTAAAATTTGGTCGCGGGTAGCTTGGTCTAGGCCACAGATCAAGACGAAGAGTTTTTTTTTCAACCGGGACCGGCCTGGGAACCAGACAAGTTGGCCGAGAGTTACCAAATTTTGGACACGGATACCTTGGTTCAGGTCCCAGACCAAGGTGAAGCGTTTTTGACTAAATTCGAACCAGGGGGGTCTCAGGAGGGCGTTAACCCAGACATGTAAAAGTAGTAGAAAATGACCGATATTAGTGTCGATTTCATAGTTTCCGCGGTCGCTGAGATCAATGGTGATACTTTCATTAGCGATGATTTTCTAATTCAGCCACCATTGTATGTGGGCCGGGAGTCACCGGGGTGGAGAATTGCGAGACATGTAAAAATAATGGAAAATGACCGATATTAGTCTCAAATCAATAGTTTTCACTGTCGCTGAGATGAATGGTGATACTTACACAGGCGTTGACTTCCAAATACTGCCCCCATCGGCTGCTGGCCAGAGGCATGGTTTTTTTCAAAATTGGAACCAGAGGATCATAGGGGCTTTTATCGGAATATGTAAAAGTAGTAGAAAATGGCAGATTTTAGTGTCACATTCATAGTTTTCGCGGTATCGGCTGGAGGCCAGAGGCGATTTTTTCACAATTCGAACCAAGGGGGTCTCAGGGGGCGTTTACCGGGACATGTAAAAGTAGTAGAAAATGACCAATATTTGTGTCGAATCCATATTTATCGGGATTGCTCAGATGTATAGTGACAACCCCGATAGTGTTTACGTTCAAATTCAGCCCCCATCGCCCTTCCCAATGAAAACACATGTATATATATTATTTTGTTTTCCATGTAGTTAACATTAATGTCATAGTAGATTAAATGATAAAATTCGAATTAGTAATTCTGTTTTACATTGCTCCATACATACACTGGAGCAAATCCCGGGGGGATGAAAGGGACATGTCCCCTCCAATCTTGGAACTGGGGAGATTGTTCTCCCCAATAATCCGATTTGAAATGTGTTTTTTGGGAGAGAAATTTGATTATTTGTGTCCGATCGCTAGAAAGGAAAGTGAGATGAAATTAATGTCCACTCAGAATAAGCCTCAAATCTGCCCGCCTCCCAATGTTGAAGACAATTCTGCTCCCCTGATCCTCTACAGAATTGTTTCTCGGCTACAGAAATATTTTGAACATCGCTATATATGTATATATATAATATGGGAACGATCTTACCCGTCCCCTCCCCCTCCCCTAATGTTGAAGACAGATTTGCGCTGTTGCATACATACCTGTCGTTTCTCGTTTCTTTTTGTCCATGAACTCAAAATCCTGGACAAGGCTTGCATAAATTTCTCGCCATGCTCTTTGCTTTTCAATCCTGTCCTTGAAAGAGTATGTTATCTTATCCCATATGCAAAGTCTACATTCCACAAGTTCAATAACGGTTAAAATATCGAATGGAAAAAATCCTGCCATCTCTAAAAATCTAAGCAAAACTAGAAAGGTAAGAATGCAATAATACACAACCTTTTGATCCAGTCACTGTAGCTAAAATGCAGAACTCTATCAGGGGGTCGATCCCGGTACAAAGAGGAGAGGGAAAACTTGGATACATAGCTTTGGTCTTTGTTTTCAATTGCCATTCTACACATTATTTTTTAAAATGGGAGATTTGGGATAGTTTTGGAAGTGAGAGAAAAAATCTGTAACAAGTGAAGCATGAAGTCACATCCCTATTGTTGAGATCACAATCAAGAAAATGCCAAGTGAGTAACTTGTCCTTGGAGCTTGGGAAAGAGTGTTTGATTGTGTTGGTTTCGTTTCAAAATAATAATTCTACTTTGACTTGTCAAAAAATATTGTATTCAATCACTGCTTATTGAGTGGAACCGGGAAAAGTGATCTGCACACAATTCTAATGAAAATAAAAGGAAGTAATAATAATCAGGATTTTTTCCATATGCTTATGTTCACAGTGTATCAAAATTTGAAAATTACGCTTAAATTAATTTCCAGAATGTATTGAAATTTAAATGCATTAATAGATTAAAAAATATACCATCAAAGAGTGTGTGTGTATGAGAGAGAGACAGAGAGACAGAGAGAGAAAGAACAAAATTAAAAATTAGTGGAAAATAATCAAGAACTTGGTTATCTAAATTTTCTATATTCTATTTGGTAATAGCTATTTAGAGGGAAACCAGTACTCTTCAAACTTCCCACATTTTATACTTATTTAATAAAGGGAATTAGCTACTCCAAAACAGAGACTGTAAAAAAATAATAAACTGTTTTGAAGTTGTTTATAGGACAAGATAATAATAATATTATTATACAATTATAATAGAAAAAAATGGAAACAACAAAATTCCAAAGACAAGAAACGAAACAAAAATATACAGCGCCTTGTCACTCACTCTCTTCATCTAACCCACTGGCCGGCCGACATTATCGGCCACATGTGCATCCAATCATAAGAAAACATTGCCACCGACAAAATCGGTGTCGGCGATACCGCCGACATTATCTGGGGCTTGGCCGACAGCATCTGCGTGTCGGAGGATCGGCTGATAATATCGGTGGCGTGTGTAAGCTACGATTTGAGTACATTGAAGTCGATTTCACCGCCGACATTATCGATGCTTCCACCGATATTATCGTTGCCGTGTGCAAACGCACTAAGACTTCTCTTTGATCTGTATGTAAACTTTTGTCAGTTGATGCAAAAAATAAGTGAGTTTGTTCTACGCTCTGCATTTCGAAACTGATTTTATAAGATGAACAAACTCCCCACACTTGAAAACAACATAGACAGATTTTCTGAAACTTTCGTACGTTGTTAGCTGCAATATTCCTGTACAGGTAATTATTCGCAGAGATGTTTACATAGAATCAAGGAAATCTTTACGATCTATGAAGAGAAAGAAAACAGACTTTGTTCTTATTTGCTGGGAATCTGCATTCCGTCGGTTTCTTTTTCTCCGCGGACAATCCTAAGTTCACGCACGTGACCTAGCGAGGGAAGAGAGAGAAAGAAATCTACCTGGTTAGATTCCTATCTGCTGTTCTGTACTGTTGCAAAATGCAGTCAATATCTTAAACAGCTTTTAAATGGAAGAAAATTAATTTTTAATTAGCGCGCTATAATATTACCTTAGCAAGAAAAAGTAAAAGTGAACATGCAATATTAATACTAATAAACATTTGGCCGAATTTTGAACTCTATAAAATAAATAGCTTTTATAAAATTTTGGAAAGAAATATGCTATGTTATTATATATATTAAGGATGGCCAAAAATTTTCGGATCCGAATCGCAGATGCGGATCTCGGATCTTGGTCCGGATCTCGGATTTGGATCCGAAATTCGAATCTCAGATCTTGATTCGTATCCAAACCTACATCTGAAATTGTGATCTTATAAAATTGAATATCTAAAATTCGTTAAAACTTTTTTCGGATTCACTGATATAGTAGGTTGCTGTGCTTTTAAATGTTTCCGTAACACGTTTGTGCTACCTTTGTTCTTTATTTTATTTTAACCTTGCAATATTTACATGTTGCACTTTCTGTCGAAGTCGCTTTAGTAAAATGTTTCCAAGTTTGATTTCTTCCCATTTCAGAGTATAGTGAACTGTCTGAAAACTGATGTAAATGGTAACAAATTCTTCTGTTTAGCTCCTCTTCGAAACTTAATGTTAACTTCACATTGATAATATTTATTTTATTCTTAGAAAATAAGCTTTCTCCTTTTCTCAGATACAAATGAAATATCTTTTAGATAAGGCCCTTTTAATCGCAGGAATACTAGACAAAACAAACTCTTTATTAATAGTAGTTTTTGACTCACTAGAGTCCAACCATCAACAAATGTAATAATGAATATCTTTCACTTCGAAGATATATACAACCAAAAATATAGACTGGTTGGCGTGAGAATTTAACGAGAGCGATATGGTTGTGTTCGTTGTATGACTTTATTACCTAACTTATGGCTTGCCCTTCTGAGGTCGGTCGTTTGTTGAAGGAGTAAATATAAAGGAGATTTCTATTATTTTTTCTTCACCCTCCATGTTTCTTTAAACATACATTGCAAGAGGTAACCAAAACATATCCGTGCGTCGTATCATTGAAGCGTTTTGTGTTTTGTATATTAAAGTGTTCAAAAATATTTAACATATTCGCATTTGTTCATGTGATCTCAGGTTCAATTCTCGGTGGAAACATACATGAGAAAATTGAAAGCTGAAACAATATGAAAATAGTATTTAAAAGTCAGGAAATTGATATTAAAACTTTAGCTATATATTGGGACTGTAAGGCTGTAGTTAAATTAAACCACACGTTTCGTGAAGATATATTACGTCGTTATTGTTTTTTCACTATAAGCTACCAGATACATCCTCAGAGTCTACTTTACACTGTAGTAATCAACAGATGAAAACATTGGAAAAGGAATGGAAGGAAGGTCTCCAGAGCCTTAGATCAAGGTACTAACCTAGCATTTGCCCAGTATAACTGAGAAACAACCCTGGAAAATCCTCAGTCAGGATGGCTGGTCTCCGAATTCGAATCCGGTATTACCCAATTGCGAAGCAAGAATCATAACAAGTAGCCTGAGCTCGCTCTGTATTATTATTATTATTTAATTAATGTAATGTTTTAAAATTAGTGCAAATGAAACCGTACTTTATTTATTGCTGATGTTATAGTTAATAAGTCTACATGAGACATCAGTCCGCTATCAAGAAAGAATACTAGAACAGGAATTCAGGAAGCGGGGGTAAAGAGATTAATGAGGATGAGGAAACTATGTACGATGCAAAAACTGAGTAATTATGACTTCGTCACAGATATATTCACTTACATACGTCAATTAATATTTCTCTGATACAGGGCACTCTTACTTTCTATAGTGGCAGGAAAATGGCCCGCTTTTGTAAACGAACACACTAAGCACGTGGGTATAGGTGCAATGTCCGTGCAAAGAAATATAGGTAAAACTAGAAAAAAATAGGGAAAGCGAGGGGAAATGATAAACCGCCCTTCAACTTAAAAAACTAAAAATAACTAAACTTAGAGCTACGAAAGACGCGAGACGAATTTTATTGAAAAGATTGTTTTTCCTTAGTGATTAGTTCTTCTAACTATGAACATGAATTAAAAAGAAAACAAGTAGCTAGCTCCGAGTTTCGCAAACTAGTTGAAAAGAAAATATTGAATAAAATTTAATAATAAAGAAGGCATTTATGATAATTAAAACAAACTAAATTCTTGGCACGACAGTCCTTTGGTTCCTACCAGCGGCCTTACGTTCAAAGTGGGGATGTGTAGTCAACGCATCGACACCCGAAGTCCTTATGCCGGCTTTCTAGACTGGAGTCCGCTACCTCTTACTTAAGATAACTCCCCCACGATGCTGGGTCAACATCGAAATTGTTGAGTGCCTCTCCGGAAATTGAACCCATGACCACGGGCACCGAAGGCAGGCTTTCAGTCTTCTATAGACGAAAAGCTATAGTTACCCACATTATCTAATACAGAAATAAGTTCTGATTCTCTAATAGCTGCTGATGGTGATAGTCAAGGTTCACCGAAGCATGAACCCAAACCCAAACTGAGATATTGATGTCACCGGAACGCCTGAAAAGTCATTGTGGGTAAGTGAATTGCCCGGATGTCCGGAATTGTCAGGATGAAGGGCGATGGTGATGTGAAATGCGGGGCTGTCAGAGGTACTACTTATGATAATTGGATTTATAATCTATGTTGCCATAAACCCTCTTCAAGAACATAACTGTTAATCTTAGCTTTGAAAATGTTACATAAGGAGTTTTATTGCTATTATTAGGTTGCATTAGGAATTATCGGATTTATTTTAAAGCTTAATTTTTACATCTTTTCTAATTTACGAATATTTAAATCGCAATTATACCCTTAAGGTCAATTAGTGATATTTTAAATCATGAAATGAAATGAAATCTTTAAGTTTAACGTCCCGCGGTTATGCCGGTTAGGCTAAAGGATACGGTGATAATAAGAAATGGGTGAAATGGTGGAATGAAGGAAGTGGGAGGAAACGGGAGAACCCCGAGAATACCCACGAGCACGATGTTTGTCCACCACAAAGTCCACACGGCGCGTGCTGTGATCGAACCAGGAACCCCAATTACCGGAGGTGAACGCTCTACCACGGAGCCACCGCACCCTTCATTTTAAATCATTTCGAACCAACTTTATATACGGTTATTCTTACTATATTTGAATAATTAAGACCAGAAGCAGTCTACACGCTAAGTCCAAAAGAATCTTGGCCGACCTCCTGATAAACCACGTCTTTCAGAAAGGTGAATTGTGGCAATCCGATACCCACATGAGGAAATCTTCGGTTCAGTGTGAAAGCTTCCATAAGAACCAGCACTCTCATCAGTGAAATGTGCTTTGGTAATTTTTATTCAATGTGAAAGTACCTAACTTTATTGCTAAAAAAAATTGCATTTATTTCAAACAAGTCGCCATTACAGTTTTCGTATTTAAACACAACACTCATGAAAAGTCATGTTAAAGCGCGACTTGCCCCTGAAAAAGAATATATATCTGTTTTTAGTTACTCGTGTTCCCCAAAGTACACCCGGACTTAGTGGAAGTGCCTTCCGCTCGCACTACCTAGGTACAAACGGCTACGATCTTGGTACTAGCACTTGTTTCGGTTTCCAGATCTCAAATATTTATCTTTCAGCCTGATTCTATGTATGAATCCGAAATTTCAAATCTAGATAAGGGGCACCAAAATTCATAGTTTATTCTCGGTGCTCATATTGTGATTTATTAAATAATTATTAAATCTAATTGTAAGTTATACATTTGATATTTTGAGCAGACTGAGCAAGATAAATATACGTAAAAACTAGTCAATACTTATCTTAACTGTTTATGTTTTCTTAACTGTCAATGAAATAGGTGTATTGAGGAACTTTAAATATTCGTGTTTTGTATTCCGGTTTCAAATATAAATATGTATGTATTTCATCTCGGTCCTGCAACCGGGTGGACTTAGATTCGACATTCGAACTCTCATCCGGATCAAATCAGATTATTTTTTAGTTAGGCAAGCATTTAATCGTTAGTGTAGATTGAAGGAGACAAATAGACTTGCCAGTATTCTTCTTAATTTTCTGTTTTCTTCTTCACTGTCAGGACTTCGTGAAATTTCTTTCGGCGAATTTTTGATATTCAAGTTTATCACAATTTGGGTGGGATGTGGGTTTGATTAAGAATCAAGATCTGAGATCCGAATTTCGAACCCAGATCCGAATTTCGAATCCAGATCCAGATCTAGATCCGAGATTCGAGATCCGGATCCAGATCTGAGATCCGGATCCAGATCCGGATCTTCGAATCCGACCAGATCCGGATCCGGCCATCCCTAATATATATAACGTTACCCTCGCGTTCCCCCTCAGTTTTACCCCTACTATATATGAGAATTAACATTTCCCTTTATACTTATTATGGACATAACAAAATGGATACTCAGAACAGTTTTGGTTTTCAAACACTAATGCCAAGAAGCAAGCATATCTCCATGAAACAAGCATATCGTTTTGTTTATTTCTTTCTTTCTTGACTCTTCGATCTAGTCGATCGCCTGAAGGCAAAACATCGCACAGCAAACAAGCTGCTTCGACACGTGCCAACGACAGAACGAAAGTCTTGATTTTAGTACTGAAACTACACTCAGGCAAAAAAAAAGCAAAATGCCCGCACGCTTCTGTGCCTTGTAACATTGTGTTTAAAAACAAACAAACACAAGGTCAGCGTTCAGACACCTGATAAGACTTTTACACAAATCGTCGTTGTTTGAAGCCTCTTTATTCCTCATAAAAACAATATATCCTGATTCGCGAAAGCCCACAGAGATTGTATTAGAAAGTTAAAAAAATATCTTTATCATTCAGATCATTTATTATTATTATTATTATTATTATTATTATTATTAGTAGTAGTAGTAGTAGTAGTAGTAGTAGTAGTAGTAGTAGTAGAATAACCACATAATATTTTTCGTTAGTCCTTACAGCAATTAATACTTAGCAGCAGAGGTAAAAGTGCTTGGGAATGCAGGGGACGCCATCCCCAACCTCCAAAAAATGTGTACGGCGTCCCCCCAGTTCCTAAGAAATTACAATGGGCAAAGATAGGCATGGGGGACGGCATGATGTCATGCCGCTACCTACCGTTCCCCTACCTTTTCAGATTCACTTTATCTTTGCTTAGCAGGAAATCGATACAAGAGTTAGTAGGACAGCCACTCTTTATTGATAAAAATCGTAATTTGGCGTTATTAAAAACAAAATTTCTGTGTCTAGAGGTAGAAGAGAGGGGACCATGGAAGTTAATAAGTACAAAAATGAAACCTGTATTCAACACTAACTACGTATAATTCAAGGATTTTTTTAAAGCAAAATGCTTACACCTTTTCAAAAGTAAAATTAAAATAATTACTAAGAAATACATTCATTGAAAAACTCTGGGGTGGCAAGTCCACCGTTTTAAATCTGCTGCAGAGCGTTCGAGTCCAAATTCAAGTAAAGTTAACGCACGGAAGACCCAGGTTCGATTCCCGGTGGGAGTTCATGTGATTCGGATTCGACGTTAATTAGTAGGTCCACGTTTTATATAGCTTCGCTGCTGAAAGGGACGTTAAGTTCAAAATCAACTCAAGAAAAGTTAAAACAATGAGAATGCTTTCTACTGTTTTGTCGTATGCAATTCTATGTTAAATAAAACTACATACACTATTTGATAATGGAAGCATCGTCAGAAATACAGTATCTAATAAATAAAACTTTTCACGGAGGGTTTATCTGAAGATACATACAAATATTGAAAATAGTTTAAAAAGATGCATAATGCGGAAATACTATTTTATCGCGTATGAACTTAAGGCTTCTAGAACAGCAAGTTCTGACCAGATATTAACACCGCAGAACCAGAATATGATCAAGGGATGGACTAAACCAGCGTTTCCCAACCGGTGTGCCGCGGCACAGTGGTGTGCCGCGAATGGTTCGCTGGTGTGCCGCGAGGAAATCGGAACAAAATTATTAATTCTATAGCAATCAAATTGCAAGACATACAGAAAAAGGTATATTTGTATTTCAAATTACTACTATGAATCTAAAATTTAAAGTTTCATACTGTGTTACTTTTCTGTAGAACATTTTTCTGTACATTTCTAATTTTGAAAAAAAAGGATTTGTTATCATTGTTATGACCATTATTGCTTCTTTATTGTTGCAGACTATTTCGTAACTTGAAATTTTAAAATATTATTCAATCCTTCCGGCAAAGTAAACATGCATACGAATTACCTATATTTGTGTTTTAAAAGTAAAAGAGATTCGTTTGTTCGTTCGTTAATTAGTGATCCTCCTTCTTAATGAAAGGTTGGATACAGTTTTCGAAAAAAAAAAAAGTGTATTTTTAACAACTTGAGCCCTATATCTGATTGTAATTGTTTTCAATTTTTAAATTAAAATGAAAAATAAGCATAATGATTTACCACGGGGAAAAAACAGTGGTCTAGCTTTCTTCTCTGTGAGAAGGATGTCAGTAAGAAGAACAAAATACTACAGTATTTTATATTTTCAAATAATAATAATAATAATAATAATAATAATAATAATAATAATAATAATAATAATAATAATATGTGTGCCGCGAGAATTCAAGTTACCCTGAAGTGTGCCGCAAGTTGAAAAAGGTTGGGAAACGCTGGACTAAACCATAGTTTCCAACTT